>NC_090663.1:68138374-68444780 GCF_013368605.1 Nyctibius grandis | reverse complement strand
ATGATTCTTTTATGCACAGTTTGTCAGGTGTACAACAAGCAATTAACATATATGTGATGTGAAAAGTAAAGCGAAACTACTGGACTTTGTTAAGTGCTTCAAAAGAACAACAGATTTCAAGGAGAACAGGCAGCATTGCTGTCTGAGGAAGACAAAAAGAGCAGTGAAACTCAGATTGACAGTCACCCTAAATCAACCCTAGCACAGCTGGACTCCATACACATTTTGCCAAGGTGCAAAATTGGCTCCAAAAGGCACTTGAGTTTATTTGAACAAAATACATCAAAAAAAATGGAAAATCAGTAATAAGAGTGGTCTGAGGTAACACCGAAACTTTTTCAATCACCTTAAGGCTAAAAGGAGAAAACACTTTCCGAGATGGTTTTTGTGCTTAGCCTTCAATGAGCTACCAGTGATGATTTACACAAACTAGATACAATTTCTGTTCCAACCTTCCCCAGGGACTTAACAATCCCTGTAATTCTGACTGACAATACCAAAAACATTACTGATGTCGGAGACGTGAGAGGTAACACAACAGACTTATACAGCAACTTCTTTAGGAAGGAAAGGCTGAAAAATTGGCATGCTACCATATTTCCCACAGCAAAGCATTCACCTGAACTTTTATGAAGAACAACAAAAATGGTTTATAGTCTGGGAGGAGAACCCAGCAATAGAAAAATGTGGTGCTGAACACGTACTTCCCCCAAAGAAATAAAAAATGTATAAATAAATATATATGATTCAAAGGAATTATGTGTACATATGAAGAGACAGCTGTAGAACAAGCCATGTATTTTTTTAATGAGATATCACAGTGTATCTGTTCTTCAGGACAGTGTGGAAATACCCAATCTGGCTTTAAAGAGAGCTGAGAAGCCAAATTAGTCCATACAAAGCTCCTTGTTACTGAGTACCAGGCTGCATCTGTGACCAAGTTAATTTGTTTAGAGTTAACATTTTGTTGGTGAATCTGGCTATTATACCGAAGTAACAGTCAGAGCCCCACTAGAGAAAAAAAATTTATTATGGAAGTCGTCACAATACAACAAGGAAGATGAAATCCATTTCCTGGGACCCACTTGAGGAAATTAGCAATTAAGTCTCCTCCTAGCCCAATAATTTATTCTTCAGATCACATTCTCTTAGCCAGCAAGATCTTTCCAGCACTTCATTAAAACAAAACCAACCACCCCTTCCCTAACACTCATTAAGAAACAAAGCTCCCCACAGAGCCCACTTGGCTGGCCAACACAAATCAGAGTAAGTAAAGCACAAGAGATGTTAAAATTCAGGCCTGAATGCCAGCTGCAGAAGGTGTTCTTCTGCCTGCCCCACCCCCCCCCCTTTTTTAAACAATACAGCACAGTTCCTTACCCCCATACCAGACTTCAAGGTGAGTCACTCCCTCACCATAGAAAATAGCAATGCCATCACAGTGTTTTTCTCCTTACAAAAGGAGCTGGCTGAAGGTAGTGAGCACTGTTCTGCTCCTGGAAAAGGAAACACTTTTCCCCAAATGAAATAACGTTTCCAAGACTCAGGCCCACCACTTTCCTCTCACAAGCCCAACCAGGATTTTTAAACCACCTGCCTGCCATGCTGCTGTTCACCACCAGGTGCCAGGTCCTCTTTGAGCTCTGCACCACTTCTGCTCTGGGATTCTTAAAGAGGACCCAAACATGCTTCTAGGGGATCATCCATGAATCAGAAGGTGCATTTTTTTCTACAGACTCTTATATCTGACAGCATCTTTGACTTACCTTCAGACAAATGCAGACCTCTCTTCATTGTTGCTGGGTTTATTTGCTTTCTTTTGCCTTCCAGCAAGTTTGATTCTGAAACATTACAGCGGGGATGCACTGATTTGCTATTCCAACTTCTAGACAAAAACACAGTCTAAATTCAGCAATGGAGATGTATTGTGTACAGCTGTGTATCAAGCATGTCTCTGTTTCACTGCTATGCGTTTTTTTTTCTTTAGTGCATTTCTTCTGCCCTTCAATCAACAGGTCATACACTTTTTTTCACATTTTATGTGAAAATAGCTGCTGAATTACATTGGACACACTTGCATCACAGGTAAAATGAAGTAACATACCACAGAAATCCCACAGAACTCACTGTGCCTTCAATATCCAGAGCCCTCGCTATGCTGTCTTCTCAAAGTTGCTTAAATGATGAGTAACAATTTCTCTGAGTTTACCCTTCAGTTGGCCAAGATCAACTGCACTAGGAAGGCAGCACAGAACAGATTCTCCCCTTCAGCCATGCTAACAGGCATGAAGTACTCGATGTTTGCCCCTAGCTCTGTGCTGACTTGATTATCAGTGGATGTCAAATTCAAATGTGCATCCTGACGATGGCTCACATTCTTGAATGTTAGCAAAGTGCCTTTCACTACCTTAACAAAATTTGGCCCTCAGCTCACAGGTTTCTGTACCCTGGGTACTGTAGAAAAGACAACACAGACATCATGCATATTAAAAGCTGTTTCACTTATGTGAGAAATACTGAGAAGATATGAACCAGGAAGTTCCTAGCATACACTAGGGGCCAAACTGCTTTGGTTTCCCAGTGGAAGAGGAGTTGTTTATTTTATTTTTTTTTTAACATGGAGGAAGTCAGAAGCACTTTGTAAGCATTTTACCACCTGCAAGTCAGCTGTTTTTGAACCTTCAAAGCTTAGATTAATATTTTCTTCTACACTGTTAATCATATGCACTACTTATCCTGGCCCAACTATTATCTTGTGCCTTCATTTAAGAGGTTTGCAGGGGTGGGTATCACACTGGCTTTTATATTGTACTTCTACACACATGCAGTCACTACAGAACACCTTCACTACGATGTAGTTCACCTCACAGAAAGAGTTGTCCAGCTTCCAAGATTTCTCCCATGTCATCTCATCTTTCATTGCCTGCCTAAGTCCCACCTCATCAAACAGACAGAAGACTTTAGCAGCTTCAGAATCGCCTGAAGACCCAAGAAAATGGGCCTCTATTTGGGCTTGCACCATCAGAGGATGACTACAAGTGCTTTAACAGGAATACGGGCCCACACCCCAGTTATGAGCCTGCTTCCATTTACTTAAAGGAGATATTCAAATCTTTTCCTGCCACCTTTCAGGATCCTCCTGCAAGACACTGGACTCATGATAAGCATTCCCTACACATAGCAAACTTTTCAGTCATTCTTAAGTACTTATTTTCCCCAGATAGCTAGCTTTAGAAGGACGTAAGTTGTAAAGGAAGAGGCTGCTTAGAAGCATTCAAGGAGCAACAGTAACAAGTAACTGGAATTTCTCCTTTGTAGGCTGTTGCCATTCTCTTGCATAAGCAAAGATCAGCAAGAAAAACAAAGGTACTGTAAACTACTAATGGCACAGGGCTGCTTATGTAGCAAAGCATATATGCTTCTGTCAGCTAGTTCTGGTTGGAAGAAAAAAGCATCCTCTCTTGGGTTAACGCACAAGGACAGTTCTTTAATTAGAACCATAATGGGTTATATATCACTTTTTTCCCTAGTCTGGTAAACTTCCTGCTGAAAATTGGATACCTATAAGAAGGAAAATCCCTTTCAGCTGGAGCATGTCCTGGATGCTTACCCAGCAAGACATCACAGTTCTTAAAAATAAAAGAGGGGAAGGGGACTCAAAATTTTTTCCCCCTGAAAATTATATAGTCAGCATACTAAGAAAGCACAGAACATTTTTTCCATTCAAGGAACTAGCTGGTCAGTCATTTTTCTTCTCATTTCTTCGCAGGGGGCATAAAAAAGTTAGGTAACCTAATCCTGTGGACAAAGAGATGAGTATTGGTGCATATTTCCAACCAGGTTCCTCACAGAAACCAAGCTTAAGCAATCACAATGCATAAGCATGTTCATTTTCTTGTATTAAGTTTTGAGCTGCGAAGTCTATTTCAGCCAAACTGACCACACCAAGTGTCACAGACGGCAAGTTCCACATGCTTAGCAGAAAACAGACACCCTCCCAGTGTCCTCAACAAGCATTAAACTAGGGAACACTCCATCTTTATTAAATATTCAATTCCTCAAGGCTGAGACAAAAAACCCAAAGAAATTCAGACCACTTCTCAAAAGAGGCCAATGCCTCCTTTCACCATACATGCATGACTTCTTAGGAACACCTGAACGCTTCCCATTGGGGTCCATCTGTTTTACATAAAGTTAGGGTAATTGGGAATTTGGCCAAGAACACTTCAGTGTAAGAACTCTGTATTATTCCTTCATGACCTTGTTTTCAGCTACATACTGATGGTACTGGGAAGATGATTTCAGATGAAAAGACCTTGATCAAACAGATTGAAGGCAGATGTAGAAGGGCCACATTTATCCTTCTCTGTTCAGACAAGGATGCTTTGCTCCACAAGATCTTCAGTTTCTTAAAAAGAGTTAAAATAGTTAGCAAGTGAGTAGGGATAGCTGGGTTTTCCAGCTGGACTTCTGAGGTTGGGGTCCAATACAATACCTAAACATTAGCAGGGTGAAGGGACAGAGTGTACACTCAGCAAATTTGCTGATGACACAAAACTGCGAGGAGTGGCCGATACACCAGAAGGCTGTGCTGCCATTCAGCAGGCCTGGACAGGCTGGAGAGCTGGGCGGACAGGAACCTCATGAAGTTCAACAAAGGCAAGTGTAGGGTCCTGCACCTTGGGAGGAATAACCCCATGCACCAGAACAGGTTGGGGCCTGACCTGCTGGAAAGCAGCTCTGCAGAGAGGGACCTGGGAGTCCCGGTGAACAAGTTCATCATGAGCCAGCAATGTGCCCTTGTGGCCAAGAAGGCCAATGGCATCCTGGGGTGCATTAGGAAGAGAGTGGCCAGCAGGTCGAGGGAGCTTATCCTCCCCCTCTACACTGCCCTAGTGAGGCCACATCTGGAGTACTGTGTCCTGTTCTGGGCCCCTCAGTCCAAGAAAGACAAGGAACTACTGGAGAGAGTCCAGTGGAGTGCTACAAAGATGATCAGAGGGCTGGAGCATCTCTCGTACGAGGAGAGGCTGAGAGAGCTGGGTCTGTTTAGCCTGGAGAAGAGAAGACTGAGAGGGGATCTTATCAATGCTTACAAATACCTCAGGGGTGGGTGTCAAGAGGATGGGGCCAGACTCTTCCCAGTGGTGCCCAGTGACAGGACAAGGTGCAATGGGCACAAACTGAAACATGGGAAGTTCCATCTGAATATGAGGAAAAACTTCTTTGCTTTGAGGGTGACAGAGCACTGGAACAGGCTGCTCAGGGAGGCTGTGGAGTCTCGTTCTCTGGAGATGTTCAAAATCTGCCTGGACACGACCCTGTGCAACGTGCTGTAGGTGAACCTGCTTTGGCAGGGGGTTGGACTAGATGATCTCCAGAGGTCCCTTCCAACCCTAACCATTCTCTGATTCTGTGAATAGACAGGTCTATTTATTTACTAATCATGTGCTCACCTTCCAAGGGTAATCACCTGAGAAACTGAAAAGACTGGGGGGTTGGGAGGGGTGTGTGTCCTTTTTCTGAGGGTGGGAAGGTTAGGTCAAGTTAATTATCCTCTGCTTTTCTATGTGCCCATCATTAAAAGGAAACTGGGTGTAACATACCATACCATAGATCTTCTATTTGTGAGGACAAGCAGCAAATCCTGGAATCTTGTACCGATTTGTGTTTCCCATAAGCTGTAATTTGATGCAAATTGTTTGCCCAATACCAAAGCAGGCCTCATGTAGCATACTATGCAAAAAGCAGTTCCTGTTTCTATATTGTTTGGCATGTATCCAAAAACATCCAAAGGAAGAATTCAGCTGCCTTAACCACACTGTCTAGTCACCATAACAATTTTTTTTGTTTCTAAAAACCAGACATACCCAAATCCTCTGAACTCACTATTTACGTTAAAACAGTAGCAGCAGTGTATCAACTAGCTGCCTCTACTTACTTTGCCTGTTGACAACTGTAGTCCTGAAAATCTTCCATCTTCTCTTTTAAGCTGCTTCATATAGATGTACTGTCAACACGGCTAGTCAATTTGTCTCTGCTGCTATCTACACAGAGTTAATTTTGCTTCCTCGAAGTATACTGCTCTGAAAAAGGCACAATTTTTCAACTGTGCTGGTATGCTGGAGGGAATAAAAATCATAGCTACTGTGATAAGTGAAAAAGGCTCTTTTCCTTTTTTCAAGTCATGCTATTGCTAGCCAGAATAACATTAAACAAGCAAGACGGTGACTGTTTCACTTTTGGGACACCACAGTACTGTGGGCTACTATTTTAAAGAGTGAAAACCTTGGATTATCACAGGCCTCTGAACTTAAATCCACCATTGCAATGCAGAATGTTGTCAAATTAATACTCTTATACCCTTCCTGACAGCACAAGTCACAAGCTTCAGTTCTGGTAAGGACTGCTGGGACAGGAATACTGCTCAAACCCTCGAACAGTCCCCCTGTGCTGGCTGAAGGCAGTTATTCATCATCCAAAGTTCCCATACAGCATAACAAAGATTTCTTTTCAGAACAGTTTTGACTGTTTACAATATCACTAAAACACTGAGTTCCTTAGAACCTGATATCCTACCTCCCACCTAAAACCTGGTTGCTTTAAGCAGGGTAGATTACATTGTTGTTAGATCACTGCCATAGCATTCAAGTGCAAACACACACAAAAAAAGGGACATGGGCCTCAATGCCCACGTATGCTGAAAAACAAGGAGGAAGGGAAAATATCCTCTTCCTTTCACCATAGTGTGGAAACTCTCCAGAAAGGAATACACAGTTCTGCAGGTTTTTTTCAAATGGACACTGAAGAACAGAAGGACACTGAAAACTGAAAATGTGCACAGCCCTTTTGTTGAAAATTTCTTAAGAAGTGCAGCAACCACAATAAACGATGCCATGTAAGGCCAAGAAAAATCAGTCACAGGGACACAAAAATACCCAGGCCCACCAATCAGTGTACTTTAAGTGTATTTTTTATTTACAGACTGGAGATGCCTAATCAGTTATAAGGTTAGACACCTGATAATTCAGCTTTTTTTTTGTAAAAGTATATAAATATGTACATGAAACTCTATGAAGTAAATATTATTAACTGTGATACTTACAGTAAACATTCACTACTATCCTTATGCTAACAGGCATCTCTTAAAGCTTAAATGCTGATTTCAAGATACCCTCTATAAAATAGCCGCAACTCTACTAAAAGGGCAAAAATTCTGTGCCATAAACAAGCTTTTAAAAGAGACTAGTAAAATGTCTTTGTAATAAAATTTGCCAGGATAAAAATACTGCTTCATCCCACCCCATAAGAAACAAATACCCAAAACAGTTGCAGAACTGCAGGAAGTATTATAAAATTACTTTTTTCTTCTTCTTTACTTTTTTTTTAAATTAAAATATTTTTATTTCAGTATTTTATCACATATTAAAGAAGCTGCAAAAAATGCAGCTTTATTAAATATTATTTACTGTTATACAAAAATCTCACATATGTGTCCATGGGGCTGAAGACATTAGTGGTATTGTATGAGCTATCCCTTTTTCTTATAACTATATACCTTACTTGGAATGATGGAGAGATTTTATAGAAAAGACATTTGACAGCAACCGAAGGAAGGGACTGGAAAATTGTTGGCAGAACAAAGAAAACATGTGAGAGCCTCTGCACCTCCTTGCTTCCTTATTTTAAAAGCACTTCTACTTCAGTATTTTATTTGCCTCTCTGTTGTTCTTCATGTTGGAGATGATTCAGGACATAAAGGACAACTTGATAGCAGAAAATGTACTGATCCTGCAAGGGAAAGGAAATAACAGAACGTGTGAAAAACGCTTGCACCACCTAAGCAATTCACTCTCACCTGCACAGCACTTGATTTCAATACTATTTCTACAATTAAATAAAAAAAACCCACAAAACAAAAAACCCACAGAGGAGAAATATGCAACTTCAACTTAAAACAATTACAGGCACTCCCCTGCCACTAGAGATATATTTTTATATGGGACATTTATCCTTCTTTCACACCCAAACCACCTCAAGCAGAGTAAGTACTTTACATGAAGGCAGCAAGTGAATTTCAAGGTCTTGGATCAACGCCAACTAATACAGAACTCAGGTGACAGTGCAACTTCCCATCTTAATCTCAGTGTGGGGGCTAACACATGTTTTGGGGTGTGAGGTGGGGCTGATAGTTTTGTGGTTTGGTTTTAGTTTTTTGGTTTTTGTTTTTTTTTTAAACTATGATTTGACAACTTCAGATTCAAAGAAAAACTGCAGGTTTTAACACGATCTTGCAAGGTCCATCTCTAAGGTAAAGGTAATTAGCTCTACATCTAGATTATTCCTAAAACATTTATTTAACTTCTGGTTTAATATCTCCCCAAAGGAGATTTCAAGATATCTCTAGTAGTATCAGTGACTCATAGCAGCTACAGTTAGGCCTTCTCTTCAGTTTATAATGCAATTTTTAGCCAAAAAAGCTCAGCTGATTTCCTCTATAACACATGCTTTTGAAGAAGAAAACTCCCAACTTTTTTTTTTTTAAACACAGATCAAAACAGCCCAGCATTTGTAACTGTTAAATATGTACTGCTACTCACTGGTATGCATCTGATTTAATTCTCACAACACAAACGTTGCATTAGAGTGCACAAAGACAATCATTGTGTGCATCACAGAAAGTTTCCTGGCACATCAGAGTTAGAATTCCAGTGTCTTTCCTTTAGTGTATAGCTGGGGAAGCCAGACTCACCTCTGTCTGAACCATCCCATGTCTCTGCAGACGCATCGTGCGCACCAGGTCTGAGATGTCAAACTACCAAAACAAACAGCAAGTTAAACATTCAAAAAAGAGATATATGAATACAAAGGAAACATCCCCAGCATCAAATCAAGGAATCCAACTAGGTAAATTAAATATTTAGTAGTGAAACAAATAACAATTCACTATAGCTATGCATGTCTGGTAGATAACCAGCACATGCTGTCTCTGGGCAATATGGATGTGGCCCTCCTACATCAGACACCCTCTTGTTTTCTTTCTTTGTGCAGGCTCTCTTGCTTACACTTACTGGGAGCTGAATGTGCAGAAAATAGAGCCCCTTGGTCCAACCTAACAAAATGCTTTTTATTTCCCCAGGTCTATAAAGTTCTAGACATTTAGTGGGTGCTTAGAAACCCTGCTGAGCTAAGCATGACATAGCTCATCTTCTCTATAAATTCCCAAAAACATTTGCTACACCAGGCCACTGAAGGACATAAACATAAGGAAGCTAGCACCCTCCTGTGGATCACCCTAGAGAGCATATCCCTGGTTGTGCTTGGAAAGTTAATTTACATACCCTCATCTCCCGCTGAGATGTTTGTACACTAAGTTTTTGACTCAGTTGCCTAAACAGATACTCTGGTTGGCTTCTAGCTGCCCTCCAACAGTTCATGGATCTCTGACCAACCGAGTGCCACAACTCTCAGCCCTAACACCATTTAACACGATAGTTCCAGTGAGTACATCCAGCCAGGGTAAGGCAGGCATTTTAACTTTTCCTTCAATTGCCCGAGTCATCATGGCAACACACTGTTGTTTCCAAGCCATACGCCAGAATTCCTTGCAACATAACCTAGAACGTCTCAAGTGGCACCGAACAATGTTGGATTGCTGAGGTGTCAACAAATAGGACACTTAACAAGATTCCCTGAGCTTACCCAAGAACCAGCAGATGTTAAGAGCTCTCCTTCCACCCCACTGATCATCAACAAAGAAACATTTCACAGGTACTGATGTTTTACACCCTTATTTATGTTATATTAAGACATGGCCAGCATGCTACTCTCAAAAGCATGGCATATTCTTTAAACAATTGAATAGATCAATGGAACACATTTCCTGCAAGTCAAAAGCACAGCTTAGCCCATCCTCTTGGGTACTCACATCGAGATCTCTGCTAATTAACCCTAGAACAACGTCTATACAAATAAGGGTCCCTGATCGTCCAATGCCTGCACTGCAGTGAGTTATGATAGGTCCCGATCTGTGGACATGCCGCATATAGGAGATAAAAGTAAGCAGGTCATCTGGTTGAGAAGGGGTGTCATGGTCAGGCCAGGCAATGAAGTTCAGATGGAAAACGTGCCGTACTTCACCTGTCTGAGGTTTAAAAACAACAATAACAACAAAATGTAACACATGGGAAGAATAAAAAGACAAAAGGTAAGTTCCCAAAGAAAACAGTCTCAGAAGAGAGTGATTTGCACAATGAAGGTGTTCTGTAATTCAATGAAACAAGAGAAACAATGAGCTAAACTGAAAATAACTAGGAAGTAATTGAATAGTATAAGGTTCACTGTGCAGACTGAGCTGATCACACAGAGGAATGAACCAGCCAGACTAAACTATTAGTGAATTTCATATCCCTATATATGCTTCTGTGGCCAAAGGCACCTGGGGAGCCAAAATTTAGAGTCTCATTAGCATAATGAAATAATCTTGTGGCCCAACTGCTTTCTCCTATAAAGTTCACAAAGCAGCACAAGCTACAATGAGGAAGAGTTGCCCAGTAATGATCACTGTGCAAAGAGAAGCAGCCCTGGGTTACCTCTTGATGTAGACATTGTGATTGAAACCAGGCAAGCCAGAAGTATGAGGATAAAAATGCCTACACTCAGAAAAAAATTCTCAGCGTACAGAATTAGATTAACTTACCTGAATCTCTTCTAGCTTCAGCACTCTAATGATAAAGCCCTTCAGTTGCTGGAATCTTACAAGAGCAAGCCGTAGTCTATCATTTATCATGGTGGTTTTATTGAGTACATCTGGCCAGTAACGCTGGCATTTTATCTTTTCTCCTTCAACCTCCTGAGTCATCATGGCAATCACAGTACAGTTTTGCTCCCAAACCATTTGCCAGAAATCTGCTACAGTAGTAGGGAGAGGTCCTTGACACGCAATGTAAATGAACTCTTCATTCCCCACCGGCATGCGAATGAAGCTGGCATTGATGTATCCACCTTCAGTCCCAAGAGGTACTCTAGTGGTATCATCTGCAATCCCCACACAACAAAAATACCTCAATGTGTGCATATAATTAGACCTTCACACAATAGAGATCCTGAGCCTTACACACTCACATAGTACTTGTCTCCACAGGTGCTTCCAGATCTTATTTAAAAAAACCATAAATCACTACAGTACTTGTTTTAGGATAGTAATCATTACTTCTCTTTGAATAAAGAAAAAGATGGTTGGGGAGAAATCTAAATCGGCATACAGGCAGGATATGTGATTTGAACTGCAGCACCCCTGAAACTGAGGTTGAATATTTCTCACTCAGAAGTAACTTTGTCAATTCTCACTTTCCTCCACACATCTCCCACCTAACAAAGAGAATTTTGTTGCAGGTAATTTACTGACAATAGTATATGTGTCTGTTTTTCCAATTTTACATGGGTAAAACTGAAAAAATCTTGTCTGGCTCCATATGTATATCTCATTTAAGGCACAGGATCTGCTGAAACAACTGAAGAATCTGTGAACGTCCATCCCTACCTACTACAGTAGTCCATTGTTCTCCAATCTTAAACTGCTTTATAAATGCTTGCTTTAAATGTATAGAAAATGAGTGGCAGATTTATTTTTTTCCTACTCAGTAGCAAAACTAGGATTGGGAATCAAACCATCCCACTTCTGATCCAATTCCTCTGACCATACAGGTGGTGACAAAATATCAACAGCGAACTTCAGATTAGTTAGGACTTACAAGGAAGTATGTTTTTATATCTGTTCTTTTTCCTATTCTCCTTTGCTTGTCCAATCAAACACTGATCCAAAGGTTTCAGCTCCTGAAGGTTCTGTAAAGAAGCAATTACACATGCATTAGAAAGCGCTGAATGGTAACAAGTGTTAATAGCAGTTATGTAACCAAGTCTTTAACAGACAGAATCATTAAAAAAAAAATCCTAATGCGGATATGCAAAATAATTCAGTCACAGGAAGGAATCTAATTTCACATAGCTAAGAAAATGAAACAAAACAAAACAAAAATATTATCCAGTAAATATTTTATCTCATTCTCCAAAAAAAAAAAAAAAAAAAAAAGATGTGTAACATGGTTAACTTAAGACTTTGGAAAGGCTCTTTTCACATTCTGCTTCTAGATTTCAAAGCCTTTATTTACCTTGTCTATGCCTGTTAACGTCATATTCACTTGGTAATTTACCAGAAGTAAGAAGGATGTAAACACTTTTGAATTGAATTACCCGTTCAAACTAATCTTATCTCTCAGCAGCTAGTGGGGGGGAAGGGAGAGAAGTCTTTAGTAAAAGAAGTCTTTTCATCCCTTTAGAGCCGCAAATTAAAGAGCTGTGGTATTTTAAGGCAGCAATGAAACAGCCATTCTATTTCTGTTTCATACTAGAAAAAAGGACTTCAAAGGACAAACAGTGACTCACTTCAATCTCTTTAGAAGGGACTCCCTGTTCCAGCAATCCACGCAACATCCTGATCACTGACTTCAATTTGGCTCCTGAGTACTTGCCTCCAGGGAGCACATTCACAGTAGGGAGTGCAGAGATCTCTTCATTTGTCACTAAAGGGAAATCTAACAGAAAAACGTGACTCATTGATAGAAATACAAATAACTAAATAGCTAAAACTAGGGAAACAAACTGTAATGCAATGTTGGATTTCCTTGTTGCTGTTCACCACTGTACTACCTGCTTTCTCTAGAAAAGGTGCCTCCATGCACCAGAATACACAGATGTCCTCTCAGTTTGACAGGCAAAACCAAATTAACTAACAAAACCAGTATGACGCCGAATCGGCTTTGATGAATCCAGGAACCAAAGGGAGTATTTTCCTGAACTTCCAATAAATACACTGAAACAAACTTCAAATACATTTTTAATATGAGTTCTTCACACAATAACCTACAGAATTGATGAATGCACACAGGGGTGAATTCAGAACTCTCCACTTAAACATCACAGCTTGTGACTTTGTTTTTAGCACTTATACTCAACATGTCTTTCAAATGGTAATCGTAAGATGTGTTAAATAAATTTTTTTTCCAATAAAGCTTGCATTCTATCAGGCCTTCAGTGTTTCTCTGAAGCACAACAAAATTGATAAACCAAGAGCCCCTCTGGTATTGCAATTAAAAGTGTCTTAAATCTAGTGAATTAGTCTACAGGTTTACACAGATTATCCTTTTTTTCTTTTAATGAATGCAGACAAAAGGCTGCTGTATATGAATTTCAGGAACTGACATTTCTAATGCTATCTCAGAAAGTAAAGACTAGATTCTGTCAAATGCATCAAATTGAGTAGTGTTTCATTCTGACACGTTAAGCAGCAGTGGAAGAACGAGAGTCAAGACAAAGAAAAAATATTGCCTAATTTGAGCATGGAGTAGCCAGTATGTGAAGTACATAATATATCAATCTGATCACGTTAAACATCTATATTGTTACAGCCTTTGTCAGATAGATACTATGGAAGAAAGCATCTCAGCTGGTTTAAAATCTACTACAACTACAGGCCCAACATTGCCAATACTTGTTCCTATTAACTCTCGCACATTTATTACACAAAGCTGTAAATTTCCTTTCCAGTGGGTTGCTGAGTTGTTAGATTTCCTATTATACCTGTCATTACACCCTCAAAACATATCCAAGACATTTTAAAATTCACTTTTGACATTTTGTCTATTTAGCGTGATCCTCAGTTTTCCACTGACTGTTAAAGCTCTTGCCTTTATTTACACGTTCCTGGCTGATGGATTCAATTGGCAGTTCATCACTTCCCCACGTGATTTCATCTTCATCTGCTTGGCTCAAGGGAGGTTGTGGAGGACATCTGTAAGAGGACAAGGTATGGAAGTAAGAAAGAACACCTAGGAATAACCAACACATTCGCAATCTAATAAAAAATCGCCAGAAAGTAATTTATAGCTACAAGTATTTCTGGACTGGATCCATACCAGTAATCTCAAAAAAACCCACTGTTTTTTTTTTCCTTTCCAGCTGAAAAAGAGCCAGAAAGACATGAATCTAGTAATAACCATCACTGCAATTATTTTTCAAAGGCTAAGCAGTCAAATAACATCCAATAGCAGATTTGTACCATTCACGTAATTCATTACCTATATTCTAGAACACCTACTTTCAATTGCAAGTTTTCAACCTTTTTTGAAGATGATGATAAACCTATTAAGTATTTTAGGTCATAATGTTGCTGCTTGTGCCAAGTCTCAACCCAAAAACTTCCCAGAAACTTAATCAAACATAAAAAGAAGTATATACACTTTGACTGAAACTTCACTTAGACTGTCCAAGGACTAAAATGATTTCACACAGAAAAACAATCTTGGGAATTTCCAAGATTCAAGGTGGCTCGAAAGGACAGCTAGTAACTTTGCCAGGCATATCCTTAGTTTTCCATGTAAAAAAAATAAGCCCCAAGCACCCAAATGGGAACAGATGGACCAGTAGAACTATACAGTTTAGTTTCTGTGCTCTAAATGAAGTAGTAACATTAATGAAGCTTGTAAAGATTCAAACTGAAGACAGCATTGTTGGAATGTTTTCTTCACATGCAAGTACCAAATTGTTAGTACAACGCAAATTAAGTTATTTGAAGCCATGTGAACATAGCCCAGTTACTTGTTATAACCACATATCAAAGGAATAAATAAAACTAGGGCATAGTAAACCACATAAAGCTGACTAGTATTCAGGCAAATTATAACCTTTTAAATAACAAGAATAGACAGACAGCAACTCAACAAGACATTGCACAGATATTTTATTGGTTCGGTTTGGTTTGGGGCTGGTGTTTTTTTGTTGTTTCGCTTGTTTCTGTTGTGTTTTTTTCTTTTTTCCTCCCCTCCCGCCCCCTTCCTCATTATAACACCTCCCTCTTCAGAGTTTCAGACTTCACAGGTTTGCTTTCAAGCAACAATAGTAAAAAAAATCTTACCTTTCTTGCACAGCTTTTACTTCACAATAGTCTTCACAACCATTTACGTGTGTTGGCTAGTGGAAGAAATATTTCAAAACACATTAAAGAACATAGTTATAATACTCACTCACTGCAAATTTTAAACAATTAACAGCTACAAGGACTATTTCTGAAGGGTACTAAGTTCAAAGCAGCACATAATGACAGACTTTCCTCTTTTAGACATGTCATTAACCCAAAATGACAGAGGACGAGAACGCTGAACACTTGGGAAAGAGGCTCTACTGTAACAAGGCCAAAAAGCTAACTTAAAATCATTCCTGACTCACAGCAGCAGTAGAGCCATCTAAATTTTCTCCAGTTGACTTTTTTTGTTTCTAATACTTAAAAACCCTTTTTGAGGTAAGTTTGATAGCGGAAACTTCTGCCTCCTGTCAAGCCACCATTCCTATATAGAACAGAACAGGGCTTTACCTCTAAATGACAGGTATATATATATATACGCCTTCCTCAACAGATGATGAAGACTCAGCAGAGAAGCATTTCGATCCTCCTTTCCAGAAAAACTCTACAAAACCATTTATACGTGTTAGGCCAGCTTGCAAGTTTCCACTGCCATACTCAAAGACTTTTACTTGTGGATCTCCTAGAGCACACTGACACAGAGCCAGATTCCTGAGATTTGGCTCTCAGCTCTGTTAACTGGACAGAAAGCTGCAACAGTCAGGATGTGCTGGATAGACAGGGTTCTGCTGGTTTGAAATATGAGACAAAACCTGGGCATCTACTGACTGATGTAAAACAGGACATGCAATAACGTAGCATAAACCACATATAGAAGTTAGTTCAAGTTAATGAACATATCTTAGCAAAAAGTAGGAGGAAAAGAAATCTCAAATTTACATTTTGGACAGTTAAGTCCACACCGCATTCATTGTGACTGCTTCCCTTTTTTGAGCAGGAACCAAGGAAATCTTTTAGATTAAATGCCTGAAATAACATTAACAAGGTAGTTTATTATTGCCCTTTTTGCAAAAAAAGCTGTTGGGCTTTATATCAGAAACAGTGTAAAATAACTCTCTGCTTTGTTCTCTTATATAATTAATTTATGATAGAATAATCATACATTGTTTCAAACATAAATGTTTGTACACCATTTACAGTTACTACCGGCAAAGATGTTTTCATTTAAAAGATACATAAAGTTATTTCCACAAGTTCTATGCCAATAAGGAAAATAATAAATTGAAAGAGCGTCTGAGAAAGCAAAATCAGCAGACAAATGTCTGCCAGCTTCTTGCCATCCCACCTCTGAAAAATCTTCAGGTAAAGATGACCCATCACAGTCTGTGTCTTCAGACTTATCTTCTGCCAGCTTTCCATTCATCTCTACTGGAACAGGAAAATCGGGAGATACAGCATAAACACACCAAAAGATGCCCAGGAATCACCTTTTCACAGATGTCAATCCTGTTACCCCTGTCTGGCACAACACAGGGAATACAGGTGCCAGAATAACCAAGAAACATCATTTAAGTCCCTTTGCTACCACTGTGTTGGAAAAGAGGTCT
Source organism: Nyctibius grandis (assembly GCF_013368605.1). Taxonomy (NCBI): domain Eukaryota; kingdom Metazoa; phylum Chordata; class Aves; order Nyctibiiformes; family Nyctibiidae; genus Nyctibius; species Nyctibius grandis. The sequence goes on along the minus strand of NC_090663.1, from coordinate 68,428,256 downwards.
TACTGTATAGGATAATCAGACTTTAGGCTTCTTTCTTTTTTAACTGGAACAGCTGTCATTACATGTGAGGTCGTTTGCATAGCTAACAGAATATCTGTGCCACAGCATAATGGATGGACAGGCTAGTGCTAGTAAGTTAACAGATTCCCACATCAATAGTGTTTCTGCAATTCAGTTACATTTAGACCAGCAGTAGGTCTAAACCAGGATTCTACTTGCTCTTTGTATTAACAAGACCTAATTAAGATGTGCAGGATAAAAATCTGACTTGTATCTGTCTGCTACAGTAGTTCCCTGCTGCCATATCTTATGGATTCAATTAATCTTCAGTTGCAAAGGCCAAATCCTAGCTACAAGACATTGGAAGTAGTGGAGTTCCAATGATGTTCCTCAGCTGAAGCACAGCCAGAACCTCAGCATTCCCTGATTTCTAAAGTAACTATCAATGACAATAACCCAATGAACTTAAAGAGCAGCAAAAGAGCTGAAATAATTATAGTTTTTGAAGGTATACCTTGAGTTCTAGAAGGAACCTCTACAGGATAGCAAGCATCTTGCTTGAACTTTTGGAGCATACATACATAGTATAACACCACAAAGTAACTACAAATCCTACTCCATGCTAAATTTCAGTTAATAACAACTGGAACTCAGGAGATGGAATGAAGGAAAAGAAAGGTACACACAGAAGCGGTTACTGAAAAAAAATAGTTTTTCTAAAAGAGACAAAGCAGGCTGGCAAATTGTTTGGTTTTGAGAGACCTCAACACACTTCCAAGTTGTGCAATCTGCAATCATGAAATGTTGAAAAGCTTCAGCATTTCAACATGACTGTACCTGCAGAACCAGGTACCTAAACAACATGAACTCCACTCAATAGACAACTCCAGAACAGGAATAATTTTCCCAGATTACTTAAAGCAAAATCCAGATTTATCAAACCAGAACTTGGCTTATTAAAATGCATCTGAAGTTCACTGCAATCAGCAACCATTTGTCTGTGTTCTACCTGGGAAACTTTCAGTTCACACGTCAATTCAATGTCAACTCTCCCTTTTGCTAAATCAAACGCTTACTTGGTACCTTGTTTCAGGAAGCATTTTGTTGTTAATGATATGCTTTTTTAATGGCTCATGTTACCTGGCAGGTGATCTTCTGATGCGGCCTTCTTGAGATGTAGAAGACTCTGAGCCTCTGAAGTTGCATTATTACGATTTAAGAGGTTCTGGGCTTCCTCATCTACGACATCCAACAGATACTGGACAACTTCATTGTGATCATCCTCATCATAATACTCATCATCTGGAACCTCTGTTTCTAAAGAGAAATAGTATAAAATGACAAGTTTTCCCAATATAGAATGTTTTTTGGGGAAAAAATTAGGCACAGACACCGTGGCATTATTTCTAGCTGGTACCATGGCTTTTCTTCATTTCTCTCTAACACAGAATCCAAGTTCCATAAATCTGCTTCCAGCATCAACTAATTCCTCTAAAGCAGAGCACACGACTTGGAGATGATCTTCCAAAATGGACTGCCAGGCTAACATTGACTTATTTCAGCCTATTCAACAATGCCTTGGTTCTCTTGTACTTGTGCACTAAAGATTGAATAATGCTGTCCCCCATCTCACCTCCTCTTACCTGATTTGCCACTGTGTTTAGAAAAATCTGACATCTGATTGGTAAAGCTGAGGGAAGGTGCATCTCCACATCCTGAGAGATTCATTAGTCCTTTTGTGTGCTGCATATTGTTTTCTGTATTTGCCTGAGAAGGTCCTAGGATGCCATTGCCATTTATCTAAGAAAGGACAGGACAGTACAAATTAACTCTTAAAGGGTCTGGCAGTTTGTTGAAGCAGCAAACAACCTTTAAAAGTTCACCGCTCTATTTAGCAACAAATAAAAAACCCTGTCCATATGGTATTCTCATCTGAGAGCTGGGTGACGAGTGGGCAGCTTTTAGGTGTGTCAGAAGTTTCACATGAAAAAAGCAAATAAAAAAAATTTTAAAGCAACTAAGAAAAAAATCACGTGACATTGAAGAAGTAACTACTACAATAAAACTTATGCAGTCTTCAATACTTTTGGTCCCACAACGCACCATTTCTCCAAAGAAACAAAGGGAGAAAAGAGAAAGAAAACCATCTAGTAAATGCTACATGCAAGCATCTGCAGAAGCTGCGAACAGAATAGAGTTTTCTGGATCATAGCCTTGCATCCTTCTCATAAGACCATTTGTCTTTCGATAAAGCAGTCCCAAATAAAGAGAAGATCAATTCAAAAAACTTGCATATTTATTATGATCACTGCTTATTCGCATCAATTGACAATAGTGGGTTTGCAGACTTTCATTAATGGATTAATTTATTTATTTAAAAAATGCGTGTAAATTAGATTCTTTTCCCTGGTTAATTACAATAGGCACAAGAGAGGAATATTTACCTTGGGCCCATATGCATCAGTTGTCTTCTCTGTTTTATCACAGGGATCACCACAGGAACAGCCTAAACAAAAATGGGAAACAACAACAACTTTACAGTACCTTTTCACAGAAATTAAATTAGCTCCCATCAATTATTTTTTATAAAAGAAACAAGCTACTTAATATTATGGTATGAAATGAATAACATTTCTGCCCGCCTGGTTACTGGGTATCACCAAACTCAGTACTATACTTTATAATGGCTTTTTGAATGTTCCGTTCAATGAGATCAGAAAGCGTGAATGCTAACACAAGTAACCAACTCTAAACAAAGAGAAATGTTGATAAATAGCTTAACAACATACAGTGGCAACATGCACCTTTGGGAAACAGGGCATGATTCCCTTTCCCTTGAAATGTACAAAATACAACCCCGCAATCACCTGTGACTTTTTCTTTTTTTAAACATCATCTTGTTCAATGGTACCTTTCTCTTCTTGGTAAAGAAAAGAGTGATATTATGATATCAGAGACCACCACCTGTATCCTAGGCAGCCTATTACTAGTATAATAAATGAGACAAAGTGGAACCAGTAGATGCTATACACCTAGCCACTAGTGAAGTTCTTGATTTTCATACACATTACGCTTTTACAAACCAAGAAACTTGTAGATGAAATAACTGGAGGCTAAGAGTAACCTCATATCTTGTTGTGAAACTATGCATGACAAGCCATCTACAGGAAGGAGTTTTAAGTGGGGTCTTCCAAGATTTGGTTACAGGCCTTGTTCCTAATGAATATCTTGACTAAGATCTTGAAACAAAACATGTAGCGTACTTGGAAAATACGTGAGCAACACTTACAGTTTAGTGTTGCAATAATTTCATAAGGCAAGATCAACACTCAAAGTTATCTTGATACATTAAAGAAAGCATGAAAAACAAGACTATGATGAATCAAGACAAATGCAAAATGCCACATTTCAAAGAAAAAGCAAATGCTTAAGATGGCAAGTAACTGCATAAGCAGCTGCTCTGCACGGAAGCAAATGTAGGTGGTAAAGAATCCTGCATCTAAGTGAGTGAACAAGGAACTATTTAGCAAAAGGAAGTTAATCTCACTCAGGATGTGTTAACAGGAATGCTGTCTACACAACCCTGGAAATTATTCTTCCTGTCTGCTTGGCACTGGTGAGCCTCACCCAATGGCATGTGTGTGACCAGAAGCACCACACTTGAAGAGGAAAACCACGAGACGTAAACAAACTGGAGTGGAGCAATAAAATAAATTTGGGCTCCTTTGGTCTTGAAAAAAAGAAGATCAATGAGAGACCTGAAGCCCTTTCAAATACAACAAAATGGGTATTTTTATGCCTGGTCAGAGGAAACAACAACAACATTATTATTATTAACAATTATGATGATGATAATCAATTGATTGTTTTTTTTTAACTCCTTGAAAGACTTAGACTTGACATTAGAAAGAATTTCTAAACTACAAGAGAAATGGAATCATAAAGAGACTATTGTTGAATCTCTTTTCATGAAGCTTTTAAAAGAAAGATCAAGCAAACACTTGTTGGAGCTGATCTCAGTAAGTGGAGTTCTAGTGCAGCCACTGGACTAGGATGGTATTTTAAGGCCCGTATCAGTTCCTTTGTTTTTATGAAGACATGCATTTCACTTGCAATAAGTACGCATGCAAATCTTACCATTAGCTTTCATTGGCCATGGATTTGAGCTATCGAGGCTTTTGGATTTTGGAAGAACTGCATGACCATCTCTGTGAAAAGAAATGTTTATAGAAATTTTTATTAAAAAAATAAATCACGGTAATCATCAGATATTGATGTAAATATGTACTATTAGTAAAACCGCTAATCATGCTTTCTATTACAACAGTTTTGGCATACTTAAAATATTCAATCAGAGAGATTAAGCACTGGTAGTGAGGTTAGCTCCTACTTCAGGGAACACCAAAGAATTTGTTAGAGCTGGACTTTCCTTCTAGATTCTGACATAAAGATTCGACCTTGCAGCCTCAGGACTTTGCAACTCCTTCCACTTCTGAGATAAAAAAGAGTGGGAAGGAGACAGGGAGAGAGTAAGCAAAGAACAGCAGGCATGGCTGGAAGTCTTCAAAAACGAAGTAAATGTTTCAGTCCCAGGTAAATATTAAAATAGGGTAACCTGGAGAGTTTTTTAGACTGCTGTACTGCCATAAAAGAAGCAGCAAGGATCAGTGAAAATACAGTGGCACACTAGGATCTGTGCCATAGGGTTTTGACATTCACCAGTGTGCTGGGATGTCCATGTGACAGTAGAACTATTTAAGCATGAAACATTTTATCTCCTTTTTATGATTATAGAACCCTCAGCACAGTTTTTAAAAAAAGGAGTAATTGTATTTAAATAATCTGTGTCATATTCTGAAAATGGTATTTTGAACACTTGCACTTCATAGCTGGACACAGCCTTGTCTTCCTAAGAAACAGAAAGCACAGCAAGTACTAAGTACCCTCCTGCTCCACTGAAGCACAACAACTGCGACTATACAGACCCTTTTTGTGGCGTGAGACCTCAGTAACACGCTACCTAGTACCACTCTAGTGAATTAGCTGTCATATCAGGAACATGTTTTACCCATATACTCATACAATCATGTGAGAAAAACAAAAAGCACAGGGAAGCATTTGCTTCCAAAACATACCTGGTCGCCTTGAGCACTACTTTCGGAAGGTGTGTTTCCAGCATTCTTTTGGCTTCTTTCAGAGTCATTCCCTGTGTGCTTACTCCATTAATGTAATGGATAATATCTAGTGCATGGAGACTCTCCTCTCTGTCCGCAACCGATTTGGGGAGAATATCACTAATATACACGACTTGGTAAAGGCTGTCATGACCTCCTGCCAACAACAAACCTTTGCACAAAAAAGGGAAAAAAAAAAAATCACGTTCTTTCTTTGTAAATGAAGGGAAAAGTTTTGCTTTAAAGCAAAAAGCAGTATACTTCTGTGTTACCTAGCTCCTCCTTATGGCATGTTAGTGTAATATCAGGCAGTAAATGAGGCAACAGCAGCATCTTAGGTAACTCCAAAACACGCCCTAGCACTAATCTGACAGTCTTCGGGGCAGCGCGGAGAAAGTTTACTGCATCGGTATGACTCATGTTAGTGACATCAATGTCATTAACCTGCGAAAATAAAAGCAACAGAGATCTCCTCGTTAGGTTCCAAGTAAAACAGTTAGAGTTACTGCGGAAACATTTATTACTGTTCCTATTGTTGACATCTGACATTAAAGGACAAAACAATAGATGCTTTATCAACAACAGTTGCAGTTCATCATACTTACCCAAGGAGACAGAACACATAAATGCAACTGAACTTTCCCAAGTGAAGAAACAAGTTTACAGGCCAAATTTCAAAATACTAAACGATCTGAAGAGGAATATTATTTTACTGTTCCTATTTAAAAAATTGGAATGCTATAACTGCATAGGCCAACACCTGAAAGTCTGACTCACAACCTAATCCAATTTGTCTTGTATTTGTCCAACTTTATTAACGTTTAATAGTATTCAGCAGTGCTTCAGTGTCCTGATCTAGCAATGACTCACACACGTGCTCCGTGTTATGCACTTTGTCACTATTGCCCACAGTCCCTGTAAGCCTAAATGCAAGTTTTCAGTCGATCAGAAACTAATACTGTGAGGGAGAGAATGCCATCCAGAGGGACCTGGACAAGCTCAAGAAGTGGGCCCACGTGAACCTCATGGGGTTCAACAAGGCCAAGTGCAAGGTCCTGCACCTGGGTCAGGGCAACACCTGGTATCAATACAGGCTAGGGGAGGAAGGGATTGAGAGCAACCCTGAGGAGAACAACTTCGGGGTAGTGGTGGATGAAAAGCTGGACACAAACCAACAATGTGTGCTCACAGCCCAGAAAGCCAACCGTATCCTGGGCTGCATCAAAAGATGTGTGGCCAGCAGGTGGAGGGAGGTGATTCTGCCCCTCTACTCTGCTCTGGCGAGACCCCACCTGAAGTACTGCATCCAGCTCTGGAGTCCTCAGCGCAGGAAAGACAGGAACGTGTTGGAGCAGGTCCAGAAGAGGGCCACAAAAATGAACAGAGGGATAGAACACCTCTCCTATGAAGAAGGGCTGAGAGAGTTGGGGTTGTTTGGCCCAAGGAGTAGGCTCCGGGAAGACCTTATTGCAGCCTTTCAATACTTAAAGGGGGCTTATAAGGAAGCTGGGGGCAAACTTTTTAGTAGGGCCTGTAGCGATAGGACAAGGGGTAATGGCTTTAAATAAAAGAGGGTAGATTCAGACTAGATATAAGGAAGAAGTTTTTTATGATGAGGGTGGTGAAACACTGGAACAGGTTGCCCAGAGAGGTGATGGATGCCCCATCCCTGGAAACATTCAAGGTCAGGTTGGATGGGGCTCTGAGCAACCTGATTCAGTTGAAGATGTCCCTGCTCATTGCAGGGGGGCTGGACTAGGTGACCTCTACAGGTCCCTTCCAACCCAAACTATTTCATGATTCTATGATGAACATCTGTGCTACACATTATGTACCTGGTAAACTCTTCTACAGCAAATCTCTTAAAATTTATTTCCTAACAATATGCTAGCCATAGATGTATTTGACCAACAACTCCTCCACAAATCTGAGCAACCATCTTATTCAATCAATGAATGCTTTTCTCTTTAAACCCTTTTTTGCCATCGTGAATAGTGGTAGCACACATGCCTAGCTATGAGACACATCATAACTCTCTTCAGAAATCTTCTCACGTTTTCATACTTGTATTTCTTTTCTCTAAGTGCTATCAAATTATGCCTCTCAGAAGGTGCATGCCTTTGTTCCTTAACCACATGTACTTTGGCCAGAACAGAGTTAGCTTTTTTTTTTTTAAACACACAAAGTTGTCCTTTTCATGCAATCCCTGTAACTAAAAACATTAATTCTCTCACTTTTATTAGTCGGTCTCCAGGTCGTAGTCTCCCATCACTTTTGGCAGGATCCTGAACAATGTCATGAATGTAGCATCCAACATTATCGTTACCTTTGGTCACTGTAAAACCCAGACTACCCTTTTCTGACTTTGTCATAGTGACTCGGAGTTCTGCTTCCTAAGGGAAGAAAATAGCGTTTTACAACACAGACAAAGAGATGCAATTTGAATGCTTTACTGAATTTAAGATGGTTAGAAATAGACAACTGGTTTACCTATTGTTTTAAGCGGAACACAAGCCTGGACAGTACCAAGATATGTCTTAGCAGGCTCAGCTTAGCTGCTTCAAGTAAGCACTTCTAATGAATTCAGATGGACTACTGTTTTGCATGGAGCTAACCTTGGGCCAAAGGCCTATGATCTAAACAAAACTGTGAAGGCAAATGCCAAAACTGACACCTTATTTTACCCTCAACTAGCTCCCATATACAAAAAAGGCTCTGTATTTTTCAAATAAGACAACACATCAAGAATTATGCAACTGAAGAAAGTAGGTGAACATATTTTCCTACAATGAGATACAATACCATAGCTTAACTTGGAACTGAAGACATGGACATGTTTTGCCTATTTTAATTTGCTTGAATTTTGATTTGAAAGATACAGATCTGCTTCATTTGCATAGAAACTCACAGAACACCAGGAAGGGTTGAGAAAAACTTCTGAAGAAGGGACTAAGAAAAGGACAGTTTGATTCTTCTCAAAATGGAGTATGGGCTCAATAGCTTCTTAACCTGAAAGACCCTCACATTTGAGACATCTCAAGTCACTCCAAATACCATGGCTAAAACAACTTCCAGTTGGCCACAGCAGTAGGTACATTTATGCTACTGAAAGACAGAAATAGTAAATTACTGGCTCATATTCTTCAGCATTTTTTTCCAGCTGGCTGAGTAATGAATCCATTCCTTCCAGGTGCGGAGTCAGCTCAGAAGCAGAAGCATAACAGTCATTTATTAAAATGGATGTGGTAACATCAGGAACAGTTCTACAGGTTGGGATCAATGGAAAATCCAATGGTAGGTTACTACAGATAAACAAGCAAAAAACAAGGATCAGCTTGTGCAACATGGCTGTCACCCATAAATGAATATATGGGCCAATATTGACTTTATGCAGATCTAAAAAGCAAAACAAAAAAAGTATTTCTATGAATAGGCCCAATAAACTATTTTTGTAAACACCTTCTGCAATATTACGAGGATCATTATAAACAGCATACCTGTCCTCAACCTCTGACTTGCTAGGAGTGTCCTGATCAGAATACGAGATCGTGCGAATAGCCTCCTCCTGACCACCGTGTGCCTCATACGGACTATGTGCCTGTGTCATAGCTTCATCTGAAGTTTGGTATAGCGTAGAACTCCAGCCAAGGCCCACCTGCTCTGGCAAGTCTATCACCTCCTCATCACCACTCCTGCTGCTGTCACTGTAGCTGTCTCTTCTAGAGGGAGATTTTAGCCTTTTCTTGCTCAGATCAGTAGTTTCATTTTCATCTGAGCTGTCACCTTGTTCTCCATTTGATGGACCAGAAACTTCTCTGCTGATATCTGGAAATACTTGTTGGGGTGAATGGATGGGAGTCTACAGACAGCAAGGACATTTAATTAATCAAACTCCAGTTTTCATGACAAAAGAAAAGTTGCAAAAACTCATAACATTACCAAAAGCCATTAGTCAGTGGCTCCTTCCATTTAGATGTTGCCTCAACTGTGTAAACATACCATAGCACAGTTTCACCAAGTTCAACGCAACTTGGCGAAGGCAAAGGGTGCAAAACTTTGAAACACATACTGCTAAAGAACTGCAAATAAATCTAATTATACTCTTGGCTTTAGCCTCAGAGAGCCTACTGACAGATGCCTTTAAGCTACGCCCAGCAGTCATCTAGGCAATTACCGTGAAATAATCCCTTCCAACCAGAACACACTGCTGATGCTTACAGTGCAACTGAAGTCAAACTAATCTCACACAGGAGAGAAAGAGGGAACCTTTCAAGCAAAAAGCTACATAACAGACTACAAGAACTATCATAATTTGCGCCAAATGGAGACTGTTCAGCCAAGTTATTAACTCTCATGAGAATGAAGAACAGTTTTGCCAATAATCACATATTCCCAAGAATGACATCAGCTGGCAGACAAAGTTTAAAAGCGTTATTCACGCTTTTATGGCCAAATTCTTGTGTTCATGAACACACCGATCTGTGATAATGTTATAAACAAAAATTGTCCTTTGTTTATTGGCTTTTCTCTTCTTTTAATATATGCGCCGTTTTATTAAAGTTACTCCATAGTACAAACAGGTTCATTACAGGACTAGTTATCTGTATTATTAGTTTGTTCAGTTGCTTATCTCTTACTCTGATTTTAACTTCATTTAAATTCGTATTTGTACATTAAATTTTCTGTCCTCAGACATGAATGGTTTTTATTGTTTGAAAATGATATTAAAATAAATTAAATTAAGACTTGTCTCCATTAGTTTTACACTTTCCTGTATTATAGAAAGTCTGTTTTCAGGCAAATTCCCCTCTACATTCTCTTTTGCTCAAACACATTTAATTTCCACTTCTTCCAAGTATCCTAAAATGGCCTTCGGTTCTTTCGATTTACTTATTGGAGCATTTTGAAAATGTTCTTTGGGACACCTCTAATTTCCAGTAAGTAAATATGGCCATCTTTTCCCTGGTTTCACATGCATCAAAACCAGACAAATTGGTGTTTTGCAGAATATTCTTCACATATGTTACAGAAATATCCAATTTCTGTTTGGGATAAGCTTCAAACCATTGGGTCGCAAAGAAACCCCTGCCAGAGAAACAGTGTATTAAGCCAATTCCCAATGTCTTAAGCTGCAAAGTGGAGGGCAAAAAAATATTAAAGCCCTGCATTCTTTTCACATTTCCACAAAATCCTTAGTAGACTCCTGAGGGATTTACTATAAGAACCATGTTTCTGTGACCACCCTCCCCATCTTTCCATCTGCATCTTGCATTTAACTAACCCACCCACCAGACTGAATAAATGAACCTTCAAATGGCAATTAAAAAAAAATCATATGTCATACAACTTACCAACAAAGAAGGATCGATGTCTGGTAATATACCAGATGGTGGCCGACAAAGGAGAAGAGAGACTTCTGGAGATGTTCCCCTCAGAGCAGAGATGACTTCCTATGGTCACAGTGGGATTCATTATTAGATGCAGACTCCCAAGACTTGCAGGACTACCACAGCATGAGTTTCACTAAGATACAAACCTGCTGGGATAAACCCTTTAGTGATGCCCCATTCACTTTCAGAATGACATCTCCAATTTCTATCTGCCCACTTTCTGCAGCAGGCTGCCCAGGGAAGAGCTTTTTCACCCTCACAATAGTTGAGCCCAGTTGCTCTGGGGTAAGGTTATCTTCACGGCAGAAACTGAACCCAAGGCCTGAGCTATTCTTCAACAGCTTCACCTCAAATGTGTTCTCTGCAAAATAAACATAAACTTATTATTTCCTACAGCACGCTGGCAATGAAAAAAAGTAGCTTGTGCTCTTATTCCAGACATGACAGTGCGCACTCTCCCCCTCACAGGATTCTTCCACTTTACTAAACACAAGTGTTATCTAAAAGATCCCTCCAAGTTCAAGGGGACAAAAAGCCGATCGTCACTTCTCAGTCTGCTGGCTTGCCCTGACAACATCCACATTACACAGAAAGCCAGGGTGTCTCCAAAATACTGTTCCCCAGGAAGTCCATTAAGGAGACTGTGAAAGCACAGAGCGACACAGCCTTTCTGGCCACTGATCAGACATTAGTGAGAGCAGCAATGGAGTTCCTGGCAGACAGCATAAATCCCATGCAGGAAGACCAAAAGGTATCTGCAGTGGTTTCCCCATCTGGGTAGACTTCCCTCCTCTTTCAAAAGAAGCTGAAATATGCCAACATCTAGTCAGCTATACAGATCTCTCTTCTCTCTTCCTCCAGCTCATGTCTTCTCTTACCTAGACAGGAACAGCAGGACCTGCAGAAGCTCTCATTTTTATATGAGTACCTTAACCTCCCCTTGGCACTCCTTAGCAGCACCAGAGATAGCAGCACCCCTTTTACTCCAACCTTGCTACAGCCCTGGCCTGCAAGGGGGGTGAAATTGGGAAACAACAAGGAACAGTGAGAGAGCAAACAGTTACTAGTAACTACAGAAAGTTACCAAGATGTGAAAGGAAATCTTAAAAATAAACGCAACAGCACAAAAAGGAAGAGACTGCATTATGTGCAGTGGCTCGGTATAGATTCCTACCAGCTCTTTCTCCTGTCTTTCTATTCTACAGAAGAATAGAAGAAAATACTATAAAAACTAAAGGATGCTTTGAAAGTTCAGACAATTTTCATATGTGACCTAACCTGCAGTGACAAAGCTGTAATCTTTGGCATTTGTAGTTTTTGTCGCTGGTTTCTCCTGTGGCTCACATTGCTCCACCTGATTTGGAGGCGTGCATTGTGGTGTTACTGGAGCATGAACCTTGGCCACTGAAAGCTGACCTTTTTCCAACAGCAGATGCACCACCTAAAGAGATGAAATATTCTCCAGTTAACTGGCAAGAGTCATGGAGACAGCACAGTCTAGAGCACATGTTTCTTTCTAAATTGTCAGAGTCCTAAGTTTTACAGCAACAAAGGTTTGTGTTTGTCTGTTTTACAGACACCTCCCTCTCCATACATCCTCCATTTGTTCCTTATTTTAAGGGTTGTAAGTGACAACCTCCAAAATACACTAGTGGACTTGGCAAGATACTTGCCAACTCAGAGTAAGAAAGGTTTCTCTTCCAATAAGGCTGTGAGGGGGTTAAGAAGTGTCAAAGACAGCATCATTTTCACATGCGTACAGGGAACAGAGTTAAAAGCATTTTATAAAGTGAGCACGAATAGTAGTCAATAGCAGTTCTGAATTTGTACAATCACTATTTTCAGGTGTGCATGTACTTCCACATAAGAAGTAGCCACCATAAATAGCACTATTAAATGAGGAGACACTGTTGACAGAATCAAGCGCTATTCAAAAAGGCCAAGACTCAAGTAAAGCTGCATGTATGGAGGCCCTTGTGTCCTCAGTGGTTCAGATTTGGTACCTGTCTGTAGCATGCTGCTACAGCTGCTTTCCAACCCGTGCACCTGGGCTTCCTTTCTGTGAAGCCCAGGGACAAGGAGAAACCAATTCCATGCAGACCTCTCACCCACATACAGAGCCAAAATTTCACTAGGGTGGGCAGCGAGACTCGAGGCCCAGGAAGCCAAGGAGTCTAAGAAAGCACACCTAAAGCAATCAGGACACTGGGGAGAATTCTAGTCTTCAGGTTCCTTTACCTCTTTGCACTCACGAAGATCTGGTTTAGTACAGATAGGAGTAGAACCAGCAGCCGCTTACCTGCCCAGTGTTTCTCAGTGTTTCAACAGCTTGCTTATGGGTAGCACCTTCCAAACTAATCCCATTGACAGAGAGCACACGGTCACCTACAAATGATTGATTAATAATTTAAGAAAAAGTAGGCAGAACATCATCTATAAGACGTATATGACACACAGAAACCTTCAAGTCTCAGCTAACAAGGACAGTTATTGAAGTAAATTCTCCCTTCCCTCCACACTCAAGTCAAGAAGAGAACTTTGCAAATAAACTGTACGGTTGGACTCAATGATCTTAAAGGTCTTTTCCAAACTAAATGACTCTATGATTCTATCAGATAAACCCAGGTCAAAGCTAGTGTTAACCATCAGAATGACAGCCTGCCACAAAGTTCAGGCTCTTTATTAAAATTAAATCTTAGTCTACAGTGGGAATTCTCACTTCAGTAAAGAATGTGGCCTGGCTTACAAACACGAAAAGCTGTAACAATTACAGTGATCTTCTGTATTGAGTTGCCCAGCATGCCAAGCAAGAAGGCCACAAATAAAACGAAGCCCTCTCTCTCCATGGCTGGAACAGAAAAGTGTTCTCCATTAACACAGGCTGCATTAGGGAAAAAAAAAAAAAAAAATCCTGCAGCCTCTCCCCTGCTTTTTCCCTCCACAGTCTCACCAGTTTTCAATCGGTTCTGCAGTTCTTCTACACCTTTTTAAAATACTCACCTGCAGGATTAGCTATCAAGGCAACATTTAAAATGACAACTACAAATGTAGTAGCTTGGAAAAACAGCTCTTCTTCACAGTGAAAAAGGTACAAGGAAAGGAGGGAAACAGAGTTCCTAACTTCTAGGCCACAGTATATCGTCAAGTCCACCACAGACAGTTATCTGCCCATTTTTTTCACATTAAGAGTCCCAACTGAAAGAACTGAAATATTACCTTTTTCTATTCTGCCATCTGCTTCAGCTGCTCCCTTAGGAATAATTGCTTTCACATAAATACCACCATGCCTTATGCTAGTATTTACACCTCCCTAAATGGAAAGCAAAAATAGAATTTGTTAGTCTTTTTGACATTAGAATACTTAGTAATTAAACACAGTGTCACACAAGGAAGACTGTACTCAGGAAGCACTTGGGCTACTGGCATGTAAAAAGAACAGCCAAACTATCAAAACCAAAACGTTACACAAAGCGTGTTTTCGCAGTCATGCAATTTATTATGAATGAGGTTGGGGTGGGAAGACTCTAAAAACACAATGCATCACGATGCAAATGCACCCAAAACAAATAAATGTCCTTAAGCAGAAATATGTCTGCATTATGCTGGACTTTACATGCTTGCATGTATATCAAAGCTTAGAGACATGTGAGAGCACAGCATGCCAAAGCAGAAGATGCACACCCATGCAGTGTCCTACTCCAATGCACCCTCTCTGATGTAACAGGAAACAGAGTGCTGCTTTCTCTCAGCTCATACAAGTTTGAAGGTCTAAGCTGAAAAAATCTGCTCAAGCTCAAATGGCATTGTTTTTGGAGGGCCTTAGCCTTTCTGCTCATTGCAGAGGGGGTTGGGCTAGATGATCTTCAAAGGTCCATTCCAACCCAGACCATTCTATGATTCTGGCTCACTGCTGTACTATCAGTGCTTCTCCACAAACTTGGGAGGGAAGAGGGAGAACCAACAGCGTATTAACGTTCACTCCCAGAGCACAGAGTATTACATGTGAAAACCTAATTGTACACCTCTTCTTTTCACCACTGTACAGGACAGCAATGCAAGGGGCAGAATGGAGGCTGAAAAAGGAAAGGTCAATGAAGATACCACTTGCTCATCCTTTAAGGGAAATCTTTGCATTGGTTGGCATCTTCTAACATTTTCTAGAAAGCCAAGGCATGCATATAGCATGCATTTTGATGCTATTCAAAAACCAACTCCTGCTGAACCTTTGGTCTTCCAGCTGTCTCAAGTTATAAGCTTGACAAAGCAATATCTCTTTGAATAGACTGCGATGCCAAAATAATAGAATTTCATTCTGCTCCCTTACAATACTAGCTATATATGCATGAACACAGTGCTAGGCTTGCGAACTGGCACTCCACCTACATTGCCTATCTGTGTGGCCACATTTGGGAAAAGGCCAACTTAGTTTTAGGTACAAACAGCCAGTGAAAGCCACCAGTTTTGAACTACCGCTAATAACTGCTCTCTACTGTTATAATTTAAGCAACTTTTCCTTTTTCAAATTACTGTGTAGTCCAGTGATCAATCAACTAGAGATAATATTTGAATATTAAAATCCCAAGATGTGTGTTTGAACACAATACAAGAACAGGAGAGGTGAAAAACGTGTGCATGTCAGTTATAAACCATTCCCTTTTTCCCTGAAGTGCCACTCTCCAGTGTGGCAGGCCCTAAACATAAGCTACCTTCAAAGTTTTATGGCCCAAAGAGAAATCCGTCCATTAAATATACATTTTTGTCTTGTATTGCAAGAAAGCAGTGTCAGACGGGTCTTATTTGGATTTAAGTAGTTTTTTGCTTTCTGCCTTTTATCCAGCAGAGGGAGAACACTGAACATGGTATATATGTGTGGACATGCACAGATACTCTGAAGTAACACCACCGCTTCCACTGCCTGTGATGCCACTCAGGGAGTCTTAAATATTTCTCTCCCTTGTAAATGTGCCACATTATTAGGTAGCAAAGGACAAAGACCATCTTGCTTTTTGTACTCACAAAACAGCATCTGTGATAAGATTCTATTAGGACTTTGGGGCTCCATCATAAAACAACAAATAAGAGTTACTTAAAGGGCAGATGACAAGAAAAGGGATACAAAATAGTATGACTTTTCAGCTTTGGTAAGATTAATCACACACCAGTAAAACTATATACTTAACAGTGACTCCAGAAAGTATTTTGCTTCCTTGTAATTTAGCAATTTAATGGGTTGCTGGGAGTAGAGAAAGAGAAAACATCTAAAAACCTTGTCAAACAGTACCGTGACACTTATTCCCAAGCCGTTATCTTTTTTGGCTAGTTCAACCTCAAAAATATCTCCAGGTTTAAGTGTTGCAGTAACCTTTCTAGAATTCATTTTGTTTGCTGTATTCGCTGAGGAAGATTCCTTTATTAAAAAAAAAAAAGAAAAAGAAACAAACAAAACGAGGGAATGATTTGCCATTAGAACAGAAGTTTACAGTTAAGACCCTAAAGGGTGTGTTTTTGAGTCAGGTGCAGCCAAAAGGAGTCCACATGGCAAAGTACCAATTAGTAAAACTCATAAGGCTCATTGCTTTAACTCCTCCATTGCTGCCACTGAACAGGTTTAGCACAGAAATACGCTTGGCCTTCAGCAGCTGAGCCTTTACCGTCAAAGTGAGTTGGTGACAGAACACAGAAACTATTGTACTTTAGTATTAGAGCAGCCTAGGGTCTGTTGGACTAACTTGCAGGAGCTGCTAAAACTTGACTGAATAACCTCCATCAGCTGAAAAGAGGAATCACTGCAAGTTAGGAATTAATTTGTAGTACTTGCCATTGTGTACTTTCGGAAAGGTGAAGCAGCAAGCTGTCTCTGTTCAGAGCATGGCTCACCGCTGAATTTCACTATACAAGGGCAGTTTTCCACGGATTAGATCAATCCCCAAAGACAATGAGTTCTGCTGCTACCCATAAACAAACGCATCACTACTACTTTAATCTAGAAAAAACTTAATTTATCTGCCAGATGAATAAACTTACCTCTTGGGGTGATCACTAGACTATGATCATATTGGACGAACACAGAATTGAAAGAAGATTTTCTACAGAATCAACAAGTGCACTACAGATTCATCCCCAAACACAATCTGCCTTTAGTAACATGCCCATCTCGTGACACTGGAAAGCTGGGAAGTTGTTTCAAGTTACAGGAGTGATTTTCTCTATTTATTTTGAACAAAATCACCAAACTATTAGAAATTAGCTATTAGTATTTGCCATTAGAAGGATAATCTACAGGCTAGGCTGTCCTTCCCTGACATCCTTTCACCTTATCCGCACCCACAGTCAGCTATTTCACTACCACTATTATACTGATGGGAAATATTCATACAAAATACACTATGCCTTTTTAGCTGGCTGTTGCTCCTGACTGCTGGAATAAGTTGCTTCATCCATGTCAGAATCCCCTCGGTCAGAATATTCCACAGACTCCACTACCCCAGGCCTTTTATTTTTTGCTCGAGTACTGTCAGACGAGGATCTTCTCTTCTCATTCATTTTAGAAAGCCCAGACTGGGAATCACTGTAATGCTGAGGATCCTGCTGGGTTCTACCACTTGCACGTTTGCCAAAGAAGGTGGCTGTCTGGCTCTGAGACAGGCTGGCACTCTCAGTTCTGGAATCCTGGGAGCTCACGCTTCCATCCCGCCTGCCTCCTGACAAACCAGACAAACTCCCCGAAACAGGCCTCTGGTGACCATGGGACTGGTTGTGTTCTTCTGAAGAGGACTCTGCCTCATTGTCCTGCACCAATGATGGCTTCCTTAAATAACCCATGGTTCCATTACTGATGTGTGCAGCGTTACATGATGCTGAAAACCAGGAGACAAGACAGTCAGCAGCAGCTGGTAACATCTTATCTGCAGTATGACACAAATTTCTCAGCTTACAACCACATAAGGTTTTACCCATTCATATTACGCAGAACACTTTCTGTTTACGATGCAACCAGTGTGTTCTCACCAAAGGTTACTGTAACACAACTCTTCGTTCAGTCTCAGAACACGATTTCAAGCATATACTAGCTGGGGTTACTTACAGAAGTCAGTTGATCAGCAATTTTAAACAAACACAGAAAGTACTTTATGAAAGGTGCCAGAGAAGGCATAGTGCTCAAACTCAAAGAACAACTCTTTAATAATAGGGAATATTTCCCTCCATACCTTTGGATAGCTTGTCCTTGGGCTGAGAGATAACAAGTGTCACGTCTTCAGGTGCATTCTCCAAAATTTCTAACGCTGCATGGTGGCTGACGCCTTCTAAACTTGTGCTATTTACGGATATTAGTCGGTGTCCTGCACAAAAGGATTTGTTCAGATACAATCTAACACCTACATTTTTATCCATCAGTGAGAATGTGGAGTATAGGCCTGAAAATCCCTACACAATGCATGGATTAAAAATTACTAAAATTCAAGTGATGCTGGAATAGGAAACCTTAATCATTTAAAATAACAAAACTCAAAAGAAAACAACAAGAACTGGTTATGAATATTTCCTCTTTTTAAACCTGTGAAACCTTTCCATATTATGATTTCTACCTTCTCTTCTGCTGCAAGAAAAATGGACGCAAAAGCGAAAATCAAGAAGTGAAATAAGCAATACACAGTTCAGTTCAAGGCACGGACCAAAATGAAACCAAACAAAACAAAAAAGCAGGTATTAAATAAGAGAAATTCCCACCCCCCCACAGTAGCCATATGGTTACCAGTCATTTTTTCCAAAGTCAAAGTATGGACTTGGAGTTTTGAAAAATTGAAATTACAAAGCATCTATAGAGAGACAAAGGCAAATAAAGCCCTTATCTTTATATGTAACTTTAATTTTCTGCTACTTCAAGCTTTATAATTTTTACTTTGATTCAAATGATTCTTGTTTTCATATAGTTTAACAAAGAAGTATCAGCAGTTTTCAGAAATTATGCAGAAGGTAACTGAAGGTCAGCATTTGTAAGGGACTGACACCTGCAGCAATGGATGGAAATGGTACTACACATGTGTTTGGCCTTTTCTTTCATGTATACATCTCTCTTTATTTACGCTATTCACCTGGTTTTAGAGATCCTTCCAAATCAGCTGGCCCTCCAGGAGTAACTGAATGAATAAAAATTCCCAGATCAAGTTTCCCCGTCTTCTCTCCGCCAACTATTTGAAAGCCTATTAAAAAAGGCCCAAAGCAGGCAAAATTGTCAGTGATCAGAGTGTAACTTAACACAAGTCCGTATTTCAGAATAGACAAAAACTTTGTCATTCTAATAAATGTAAAGTGAAACAAAACTACACATCTCAAAGAAGTCTACATGGAAGTAAATGGTAAAGCTTTATTGCAGTCTCTGTTTTTGAGCAAGCGATCCAGACTCTAACTGGCTTCCCAGAAAACTCCAGCAAAGGCTACAGAAGATAACTGTGGCAAGAAAAACACACGCACAAACAGATGACATTAAATGGACATTTGCTGACAAGATGAAATGTATTTTCTCTTCCTTAAAAATTTCTGGTTTTCTCTGTTGTTAGATGCTTCACCTAAAGGCTGGACCCCGGTCTTAAGAACTGAATTTTTCAAATCCCTGTTTTCTTTTGAGGCTTCTAATATATTTCTGCTAATTCTACCAGGTAAACCTGGGAAGGATGTTCAAGAATAAAAAAAAAAAGAAAATAGAAGAATCACATCATCTCTATTCTAGCTAAAACAGCAAAGTACCACAGATTGCATGGGGAAGAAAGAGAAGAAGAAACAGTGCATTTCATATTAATTTCTTTCCTTTTTGGTCAACTCTTAAGTCACTGTGCATGGTAAACACAAAATATTATTGTTTTGCGGGTTTTTCCCCCCTCTTCATATTTACACAACAGTCCTATTTTGAATGACAGGCAGAACAATGTCCTTAAGGACACTTCAGAGAGCCTCCCTAAAACACAATACTGACACCAAATTATTCATTACTCATACAGGGAAAAATTATGTGGGTTTATGAAAAAACTCAGGGGTAGAAGAAGGAATGGAATGCAAATATGTCATCTTCCAGGCTCCTTAAACCTCAAATTAGTGTTCCATCTAATAATATTATAAGAGTAAGAAAAACACTCCACAATTAGCTCATAATGGCTTTATAATGTCTTTTTTTTGTTTAAAGCCTTCAGGCTGTCACAGCTGCTAGGTGTCCACATAGATAAAAATCTTGTACCTGAACACAGAGATAAACTTTAAAGGTCAACTTTTACAATGACTAGTTCACAACATAATTATCCTACACTTACAATATGGAAAAACTGAGAAACAGACTTGCTTAACATCACTCAACAAATCAGTAGCAGGTGCCATCAACTAAGTCCAGGCTTCAGCATCTTAAATGCCTTTGAAATCCAGCTACTGTCTGCACTGCTTTCCTCAGTGCCACAATAAATACTTCAATACAGACCAGAAAACTTTGGTTCTGGCTTCTAGGAACACACATGACAACAACAATTCTAAAGCCACTTACCTAAGCCAAATTTTTCATCCTTTTTCAAGTTCACCAAAGTTATCTCTCTTTCTGGCGAGGCAACTCTGTTCTGTGTTGTTTGCAGAGAGTCAACTGAAAAGCCAACATTTCGTGATCAGACACTACCTGAATGCTTACCTTCAGGTTTGCCCTGAAGTTCTATTCCGTTAAAAAAGATTACTTCACTGATATCCTGAAAAGCTGTTCTGAACTAGTGGGTCCAACTTTCATCTTCCAAGCCATGTCCAAATAAAAAAAAAAAAACAAACCCACCACCATTATAACTCACTCCCATCTTCAGCAGTCAAAATCTTTTATTCCTCCTAAGAAAAGCACCTAGCATAGTCTCTTGGAATCACAACACAATTGAGCCCTAGAATCTTTAAATTTATTAGTCTCAGTTCAGCGAAGTGTTTAGATCTGTGTTTATGTGCCCTGCTCAGGTAGGCAGGACGTAAACACATGGGTAAAGTTGGAACTGAGGCTTATTATATGAAGTTACTAAAAGGTTACTCAGTGAATTCTCTTACTGGTGGTCCTTCAGTAAAAAACAATCAACATTAGAAACATCTACTAAAGCCTATCTTGTTTAAATTTATTTCCTCATTTGCAGCTCCACAGGCTGCTGATTCTGCCTCTTCCAAAATTCGAACACCCTCACAATAGATTTATGTCACTCTTGAGGGTTCCCAACAGGCTGAAGTAGACACAGGCACTTAAGAGACAGGAATGTCTCTTAAGAGACGTTCCGAAAAAAACCAATCTCCTGAAACTTCATGGAATGCCAACATACTGTAAGTCTGAACTCATGAATTTGCTACCTAGAGAAGATACAACTCATTTGGGCTGGAGTGCCTGGCATACTTCTGCCTTAAGTGGAACATGCAATTCAACAATGGCAGAAACCTACTGAGCTCTACACACTGGTACAAGCAGAAAACAGTGGTGCAAGAGTGCGACAGACTGCACCACCTGGAGAAGGAATTTTTTCTCCATGAAAACAAAGTCAAACCTAAAGAGTAAAAGAACTAAAAAGAAAACACAGTCTTACTTCGCTCTGCGGAACCAGTAACATCACAAGTAAGGGAAATGAGCTTTGAAGAACATGGCGTGTTAGGCAATAGCACCCTTCAAGTCTCAAACTAAACAGACACTATCTGTATTTGAAAAATATTACACACAAAATCTCCCCCAAGAAGCAATCCAAAAGAAATATTAGGAGTTGTATTTAGCAAAAGGTCCTGTCCAACTAACTGGGAGAGGTATTTGATTTAAGAATAGTGAAGAAACAGGACAGATGGAACAGTAAAGCACTTGTCAAGTGCTTCACAAACTGACTGAATTAATTCTATAGGCACATTATTTATCAACTTACTGCTCTCTTTTAACAGCATCGATGATGGAAGATTTCCCGAAGTATTCATGCTAACGCCTGCAAGAAATGGAAACATTAGACATTGTTATCAATTTTCAAATACGAAAGCTACCAAGAAGTATTTCAGACTTTACACAGTATACGTGAGCTCATTCACAATACCAGATTGCTTGCTTATTTTAAAAATGAATAAACATGAAAGTAGTTTTGGATTAGCAAATCCAAATTACTCATGTACTTTGGTTGTGGTTCAAGGCTCAGGTAGATGGTAGCTCACGCAAAGGCAAAGAATTAAAGAAAGGACAGAGGTTTGGCCTTTACAACCACTGTTAACTTCAGATGAATTTGATGAATCTTTTAGAAACTAAGTCAAAGGCTACATTTTCTAACAGGATTGGATGAATATGCCTAACCTAATAAACCAACACAACAGGAGTCTCGTAAGACTTTGTACAGTAACAAATAAGTTGGTGCAGTAACAAGCAATTTGAACCAAGTATTTCTATTTAAATTGGTTTGCACATAGAATCATATTTTCTTTGGAATGATGAATGCCAAGCAAATACGGCCATACTTCGAAAAGGATAAAATAATAAACGTACTAAGTTATGAAAGTAAATGAGGTAAGATAATTCAAGCTTCTAAGCAAAGCAGTCCCGGCCTTTTCCAAACCTCTGAACCCTAAAGTTTCAGCTGATGAGTTTCATCATGCAAAGAATGTGCATCTCCCAGCACAGGCAATGTATTTCAGCAGGACTTTTGACATGTAGCTGAGATCCTTATCAGAATTGCTGCCCAGATGATTATGGGTAAGCACATGATAACACTAATTGTAAAGCTAAAAGCATTGGATAAATGGCTGCAACCAGTCACTACAGAAACTCCATGTCTCCTCTCACTCTTCAGTAGCTTATTCTCTTGCTACTGAAAAAGCATAGTTTCCAAGTCAGTCCTGGTTTCAAGTGCAGTGGGGGCAGATGCGGTAAATGTTTGTATGTCACACTCCAGCATGTTTTTGTTTGTGTGTTTGTTCAGGTTTTTTGTGAGTTTGTTTATACCAATCCCCATAAACTTAACCATCTTCCACTTTTTCTGATGTTCTATAACTAATCAATATTTTAATATAAAGCAAAAGCAAAGCAACAAAAGCAAGCTAAGGCTGCAAATGTTTCAGTCATTGTATTTTCTATTATTATAACAGGGAACCTCCTATAACCAGAAACTGATGATACAGATATTAAAAATTAATGTACAATAACCCAACATGCGAGTTCAAATCTATTTAGCTGCTCTGAATTTTTTTTTTTTTTATGTGAGCTCTGTATTTTTACTGCCTAGTAAGACTATTTGTGTGCAATCCAATCCTTGGCAAGAAAATGGAGTAAGTATGTCTGGCTTAGCTCACTACAAGAGTGTTTTTGTGAAATACCCAATGCACTGCAAAAAAATGGTACGTAATTTATTATATCAAACGAGACCAAACAAAAAGTAACTGTGCAGTTACTGCTCAGAGGTACTAGCCAATAGCCAGCTTGTGCCAAACTGAGTCCACTTCCAAAAAAATCACTCCCTGCACCCTTTCCACAGAAAACACTAAAAAAGTTCAAGCTTGACAAACAGACTGCAAAGACTAGCAAATTATTAAAAGATCCATACAATCAAATGGCGCTCTGAAGTGACAAAATGGAAAATGTTTTCTGGAACAGCTTTTACTGTCAAGTACTAATACTTTGCACACCTTTGTACAGACTGGTGTTGTCCAAAGGAGAATTTTTTTTGATTCATTGAAACAATTATTCTGGAACAACAGGCAATTGGCCCGGATTACTTTAACATGTGATATTCTGCTCCCTTTTTCAAATCCAAATATCACCAGCAGTTAATAAATATATCAAAGCATTACACTCAAAGCAATTTTAGAGGTTAGTTAGTAAATACAGTAGTATTATTTTTTGCATGCTGACCTACAACATAGGCTTGACCGGTATCTTCAATGGATGATGAGTCTGATTCATTTTTCTTTCTTTCAGGGCTTCTACTTAAACCTGCATGAGATTTTGAACTTAAAGGGGAGAAGGAGAGAAGGGGAACCAGACAGAGGGAAAAGGAGGTTGGGAGAGGGAAGGGAAGGATCAATGTAATGAAATAATGGTATGAATAATAAATCAAAACTGATGCAAAATGTACATTGACTGTACACAAAGATATTGCAGGGCGGTCAGAGAGACTCTTACTTGCTCAGTTTTAATGCTCCTGCTGCTGATCCAGTATCAAATTTTGGCATTTGCTGAAAGACTCTTCCCATTATGTCTTCTGTTTTTTGGGGGGAAGAGTCCAAAGCAGTAATAATATTTTTCCTTGCGGGGTAAGCCGAGATGTGGCTCTGAGTCAGATCATGAAATGACTTGCTCATAACCCTGGGTCTTTCCTCCCATGGAGTCTTCTCATTTCTGTCCTTTGAAGAGCCAGGAAGCGGCTGGAAGAGGGAGAGCTCAGAGCAGGACAGCCTCTTCAGAATCTCTGCTTGAACAGACAGAGGTCGAACGGCAAGTCGGTTCAAAGTGCTGCTGGCCAGGCTACCAGTACTGATTGCTCGTCCCATGTTGAAACCTTTGACAGAGTCCGTGTGAAGGTTTAGGCTCCTAAACGAAGCCCTTTCTGTGGATTTGTTTTTTTTTAAAAAACAAAAAACAAGCAAATTTAAGTTATACAGCAGAGCTAGTGTGACCTCCTTGTGTAAAGCATGCATTTTAAACAATCTGCTCACACAAAGCATATTTTCTCTAGATGCTCAGAAGTATGTACCATCGTCAGGTATATATACACAACCACCATGTAGTTTGTTCAGGAAGCAACATTTGGAGTTCATGACATTACACTAACTTGACCATCTACTACAGTGAAGTCCAAAAACATCGAATAGCAGAATATTTATACCCTAATGAAGACTCATATTCCCTGTTAAACTGTTGTGCCTTATATACAGGCACATCATCTCTTTCTGCAAAGCAAATAATATCCTCAAGCCAAGTGACCCGGAAGACTATACTTCCTTTAAACATGCTCATGCAAGTCTTTTTCAGAATTTGAACAAATAGGACCCCCCTACCTCTATACTAACTTCCATTTATCCATTGCTTAGTTTTCTTTGCATGAGTCCCTGACACACCTACAGTACAGCTGCAAAGTTGTGGGGACTTGGCAGCATCTCTACCTGGTTAAAGAGCACCAGTTCACTCAAGGTGCATTTGGAGACTTCCCCTGCCAGAAACATCCTGTTTTAGTGCAGAACAGAAAGTGTTGACTGGGGTTTGCCAGACTTTTTGACTCATGAACTAGGATTCCCTTAAGCAGCAGAGAGAAACAGGTTTTGGGTTGTAATTAAATTACTGTCAGCTGAGTCGTGGGAACTGTCTGGGTGGACGTTCTTAGCTGAAAGCAAATGAAAGATAATACAACTTAGCCTAACCTCCTCTTAATTCAGAGCAAAGCTGAGCAGGGCTCATTTCTATTAGCCTAACTGCCTCCTAAGGCTAGCAGTTAAGTTCCTGTGGCTTGGCTCTTGCACAGAAACTTGATAAGCTGTGGCAACATGTTTGCTGGTTAGAACCTCTAAAGAAAATCAGGCCATCTGAACCCTTCATAAACTTCACTGATGTCTTGGAGTCAGTTCATAGGGAAGTCTGAGGAAAAGCAATTCTCAACTGCGTATATATTTCTGATTTAGGGTTAACTGATGTTTTTTTTTAAACTCTACACAGCTAGGAAATGAGCTGCTTTAGGAAGCTGCACTGTAACTGAAAAGGAAAATTCTGCTTTTTGGTACACATCATCCATTAGGCTTTACTAAATGCTGAAGCATTCACCATTAAAGACTGAACTTGGCAAATGCAACCTCAGCACTGCCATTCCAAAAGACGTTCCTTCCTCCAATACTTGGGGCAGGAACTAACTGCAGCAGTAACTCATGCTTTCTCTGTAACAAGCATACAGATTGAGGACACTAGTTGTGGACGGTATTTTTTTGTCCTTTTTAAAGGTGAATTAGTATACAACTAACACTTCCCTCCCCACACCAAATATTTCCTCTAGCCATAGCCACCAGACAGACTAGATGAGTGATACAACAGAATGGCTTTGCTCAATCAGA
Source organism: Nyctibius grandis (assembly GCF_013368605.1). Classification (NCBI taxonomy): domain Eukaryota; kingdom Metazoa; phylum Chordata; class Aves; order Nyctibiiformes; family Nyctibiidae; genus Nyctibius; species Nyctibius grandis. The sequence continues at coordinate 68,402,641 of NC_090663.1, read as the reverse complement.
CCAGAGATCCACAAATCTCCATTTCCTGACTCTGAAAGAAGCTACCAATGACACTTGCTCTTGTTGTGTTCCCACCCCGGGGAAGAGTACCTTAATAATTCTAAGATCTCTTTTCTTCACGTCATACTTACCCTCTGCAAACACCTACCAGGATTTCCATATGGATTTCAGATGAAGACTTTCACATCATTATCTATATAGACATTAGGCCTTTCACACCTTCTGCCAACCCCTTAATTGAAAATTCTCACGTGCTCAAAACTCATCCTTTGTAAGGCTGACGTAACCCTCACTTCATCTTTGTGGTTTTCTATATGACCTTTCAGGAATCCAAACATCCATCTTAAAACTCAGTGTTTGGTTCTGTTCACTGCATGGCCTCAGAAGTCGTGCAAAAAAGAAACCATCATTCCTTCTGTTATAGCTTATCTCCTTTCTTACGTACCATAAAATTGCTAGTATTTTTTTTAAACTTTGTGTCTCATCTCATTCTATTCATGCAGAATGTTATTCAAGAGGCATTAGCCTTTTATTTTTCAAGTCTAATTCTTTCCATTAGATTTACATGTGTTAAAATGGTTTCTCCCAGGTCACTGAAGACATTGTGCAACAAGTGAAAAACATGTCATGGTACATCACAGGGGCCACAAAGTGCTCCCCTCATGCCTCCATCCTGTTATTACATTCCATGAAAATTTGTTCACTGTCAATATGCGTGCCAGGCCTTCTCCCTTGTCTCAAAATATTTTCTCCATTCACTGGCTGAAATCAAGGTGAGTCTTGCAAGACACTGTAATACTGTATTTCTAAAGTAGCTTCCAAAGCATATTAATCTTCTGAAGTCTGCTACTCCACCCCACAAACACTGCGTTACAGGCACATGCTTGTGTTCACTTTTTGTTTAAATGGTTTTTACTTTTAATAACCAAGTGTGATGGAATTACCCATAATACTGATTTATTTGCTTCTGATTATGAATGATTGATGAAATTTGAGACCTCTGAATTCCAAGTGATCTGCACTGCGCAGAAGCAAACTATTATTTTTCAGACTCCCAAAGCAAAACACATACTACATCTGTACGAGCAACCAAGTTTGCCTAGCCAAGAAAGCCTTTCATGTACTGCTTTTCTTTGCAATTCAGGATAAGCAAGCGCTAAGTTAGAGAATGGTACAAAGGCTTTAAGTCACTTGGTCCCAGTTCTTTGCACTAAGTTGGCTGAGCCCAACAGAACAGAAAAAAGGCTGCAAACTTGCCACGTGCCTTTCCCTACCCCCCACCTTTTTTTTTTTTTTTTTTTTAGATGGAGATCACAACCTCCACAGCAATGGGGTCAAACTCCATCCCAGCTATGATGGTGGAAGTCTGGATTAACAGCAATTGGAATGCAGACAGATAAAAACAGGGAACAAAGAAAGAATGAGCAGGCAGACTGACCAAAACAGCACTTCCAGGCTGTGCTGAAGGCCAGCCAGCCAAGTGAGCTCTGCTCCAAATAGTGAAGAAATTAGTACAGAGGGTTTTTTCAATGACTGCATTCTTGAATTAATATTTTCTATCTAAAAAGAACATCTTTACATTTTCTATTATACACACAAATTAGATGGAAATTCTGAAGAAAACTGGCTAGCATCACTGTTGCTCCTTACTAGGTCCACCAAACACTCAGTGGAATAAAGACAGCTACACCCACAGCTTACAGATGCAGCATCATGAAAGGCTCCCTATTGTATTTGCCCTCACATGATCACACAACTTAATCTGTAATTCCACATTATCAAACCAATTCATTTCACATTAAGCAAAAGGTAAAAATCCTATTATTGAAATATCTTCAAGTTCTTTCTGAAAAAAGCCAGAAGCCATCAATCAAATGGGAAAGTACTATTAGTGACCTATTTTTGATTCCTTTTATTTTAGAGAAGCTGCTGTGTGCCAGCTCTGTGTGATCTTCCAACTCTCTTTTTTTTTCCCCTTTAAAAAAACCTAAACAAACTTAGCCAGTAGATTCTCTTTATAGTATACACCCTCCAAATGTAGAGCTACACATATGTAGCACTCAGCAGAATTACTGAAGCTCAGGTTCAGTTTTTCTCCTTACAAAAATACACACAGATTGCTATTAAAAACCAACACAGCATCACACTCCTCACCAATGTCCTGAGTGTCTTGGTTGCTCTGCCTGGTTCTCATCTGCAGTTGGAACTTATGCTGCGAAGAGCAGAGATGCAAAAGGTACTGGCAAGTCTTACTATTGTCAGTCTGAAATGCGTGCTTGATACCATCTGACGTGTTCTGCAAAGTTATTTTCTTCTTCTACACAATGGAGAAAGAAAAAAGTTGAACACAATGATTTCTTTTAGCTTACAATGAATTTTGTATTTGCTTGTGCACAGTTACAGCATTCAAACTTTCTTGAAGCAAAATGCACTGATAGGAAAGATTTCTGTTAAAATAGGAGTTGAAAGTAATTTGAGATTCACCAAGTAGCACTTTAAAGTTACTTCTGGGCTAGCTGAGACAGTACTTTATTATTATTTAATAATAATAATTTATCAGCATGTTAGTGCTGACTAATGACAACCAGTACTACTGCATTTTGCAGGATGGGTTTTCAAAAGCCTTTGAAGAAGTCACAAGGGGTGCTGCCACTCAAGAGAAAAAGAACTAGATGCCCATCTAATTATGAAATCTATCAGTTAATGTTCCAGGTCTTAAATTCATCTTTTCAGTAATTTACCAATTCTAGTTAAAATCGTATCACAGATGAAACAGGCTGCAGCTTTTCAATAAGGTATGAGACAAAGTTAGAAGTAATGTTTTCAATACTTGTATAAAGGTAAGCACTTGAAGCTCAACACCTCATTAAAAACTGACACATGACCTCCAGATTATGATGTACCCACTAAAGCTGGCTGGTACTGTCCAGAGCAAGCGTCAGCCCCTGTCATCCATCATAGCAATTTAACTACTCTTGGAAATACAACAACTGAAAAGCAACATAGGTGCATCTCCTAGTTACAGTGAGTACTGGCATTTGCCAGTACCCAGTCCTCTAATGCAGGATTCTCACTCTGGTGTTCCTTCACTACCCATGTCAGCAGCATGAGCAGATTGCCCAGAAATGCAGTAACTGGGCAGAGCTTCTCCCCATGCTAAGAGTGGTCCTTGATCTGTCTTTGTTATAGCTCTTTCCTTAGAAGGCAGGGAACCCACATGTCACATCAATACAGCTTTGCCAAAACACAGGTGCTAAACTCTCTTCTGAGGCTGGAACCTCAGCAGCATAGAATGCAAGCTAATAAAAAAAAAAAACAAACAAAACAACTTTAAAACATAAAAAGTCCTATTTCAATTCCCTAATACAACACAGCTCAGCCACACAAAATGTAGTCAGATTACACTGTAAAGCAGAAGCTTATTTTGCAAAAATAACACAGAAAACTATTATCTGGAGATACAAATATAGACGTGTACACACAGATAGAGGAAAAGAGACTGACTTACACTAAAGGAAATTTTCTTTGTCTCTCTCCATGGGAAGCGTAGTACAGGTGTGCGGGCACCATTGTGAACTTCAAAAATAACAACTCCTTTGGAGCACACTCCCAGAAGGATACCTGTTTGGGATCTCTTCTCAGGCAACACGTGGTGAAGATGAACCCCATATTCTGTGAGCCTCTGGCACAACTGTACGGATCAATGCAATGAAACTTCAAAGAATATGAAGTTAAGTCTATTACAAGTTTTTTATACCTCTATATAAATATTTTAATATATGCATATATATATATGGATCTTAGAAAAAATATTCCTCTCTGCCTGGTGATTCCACTTACACAGTCTACAGACGTTACACAACAGAGACACATTAGCTGCTCTAGAGGGTTGTAAGTCTTGGTAGTATCTCTTGATCTGCAAAACACTACAGCAAATGAACCTAGCATTTATTAAAATCAAACAATGAAAGCATGAATCAGGAACACCTGTGAGTAAACCAAACTTGCACAAACCAATTATTGGCGACAAACTGTAACTAGCCAGATCCACTTGTTATTGACACATTTCTCAAACACACAATTAGATTAACACTGCAATTCTGTGATCGCATTAAGGCATCATAACTGCCAGAAGATGCAGCTTCACTCACTTTGCACTCCCAGTCATTCATTCCTGCTGCCTCTTTAGTACTGGCATAAGGGATTGATGTAATGAATCAAACGAGGGAATCTAATTGCTCTCCACCCCCAGTCAGACTAGGTTTAGCTAGGTTCAAGTCCTCTACTCTTGTTCTCTGGGGTTAAGTTAAAAGAACATTTCTACCAAACGAGCAACAGCCTTAGAAGGAGCAAAGTCAGCCGAGTGCCATCACCCTCTCAGAGAGACTGTGGAATTACAATGTGACTGCGGAATTACGTTGCAAGGGTTATCTGGTGTCTCAGCAAACCGTCACCCACTGAACTCGTTTGCAGCCATTGTACCAAGGCAGGACCTGATGATCATCTCATGAGCAAAACCCGTAATTACATTTCTTAATGGGTCCTTTTAGAATAATTCCAATATATCTGTGATTATAGTTTCCCTGTCATGTTACATAGTAACTCCGCAAGGAAGTCTGCTTGGTAATGCTTCTGGCTTGCTTCATACCAAGCACCATAAACAGTATTAACTGAAATAAAACTTTTCAGAATTTAAATATTTTTTTCTCAACAGAAAGAACAAAGGACACAGGGAATGCAGGGTGTGCTGTCTCGTAATCACAGCTTTCTTTAGAGTACACACAAGGATGAATAGTTTGAGCTAAAGCAGGAAGACTACTAATTGGGAAAAAAAGTGAAAGGACTTCCTTCCCATCTATTAAGATTTCTTTTCACTTGTAATGATGTGTCTTTTGAGAAGATCTTTTCAGCTTTGTCCCTTTCAGAGTTATTCAGAACCTGAGCTGTTTTCCTGTGCTCTTCCTTGAAGTCCACGCACCCATATTCCCACACGGAATTTCTTAAGTCACAGATTAAGGAAGCAAACTGCTGCCCACTTACCTTCAAAAATTCTAATTCTGTCTCTTTCTCAGATGCACCCACATAAGTGCTATGCAATTTTGGCAGCTCTTCCTTGATGTAGGACAGATCTAGTTTCTCCATCACTCTAGCTGGGACATAGTGTTCTAGTCTGAAATATGACATGCCATGCACCTACAACACAAAACATTTTTGTGATGGCATCTCCATATACTACTCTATGAGCATGAATGAAGACATAAACATTCATTTTACAGAGAATCGTACATTACAACTGAGCAAGGGGAGGGATTCAGAGTCTCAGCTCTGATCCAGAGCTTAATTTCACATATGTTTTTTTCCTGTTCAAGCCTGACTCTACTTCCACTGAAGAGAGAGGGTTCAACACCCAGATCTTGAACTAGATTCTGCAACAGCCCTGTGTTAGATTAAAAGACAACTTGCCCACAGCAAGAATTGTCAACAGCATTATCAGCTGAGCTTCCAGTCCAGGGCAGAGCTGTGAAGCATATGTGGCAGCTCACTTCTTTAATTAAGCAGCAAGAACACAGCTTCTCAAAGGTGAAATTGATGGTGTACCTCTGCCTGGTAATCTCCGTACTCAGCTTGGAGAGCTAGGGATGCTAATAATAAGGCTGTCTCATCATCACAGTGCATCCTGTCTTCCAGGATGTCCTTCCGCAACTGTAGATAATACTGGTGACAGGTCAGCGTATGCCTAGAACAGGAAAACAAAACACAAACCACAAAAAAAACCCATGCCATCTTTGGTATTCTTCCTGTTATAGCAAATTTCCAGTATTTGATCAATATCCAATTTCTGTCCATAAATTTAGGGCTTAAGGGGTTAAAAAAAATTTTCATACACTCACTGTATAAGACTGACATCATCCACAAAAAACTTTATGCGAAAAAACAGAGTGAAGTTGACACCAAGGGACTTGTTCTTTTTCTTCGGTTCTTCTTTCCATCCTTCTGGAGCTACTTTACTTAGCTTTATGTCAGGATCAACGAAGAAAAATTCATTGTCTGCCATGAATGTTAAAGGGAAGCACATGGGCAACAACATTAAAACCAAATATTTTCTCCAGCTGGAAGATCAAGACCAGATTTACAAATCTGAAATTTAGTTTTGAACAGTAAGGTTTTCTGTTGACTAACAATGGCTTATAGGCACAATAGCTATTAAAGGGAACACTGAATAAGGGCAGAAGAAACAATTTTATAGTTATCCCAAAGACACCAGTGGAAAAAAAAAAAAAAGAAAAAAGTTACTTTCCATCATAGCTACAAAATAGGAGCTAGGGTTTCTTTAAAATTTCAGATTTCTTATCCCATAGGAAATCCAAAATCTGTCATTCCTTCCCTCTCTTACTACTTCTGTCCCATTTACATTTCTGCAAAATGTTTTCAAGGCTTTCTAAATTGCCAAGAGCACGGGGAGCCTGCCATGGATAGAGTAAGCTCTTGGGCTGCTAAGGGCTTCTATCTCATGCCAATATTCTGAGTGCTACAGTTCTGCAACAGTCTCTCAGATATGCCAACAGGAAACTTGGGTCTGAACATGCTCTGTCACAACGACCTTCTCCCCAGTGGCAGGGGGGGGAAAGTCCAACCTCTGGTCTGTTCTAATAGCAAAAATTTAACAGCTCAGGTGCAAATTCTTTTTTCTTAGGGCAACTCCCTCTATACAAGGTGCCCTCCTATACATCCCAATGGGCCTGCCTCCACAAGAGGCTGCAACATTGCTAGGGTGTATTAACAGAAGTCAAACCGCTTTCATGTCCTCTGAGAGGTACTAGTCAAAGTGAAGGCAACAAACAGTAGGGAAGAAAACTCAGCAACTGAAGGGAAAACACTGCCCAAGATGAGGTGTCATTACTCAGGCAAACATAGAATTTTATGGTGCATTCATTGAGGAATGTATTTTGCCTCAATACAAGAGAACATAACTCCAAATAAATGCTTTGTAGATGCCAGGCAATCTCTGCTTATCTTTTCTCAACACCATGTAGCTAACTCTTCTTATTCTGTACCTGTCAACTACATCAAATCATTAATCTTACCTCTTAAAGTAGCCAATCCAAACAAGTGATGCTCCACCAAGCCAATATGGGCAACAACCATATCAAAGACATCTTTACATATTGTTTTGGTATCACAGGTCAGCTCCAGCTTCTGCCCACTTAGAAGCATCACATTTACTTTTCGTCTCGTATCATCATTCTTCCCTTTCTTAGTCTGCATTTTGTGAAATAAAATATCCCAACATTCACACCTGTGCATTTGTTGGTTTAACATACTTCCCCCACCACTGATTGCTGAATAGCCCCTTTCTTACCAAGATAGACTTTGGTAGGTCCAGGGAGATGAATGGCTCAATTGTCATTTTCACAAACTCAGGGCCAAAGAAATTCTGCAAATCACAAGAGTATGAATTAACACCACGTTGCTGGAACAACAGACTGAGGCACAGTTAATTCCTGCCCTGCAAACGTCAAAGAGGAACCAAAGGCCAAAACTAGAAAATTGTACTGAATTCCTCCCATAAGCTGGGAAGTCTAAAGAACCAGATTTTGCCAGCATGCATGTCAGATACCACTGGCAAGCTGCAGCGTGGGTGACATTATTACTCTGCATATTTTCCTTCCTTTGCTGGGCAAAAAGCTAACACTGTAGTATTATTTGTCTTCCTTTAAAATACAGGGTGTGGGTTGCATATTGGGACCATCTTGGCTTATCTCAGTAAGCAACTGCCTGACATTACTAAGGTTTTCTTCATTGGTGGCAATTCCACCTTGACAAATCTCTGTCTGTGACACATAAGTCTGATCTCCTGAAGACTGAAATTTTTCAGCCTAATTCTATCTGCTGGGTTAAAGTAGAGATCCTGGCCAATTTCTCTCTGCCTGTAGACAAATAAATGTTTTACTACTTCACCTTGAAAATTATAGGAGGTTACCTGTCCAAATTGTTAAAGAAACTCCTCTGCACAATACCCACTTCAATACCACATTAAAAAAGTAGCCCAAGATTCACCTGTTGAAGGAAAACCTTCATTGGCTACTGCCTACTACCTACTGTGTACTACACGTAAAACATCTGCATGTAAACCTCTTAAGGGCCAGGGGAGAACCAACCTGGTTAGTTAAAGCCTAAATGAACTAATTGGTCAGAGTGCTATGGACTGGAGACAGATAAAGGAACTATTACCCGGGATTAGGACAGCAAGTTCACCTGAGTCTTGTTTCAAGTCTTCCCATCCCTAAAATAATAATAATAAATAAACCCAATTCACTGAAAGCAGCAGCAGAGGGCATCAAGCCATCATCTCTTCTAAATATCAGTCACTCTATTTACCTATACCTCTGTCTCCCTTTTCCTCTGTAATCTTATATTTCATCCACATACCAAGACAGCTGGGAAAGGAAAGGGGAGTTTGCACAGTGATTCAGGGTGAACCCAAGGGCCAAATGAATCCTCTCTGCCTCTCCCTTCCCAACTTATTCATTTAATAACCTTTGATGCTGGTGGGACACATCCACATTCCACTAAGAGAAATAAATGCAAATCGAAGTGGTTGAAAACACCACAGAATACAGGAGAAAACTACACCATACCTTTGTTAGGACGCTATATTGTTTAATCGATGCAATCTTTATAGTCAAGGCTTGCTGTCTCTTTTAGCATCTCTTGATACTGCTTTAGGCTACGTAGCAACTAATGCCACAAAACCTCAGAAGTTTATGTTGTGAGAGTAGGTCTTTCCTATCAGGGCAACACCAAACACCTAGTATTTAATCTGTTGATGACTTTATTACAGGGCCCAGTTTAATGATCCCACATATTAAGAGTTTCCGTCAAGACACTGCTGAGATCAGGGCATTACCCTCAGTTTTCTTTGTGTCATGGCTGTTTCCAGGGCTATTTCTCTCAGGGGATCTCTGGTGATGTCAAGCATTGAGGACCTAATTGCATCTCCTGGGTAGAGGTTAGGTCGGGATTGCCTGAGAGCCATTCTAGCTTGCAGTTGCATCATTTCTTCTTCCTGACGCTTTAGCATCACTTCTTGACTTAGTAGATTGCCTTCAAACGGTGCTTCATGTTGCCTACGATATAGTCAGAGGGGATGGAAGACATTAGTAGGTATGCCTAAGACATCCTGCTGCTTTAAGCGCTTACTTAAGTGGAAACCCAGAACACAAAAACTAGTTATCAAATACTACATTAAACACAACATTCATTCAGCAGCCAGGAGGTTAGCACTCTACAGCAATCCACCAATACAGAAAATGAGCAACCATGCCAAGTTTCTGCAGCTGTCTGCCATTTATTCATATGAAAATAAAAGCTCAGCTGCAGTCTAAAAAATACTTGACACTACAAACCCAGTGAATCAGTACAAAACCCCTGAACCACAGGGGGAAGAAAAATGTTAATGCTTTGAAAATATTTTAATTTCTCTGTTCAAGCAGGGACTGTGAAAAAGCCATGCTCGAAAACATGTCGTTAAAGAAAAAATAAAATAATAGTGTACTTTATATAAGTAAATATTGCTCCAATCACTTTCTCTGTAGCAATTCTTTACAAAGTCTTTGCACAGCACTGTTATTTATTCCCTGATTTTTTCTGAGTAGTATAGCTTGAAATATTTACATAAATATTTTATATGTATCAATGTCCTATATACTAAATTATTCTAAATTTCATACTGTAATGTTTTCATCATCTTATTTTGCTGAAAAAAAAAAACCTTTTTCTTTTAAATTCCTAAGAATGGCTTGGTTGATACACAGCCACAACAAAAAATAAATTAGAGTCTAAATTAACAATACAAAGGAAAAAAAGGGAAAAACAAACAAGAAACCCAATCAGTATTTCTGAAAAAACACATCAACTTATCCTCCAGTTCTTTTCTTAGCAGATATGGATGCCAAATGTCCTACTCATTTTATTCTCTGTAGAAGGAAAGAAATCCATGTTCCACTTTGGGTGAACAAAAGCCATTTTTTATTTAATAATCAGAAGGCTAGGAAATGCAAAGAAAGGAGAACTCCAAGAAAAATAAAACCAACTTCCGCTCCCCTCCCTCTGTCCCATGCTTACAGAAAAACACCTTTAAACCCCCAAAATGAAATACAAACCAATCAAGGCTTCTTTAGAAATCCTAAACCAAGAAAAAACAATGTTCTCCCTCTTTTTAAACACAAATGGACAGGGGAAGCTAACAAGACTTTCATCCATCAGAAAACACTTAGCAATTCTAAGCTAAGTGTTAGTTTAGATAGTATGCTAGAGTAATGAAAAACATCAAAGAGCAAAGAGTGTGTTTTGAAACCTGCATATCATTGCACTGAAGTTTAGGAGTACAGATAAAAGTCGAGTAAGTCCTGCACTGACACACAGCCCTTTGTAGCAAAAGGTAATCTACAGACTTTAAAGACATTAAATTTATATACCTATTTTTTAAAAGAACCTAGAGATATGTTTGGTGAATGACAAATCAGTTAATAAACTAAGAGAAAATGCACCTGTCCAGACAGTACAGTTGTCTATGCTAATTGGTGGACACGATTTTTTTTTCATCTTTTTACAGCAAATTTTCTAATGAATGCCAATAGTGTGAACAGTGCACCACATTCTCTTAATTTCTTTAATACTACAGTTTCATTGGCTAGCATACAACATCAGCATTAAAATAAGAAGAGTTAGGTTATCATGAGAGTCCAAACAATAAAATGCCACCAAGGCACCACAAACTGAGCAAAATAATGTTGAAGCTCCTCAAATGGCATTTCAGGGAAGATATAGAGTAGTTACAGAAAAATGTATAATGTAAGCCCATTATCCTTTCCATTGTGCAGGGATTTCATAGCATTGTTTCCCTTCTTCCTCCTCTGTTCCTTTCGGTAACAGACTTAATACTGTGCAGCTAAAAGGACAAAGTAATGAGAAAAGGCCTCAGATCTGCAAAGACTTGTGCACATGCTTAGCTTTTCACCAAAAGGAAGCTTATTAAGATCAACATATGTGGGAATATTCACAATGAACTAAGTTAAATACACCCACAAGCGCCCTTCAGAACAAGGTCTAAGGATGGGCTCTGAAATAAAAGAAACACAAAAATTTTCTGAACATAAATATTTATGAATTATCAAAGATGATATGAAAAAGATAGACATGTTGCAACTGGCTGTATCTGAAAACACTTGCTAATGTGAAAACCCCTACTGCAGAAAAAAAAATTTGCGTTTGTAACAACATAGCAATAGAAGCAATCATAAGTTTGTGTAAAGTATCATTATGCTGGTTTATCATCTTTGTTGACATATATTAATTTCTCTGAAAATTGGAGTGGGTGTGGGGTGTCCAGGGAGGAAGCTCAAAAACCTAATGGTTTAAAAATTCCCCTAACTTAGTATATAAGCACTACCACCAACCAGAAATCAGTATGCTTCAGCATCCTGTATAAGTAAAACTAACTCTGGCTTGGTCAGACTGTCAATTTTCTATGGAGGGTATCAGCACAATTCACTCTTTAGGTTCCAAGACAAGGAACACATCTCTCGTTCTACAGAAGAGGAGATACTGTTGACGGACACAGGTAGAGCTCTTCCGTGAAGTCTGGAATATGCAAGTATTATTACTCCCCCCCAAAAAAAAATCCAAATTACATTCCTAACAGATAACATCATAAATGTGTATTTCCTACGGCACTTCATCAGACAAGTACTTGGCTACTACTCTGTATTTTCATCAGTCTGACTGCAAACCAGAATCTCACAGTTACTTATTAACCTGAAGACGGTAGGTGAGCAGTCACCTGGAAGGCTGACTCCTAAAAAAGAGGGAAGCAAATTAACTCCTCACCTAGTGTACTTACCAAGAAGTTAGCAGGTATCGGATCAGAGAAGGAAGTTGGAAGAAAGGAAGCAGGTAGGCATTCTGTAATGATTAGTGCAGTGGAAAGGTCAGGAATACACTGAGAAAGATGGATGCCTTTTGGTAAAGTAGGAAGGATATGGAAATGAAATCTAGTGGAAGGAAAAGGCAACAGAAGGAAGAGACCTGTGTCAGCTGCTGCTCCTAGAGAGAAAAAGGAAGAAATAGTAAAGGAAGAAAAAAAAGGGGGGGAACAAAAATAAGGAATACAAGAAGCAAAGAGGAAATACCGACACCAGTATCCATTGCCATGAGGAAAGCATTCCAAGAAGTTTAAAGGATAACAACAGTCCCAGACCACAAGAAGGGTTTGAATGTACTCTGAGTGTACTACTGAAAAATCTATGGCTTCTACTAGTTTAAGAGCAGGCCAGACCACCCAAACAGCACAAGTTGCACTGGCTGATAACTCTGAACAGCTTCACTGTTTTTTTTTTTAATATTGGCGGCAGACTCCCTCAAATCCAAATCCCCCTATTTGTTTAAAACTCAGTTTTACAAGGATAATTCCGTGGATAATTAAGCAGACTGCCTCTAAGGATATGCCACAGGAGCAGTAAATTTAATATGTATTGAAGTACAGATGGTATCTCTGAACACAGAGAAAAACACTGAAACAAGCTCCTAAGTGCAGATGGAATTACAGTAATGGATTAAGCCGCATATACTTCCCCAAACCCTGAAATCAAACGACCAGGCAAAAAATGTAAACTCTGAGCATCTGCTCCTTGGAACTACTTGTTATTACTTTGAGAGCTCACGTTTTTGAAGTTACAGAAGCCATGCTCTTCTGCAACACGGGACATTTTAAAGCAGCAACATGCAACTTTCTGGATAAAAATACTAAGTTACTTTCTTAGAAATTTCCCTGCTTAATTAGCTACCATGTTTGATGGCATTCCTTTTGACACTTGCTAGCACTGGAAAGGTTTAACAGCTGTTGGAGAAAGACAGAGACAGACAGAGCAGGTGCACTGTTTTCTGTTCAGCTCACATAATTAACAGAGATATTATCTAAGCATTATTTTAGGATCAAATTCTGCTCGTGGCTGCTTTCCTCTTTCTCAATAGGTCTACAAAAAAAAGCTAGTAAAACTAGCTTTCGGGAGTTAAGCCTCAATTTTTCCATTTTGGATATACTTACTAGTCCGGCACTTAGATTTAAAAAAAAGCTTTTTCACCTTATGAAAATGTGGGAACAATTAAGAAAATCAGTAAAGACTATCTGTGGTACCCTACCATGGCATTTTTGTGCAAGAGCAGAGTGGTATCTTTTAGCAAAGGCACAGAGAGGAGGCCAAGCAGAAACAGGAGATTAAAAAAAATACTAAGCCTTGAAGTAAGACTGTATAGCTACATACATGTAAAATTCATTCCATTGCTAAGCACAACAGGTAAGTCTATGCTGCACTTGCAAAACAGTAATTTCCTTCTAGATTTCACACATATACAAATGGAGTCCATTAAAGGTATCAGTCTTAACAGAGCAATATAAAGTAAAATAATGTAAAAAGAACCATGGGAAAGTATGTACTGTTTTACTACAGCATTTTCACTTGCATAATAAGCCTGATTCATTTACAACAATGTGACTCATTTACATACCACATACTACTTTCCGTTTCTGAAATATTTTGTAAATGGAAACAAAAGTTCTCTATCAGCATCCGCAAATTACTGCTGTTTTATTTTGAAGCATAGCTATAGTGTTGAATCGGCCACTTTCCTTGGTTCAAGTCAAAGAAGAGTGAAGGCTGACTTAGCAGCATTCATCAAAAGAAAAAAAACAATGGTAAATAAGTTAAGAAAGCTATATAGTCATTCTGTACACACAGCAGTTAATATTGTCTACTTTGCCATTTTAGCGTGGTGCTAAGACAGCATAAACTGCAAAGCAGAAATTTAGAGCTCTTTAATGGGGTTACATGGAACACAAACCTGTAACCTGAGTCCTTGAAAATTTGCCCTAAGAGCTCACATACTAGCCAAAATCCTCTTGTGTCAAGACAGGCTGGATTTCTAAGACTGCTTGGACACATACACTAAGACTGCAGTTTAAAACATACACTGTCACATGAATAGATACCGTATTCCTGCCAACAAAGCAGTGTTGACCCAGGTAGCAATGCCTAAATACTCCTCCTCTGCAAGAAATGCCAATATATAAATACCTAAACTCACTTTGAATTTTTCAGGAAAGGTGCAAGTAGTAAGAAGACCAATGCAGCTGCTCAGCAGATCACCGAAAGCTGTAAGATTTCCAAGTAACTGTTCTCTTGTTCATCTGCCCTCAGATACAGCTCACCTGAGACCCTGCCTTACTCAGATCCATTTAAGGCACACAATATAGTGCAAGAAGCAGATTTTAATTTATTTTCATCTCCATGTTCAAAGCATGGCTCTAAGCCCTACTCAATGCACATCACCCTATATGTTAAATGAACACTGAGGACACATTTGACAGCCTTGCCACATCACCTGAAACGGTTCCAATCTTCAGACACTTCTAAGTTTCTTTAATAGGACAGAGCAGGATTCCCATCCAACTTATGCCAAAAACATATAAATATCCTAAAATATTGAGCACCGCAGCAACCTTTCTCCTGATCTACAAAGCAAAAAGCTGCTGAGAGAAGGCTTTGTCGTTGTAATGTGGTGAGGGAAGAGGGAGAAAACGTGTCCTCCCCCCCCTCCTTACTACAAAAATTATTTGAATCATTTTGAAAAAATATGCCAAGGTGATTCAGTGTCTGGCAGACACTGTAAGAAGAAAATTTTCCATCCAAAAAGTCAATGACATTAAAAATTCTCAAACATTTAGAATGGAACCACTCTCAAAACCAAATAGGTATGGCAAGATACGCTTCTGCTGTACAAAGATGCTGTATTAAGGTGATGTACAAAGCAGAACCTACTTTTTAAAGCAATATTGATGAACACCAGTTCAAAAAATAAAACCCAAACAGATGTAATATTCATGTACACAGCACAGCAAAACGAATTTCAAAAAGCATAAATTGTTACTGATTTGGCCTGCCTAATCAGTGCTGAGGTATTAAAAAAAATTTAATTAAAATACAGTAACATAAACTAAGGGTTTGCCAAAACAACCAACTAAATGTATGGCTTTTGGCTTATTTCAAAGAAATAAGCATGCTATCATTTCCTTATTAAATGAAAAAAATGCAAATTAATCAGTATTAATATCAATACTTTCCAAAACTTTATTTTAGTAAAGTATAATCAAAATAAAAATTATTAAATATTTCCAAGCAGAACATAGCCCCTGACCTTCTGACAGATATAGCAACTTGACAGAGTACAACCCAGTTTCCACTAAATATGGGAACTAAATTTGGACTCCTAACTGGTATACTTACCTCTACACCACAGTGCATCATCACGGGACTTCTACTTCAGACTGCAATATGTCATTCTGAAACGCTAATTTCTTTAAGTACAACATGCCATTTTTTAACCTTAAACAGAAGCTGGAATGGGAGTGAAAAATTTTCTTGCAGATTTAGAACCCTTTATTTGATAAAGAAAAGCACTCCAAGACATATTGTTTTCACAGGGTTTACCTTGCCCTTTGAGAATTAGCTTGACTTGATGTGGAGATATCATCAGAGCCTGGCAAAGCACCACTGGCATCATCTCTCTTGAAACCTTCATTTCTTCTCACTAGCAAACCAAAAGACAAATTAATACCTGACTGGGCAACAAAGCACAGAGTAACCTGTCTAAAAATCAAGGACTTATCAGTCATATGAGATCACTTAGAAGGAATCAGATTCATGTGTTCTGCACAATGGCATTACGGTATTAGACAAACTAGCATTATGAACTTGATTTCAGTTTTCAAAGTGATCTTACAGTTTCCCCCAAAGATAGCTGCACTACACGAGTCCTTTGAAGAAGAATACTAAGGAAGGCCTAAAACAAACCACAATTAAAAAAAACCTCACACACAATTGCATAGACACCTTTCCAAGGTGACACATTTCTTTGTCAACCATGAGTTGAGATACATATATTGCAGACATCATACAAAACCACTCCAGAACAGAAATAGAGCAGCTACATAAAGTAATTATGCATCCCGTTCACAAGATGGAAGTTAAAGAACCAGTATATTTATTGCTGAGCTTCTGCGTTTAATTTTTGTCCATGGAATCTGACAACTCCTTATAATTTATGAAAAAAAAATTTCTTTTGGCAATATAGTAACTTGCTATTCTCTTTGTAATAGTTATCTCCTTTGCTGGTATGTTTTCCTGTAGCGCACCTAAGATGCTACACTTAAAGCTTGATTTTGCAAACTACTTCACTTTCATCTCTTACTGTATCCTGAGTAAACAGAGCTAGCAGGAGAGCTATTGCAGAACACATTACAGCCACGTTGATTTAGAAATAGTTCTTTTTGACGGTCATTTCACTGAGTCCAGTAATACTACTACTAGTAGCCAGAAAGCAGCTCTCTCTTGCCTGTACAAACTTAGGAGTTGTTGACTTTGGACTGGAACACATAAACAGCCTGTTCCAAATGGCAAGAAAATGAAGGGAAATGCATTACAGGAGCCTTGCTACTTGTTACTGCTCCTTAGGCTTCTGGCTCAGTAAGTAAGAGGATAGACAAAGACAAGGAAGGTTGAGAGAGCAGGGAGTACAGGCAGGCTGGGTTGGAATTCTGTGCATACCGAATACAAGCAGTGCAGCTATACCCTAGCTTCTTAACTATTTCTTTCTTTCTGCATTTTCATCAAATGGTTTGTCTCCATCACTTATAACAATTCTGCAAAGCTAATTGTTTTGTCAACTGTGCTCTCCTCTTGGCTTCTTTTTACCTTTCTAGCACTTCTTTCAAAAAATGCTCCAAGCATTTCCTTCCATGCTGTGCTTCCACTGTGTAAAGACGACCCTTCCTGCCACATATCAGCAAACAACCCTTCCTACCACCTCCTGCTTTTCCAAGCCATTGATTTCATAAAACTTAAATTTATCATACAAACAGCCTGTACTATGTACTACTTTTGCATTACACTGAAATCCTTGGCCTATAAATTATCAACCATTTAACCCTCACAATAAAACCCACTGATATAAAAAGAATTAAACCACGTATGTCCCATATAAAGCTTTTGCAATTTACTGCTATTGTACACTAATAACAACTCAATCATTTTTGTGCCTCTGAAGACAGCATGTTATTTAAAACAAGCACTCCTGTAAAAAGTTAACCATTTCTAGCTTTTCCTACCAAGTTCCCTTCCAGAGTGCTAAATGTCAAACTCATTTCTGAACAGACTGCCAATTATGCTGAACTGTACACAATGTTGTAACTACATGAGATCACCTTACAACTTTATATCAGTGGTAATTATAAGCATCCTACTAAAGGTTTAACTTCATAGTTTTGGGGTTTATTTTTCATCTTGAACCTTTTTCTTTTGTTTTTTTGTTGGGGTTTTTTTGTTTTTTTGTTTTGGTTTTTTTTGGGGTGTTTTTTTTTTTGTGTTTTTTTTTTTTTTTTTTTTTTTCCAAACACAGGTCTTACCTTGCCTGAAATCTGGTTCCGAAGAAATAACAGATGGACTTTCACTCGAAGTACTATAAACGTCGCTGTGGTAAGATTTGTACCTTCTCAAAGGCTCTGAAAGTTTAAATCAGGGTATCAGAACAGTAAGAAAGCAACAGTTCTAATGCAAAAAATCAAACACAAATTAATGTTTGAAATTTTTTGAAATCTATTCAAAACGTTTTTAACTGCCCATCTGTGGCTATGGAGTCTGAAAGCAAACACTCAGTGGATGCTGTGCAGTCCCATTCTGGCCCTGCAGCTTGAGGGTTCTGTGTATGCCTGGCCTCTGTTGGCTATCCTAACAGAGCCACCTCCTCTGAACTTCTATCTCATTATCACTTCCAAGTTAAAACTAATATTTAAAAAAACTACAAAACCCAGGACAAAACCCAATCCCTCCTGCAAACAAAACTGATGAAAACACGCAGTGCACATCTTGCGTGTAGAGAGTAACCACTAGGACTCAGCCCCTGGCTTCTTCATGATGAAAAAGGAAAAATGTCCACAGAGACAAAGCAGGAACTGGAAAATTATAATTCATTCAGTTCATCTTTGACATCCACAAAATATGATTAACAATCAATTAATAAACCCCTATAGGATATTTAATTAACCAGAACAGCTAAATGCATGTGATGAGAAATCAAAACAGCAGTCTCAGTTCCCACTCTCAGTGGATCCTTTAAATAACATACTGAAGCAAAGGACTCCACAGAAGGGGTATGAACTTGGCTTCTGCAACAATCTCCCAAAACATTCCTATGCACCAGCTAACGAACAACCACACAGTGTGTGTAAAAGCAGAAAACAAAACAAAAAAGTCCCCACATTTTGGGATCACCACTGCTTTACTGCCTAAGTGAAAGATAACTTCGGGTGTCTTTATTTGCAGAAAGCTGTCTCTGATCAAACTACAGTTAATGTTTTTGAAAACAAAAGTGATGATACAGAGAAAACACATGTACCCGCTGTGAGGACAAGTGCAAAACACTACAGCAAGGAATATAAAATGTAAGAATACAAAATGGGGAATACATGAGCAGATGAGTCTGGATGCTGCAAAAAGGAAGTCGGAGATTCCAACTTGCCACAACCAGAAAACAAAATGCCTGGTGAAAAATCCTGTGAGAACAATAAACGTGCCACATAACCTATATTAGGTCAGCGGACAAGTTAGACTGCAGTCAACAGCACTACCCATTCAGACTTTCTACAGAAGCAGGGAAAACTCCAAATAGGAAAAAGGCATGAAAAGATATAAAATAATGCAGTAGACTAGTTTATGTTTATTTTGGAGTAAGTTTCCAAGACCTTCCTGCCTAAAAGCCAGCATTTCCCCTATTCCTACCAGCTCACTTGGGTTGTGCAGTCCCCCACTGTCCCGCCAAATACAAGATTCAACAAAACTGGGAAAAGTAAGCAAAATTGCCAAAAACCCCATGAAACTAACTGCTCCTGCCAGCCCATCCCAGTTGCAGTTTAGCAGCATAAAACCCAATTAATCCTAAGGACGTTTCACATTACTCTCAGAAATGAGCAATACTGCTTGCACATTTGCAAAGCAACCTACAGCAAGATGAAGAGAATTCACTGGGGGTGTCAGAGGGTGGGGTTGCTTCAGCCTTTCACAATGGCTACTTTCAGCGTTCTGGATTTTACAAAGAAATCTACTGCCAATCTAGCAATTACTTGCCTAACAAGGGAAATAAAAACCAAATTCAGTGGGTAGCTTTTGGAAATATATTTTTAAAATGCTCCCAGCATTTTAAATGAGGCATCAATCCAAACATCATTGTGGAGCTACAGTACAGAAACATTTAACTGAAAACAGATCTCTTCTTTCCCAGTAGTTTTATTCGTTTTAGGTTTTTCAAGTCTGCTAAACTGACTTTGAAGCAAGAGGACGGAAAGGGAACAATAAAATACAACATGAGGTTTTAAACAGATTTATTTTTTTCCACCTAGTCAGCAGCCTGGGCTTCCTGAATCGCACACAAATTGTGGCTCCATCCTGGTTCTTCGAGACGTGAAATTTTGCAAAAATAAATATAAAGTGGTACAACAGAAATATGCAGTTAAAACATGAAACAAGTGTTTGTATGTGGTGGCATGACATCTGACTCTGCAGGGTATTTGACTTCTCTTGACTCATCCTGTTAGCAGGAGTTGGTGCCCTGCTGTAGGCCACGGGGTAAGTTCGTGAGCCAAGAAACATAAGGCAAGATTCCCAATCACTGCTTATCTCACTGTTTTCACAGACCTTCACATTAGGCCCAGTGAGGTTAAAACCTATTCTCCCAGCATTCACAAGTAGAGACAGAGATGGGACCACCCTCCTTTCTTGTCACATCTTTCTGCCTAAGCAAGACCATACAACTTATCCCACTAACACAAGCAAAGGCATTTTTCTAATCTTTTGGAGGCATTTTACAACCTTTCCACATGAGGCTGCATCAACCACTATCAGCCTGTTCCGCCTAAGGACAAAAGTTTAAAGGTAATTAAGAAGCTACAGCCTGAAATTTGGAGTAAATCCTCTAGATTTTAATTTGCTTTGCTCAGTTCAGGGAAAATATATATACAGACGTGGAACTGTTTGCTGCTGGGGCATTTTCTCTTTGGCAACCACCTTCCAGCTCTCTGCTGGTATATACACCCCTTACACATGCCCCCAACACCACACCTCCTCTTAACCAAACTTAACCTTTTTCAGGGTATGGACAGGATAAGCACTGCAGACCTGCAAACATTCAATTAAATTGTATATATTGAGACTACTGTATCTATAATGCTTACAAAATTACCCAAATAATTTATGCTGTCTCTTCTCCTCCAGCAAATTCTCTTCAATTCTAACATATCATATTAGCATTTAGCTTCAGAGAAGGCACTTGGATCATGTCCAAGCCAAACTTCTAATTAAGAACTGGCTTCCAAAGGCCACAGAGTCCCAATTCTGGGATCAAGTGAAAGTTAAGCTTTTCATACAATAGTTTCAAAAATGAGGACAAACTTCTAGCCTGTCTGGCTGGGAAGGAACTGAAAGACGGCATCAATAAAAGCTAAAGACCGCAACAAAACAACTTACCTCTCATATTTACAATTTTCCCCAAGATTTTTGAATGGCCTTGTTTGTTGGTTTCTTTTGGTTTTGGTGGTTTTTGTTTGTTTGTTTGTTTGGTGTTTTGTTTTGTTTTCTTAATTTTTGTTGACTGAAGAAAGACTTCAGAATTGATTTAACTTCTAGAAACATCAAGCACATTGTAGCAAAAATTATTCTACCAGTTACCCTTCTTAACATTTCAGTGTTTAGATTAGAGTCTCTTACCAGAACACTTCAAGTAATTTCATACCTTAGTAGAAAAACAAACCTGAGTTTAAGAATGTTTTAAGAGTCCATAGCTAAAATGAATAAATAAAAAGTGTATTAACACGCGGTAGCACCACAATGCAGAGATGAATGAAGCATTACAAGTTGAAGAATGTATGTTCGTGCTCCTCAATGCTGCAGTGGTGCTTTTTCAAACTCCCTATCAAAGCCAGCAGAGCACAACCTTACAGGCACCTAACCCAGCATAAAATAACAAAACACGCTATTTACGCAATGCAAGACATGCAAGCCCAGACAAGTCATTTACAGAAAGCCTCATCTCTGCCAACTTCAACAGAAATCAGAGAACCACATTTAGCTTGGAATTTCATTATCCTGAACACATGACTCACATTAGATACACAGGTTTTCAAATACAATTACAGAATTATTACTGGCTGTATAGAGAAGGAAAAGGACAGAGAAGATGGCAGAGTTAAACAGGCAGTTTCATGACATGGAGGGAGCTCGTTTGGTCTTTGAGGTTTATTGGTGGGTGCCTCTATTATGTAGGAGTGTTACTATACCATTTAAAACCAAGAGGTTAGAGTCATATTTACTCTTCCTGTTCCTATTTTCATTTAAGAAAATCTGCATTATCTTATGAGAGGTAGCATAGGTTTAACAGAAAGAACAGAGATCCAGAATAAATCATAGAATCACAGAATCATTTTGGTAGGAAAAGACCTCGAAGATCATCAAGTCCAACTGTTAACCCAGCACTGCCAAGTCCACTACTAAACCATGCCCCTAAGCACCACATCTAGACATCTTTTAAATACCTCCAGGGATGGTAATTCAAAACACTTCCCTGGGCAGCCTGTTCCAATGTTTGATAACCCTTTCAGTGAAGAAATTTTTCCTGATACCCAATCTAAACCTCCCCTGCCACAACTTGAGGCCATTTCCTCTTGTCCTATCATTTGTTCCTTGAGAGAAGAGACCAACATCCACTCACTACAACCTCCTTTCAGGTAATTGTAGAGAGTGATAAGGTCTCACCTCAGCCTCCTTTTCTCCAGACTAAACAAACCCAGTTCCCTCAGCTGCTCTTCGTAAGACTTGTCCTCTAGACCCTTCACCAGCTTCCTTGCCCTTCTTTGGACTCACTCCAGTACCTCAATGTCTTTCTTGTAGTGAGGGGCCTGAAACTGAACACAGTATTTAAGGTGCAGCCTCACCAGTGCCGAGTACAGGGGGACGATCACTTCCCTGGTCCTGCTGGCCACACTATTTCTGATACAAGCCAGGATGCTGTTGGTCGCCTTCACCTCCTGGGCATACTGTTGGCTCATATTCAGCCGGCTATTGATCAGCACCCCCAGGTCCTTTCCCACCAGGCAGCTTTCCACCCACTCTTCCCCAAGCTTGTAGCGTTGCATGGGGTTGTTGTGCCCCAAGTGCAGGACCTGACACTTAGCCTTGTAATATCTCATAAGGATTCATATCCAACAAGTGGACAAGGGAAACAAATCCATTCAGCCTTCCAGGGGAGCAGGCTCATTTTAACCTGCAAGATTTCCACCACTCATTCTAAATGAAGAAGTTGTATTGTGCATGCAGCCCAAGTCACCAGCCATCCAGGTGACTCCCTAGAGAGCCTAATGGACGTGTGATGCATAAAGTCTGGTAGGATCTGAGTACCAGGAAGAAACAGAGCCTTGCAAAACTACAGAAAACACACATCTCTAGGGCTAGGCTGGAAAGGAAAACAGCAAGATAAAATAACAACTCCAGGGTCTGGTAAGAACTCAGCGTCTTGTACTTAGAAAGATAGCCTTCTTTTCTGGGTCTGGATCATGTCATGTATGATAAGGTATGTAAATGGACACAGACACAGACTGAAAGTGTAGCCAATAAAGTTGTTTTAATTTAAATGTTTTATCCAACTGAGAATGTCATGTATTGACTAAAACTTGATAATCCCCGACTGTGTGAGCTGCTGAAAGCTCAATAAAGCAGATAAAGCAGATGACACTTTGCTGCACAATTACGGAATTGTAAGAGCTGTTTTACTACCTTACGTTAAACTACACAATTCAGAACAAAATAATAGTGGCTGATGCCAAAGTACTTGTTCTTTACAGAAATCCCACAAACATTTCTTCCTCTTTCCTTGAAAAGCCAACTTCTGTAGTCTTAGTGAAATTAACAACTGGAAGTTTTCTATCTAAAATAGTATCAGTCTATTATCCTACCTTCAGCTTCATTTACACGATTTCTGAGCATTGTTCTAACTGAACCTCATCCCTACCGGACATACCAACCACATGAGAACCCATTTCGCCACCACTGAATTTAAATCATACTGCAGCATGATGATCGTAAGACGTGTGTAAACTGAGCCTTAATTTGCTTTCACATGCAAACAAATACACCACTGTGGATGACTGCATTTCCTCTGCTTAGCCTACACATGAACTGAGCACACAGAATTCAAGAAAAAAAAAAAAAAAAAAGGTATGCACACTTCATTGAATTTACAGAGGTAAGTTTGTAAAGCAGCTAGTCTGCTTTTGCCCTAAATCCAATTTCCCATTTAACCCACCTCTACAGAAGCTCCCAAATTCAAATCTCTGGGGCCTCATTTGCTGGGATAAATTTACTACCAACAGCTGCCTGATTACCTGCAGAAATTTTCCCTTACTCAAAAACGCAGCTTCAAATTAAGAGAGCTTTTAAAATCTGGACATTTAGAGTATCCCTAGCCGTAACTCTCCACCCTAAACTCATGCAGTCATAATATGGAAGTTTTATAAATGGGGTCCAGAGGAGTCTTTAGGGTAGCTAATGAAAACATTGTTTTTGAGATGAAGACACAGAAGACTTAGGAGTCAGAGACCCATCTCTAGAAACATAGAATATTACTGCCTCTTCTTGCTGACTGTACGAAGCAGAGAGCAGTAAGTGGGGGGAAAAAAAAAAAAAAGAGGACTTAATGTTATCTGGGTTTTCAGTTGGAAAAATCAAAGGTAAAAAGAGAGAGGGATAAACACAACCTGAGGGTCTGTAATTCACATGGTTCCCAACTGTAAAAACATTTAACAAAGGCTTGAAAATATTCCCAAACCACTCCCATTCTCCCGCCCCTGGATTCAGCATTCCAAAGCTTCAGCAGGATCAGCTTTTTTGGTAGCCTCCCTTCTTTTTCCTCCCTGTCTGCTATTTAACCCACAGTCAGATAACATTACTACTCTCCTAACTGGTTTTGTGCTCCTGTATTCCACTAGGACATAGGCAATCTTTATGCTTTACTCCCTCGTGCCTCTCATTTACAACATCCTCATAAGCAAAACTGCATATAAAAAAAGAAGGATGCAGGTTCACCCAAGTAACACATAAACCAATTAACTTTGAATTATGCATACACTCAAAACAAGGTGGGGGAAGCTGCCTAAGCAAATAGAAGGGAGAGATTCATACAAGGCTACCGTCTCACAGCCTTGTGCCTTACTATTGTGCCATTTGAAGGTAGGCCTGATATACAAAA
Source organism: Nyctibius grandis (assembly GCF_013368605.1). Classification (NCBI taxonomy): domain Eukaryota; kingdom Metazoa; phylum Chordata; class Aves; order Nyctibiiformes; family Nyctibiidae; genus Nyctibius; species Nyctibius grandis. The sequence continues at coordinate 68,378,239 of NC_090663.1, read as the reverse complement.
ACTGAAGTGTGTTTGCACTTCATAACTCTCAGAAGATACAATCAGTTTTGCGGGCAAGAAGGCAAAGAAAGCTGGGAGCAAGGGAGAATAGATGATGCTTTCACGCTCTTGAGTGGCAATGAAGGCTTGCAAAATGTAAAAGAGAATATTATTTTCTCTCTGAAATGGGACACTATCAGTTGGTGCCAAGCAACAATTTCCAAGTTTCAACAGAACAACAAAACCCAAATCTGCTCTCGTGGTACAGATAAACTTCTTGGGTTTAACACCTAACAACTTCACAACTCTAAACAATTCTGCCTAAGCTCCCAAAACCTACATAACAAAAGCAAGAATGAACAATAACAGCGGAGACGCAGAACTCACTCTCCCATCTCTTGGCAAGATTAACACATATTCTGGAGTCTGTTCTTAGTGTTTAGAATTGGCTACACTTGAAGTCAAATAGTAGTCTCTTCCCCTTCCCCCCATCTGGCTAAGCACCTAATCATAAACAATCATCTTTAGTATACAAGAGATAAACAACCTCAACCCTGAAACTGTACAGCAGAATAACATATAAAACAGCAAGTTCATGAGCAAGGCACTTGCAACAACACTGTCTTTGGAAGGCTTGTGAGGCTAAATTCGAGATGTTCTGGCTGTAGATTATAGTGCAGTTTAGATGCTCTGCCGATCACTACAAACTACTCTATTACAGCACAGCTATAATTAAAGCTCTGTCATTCTTTCCACTATAAACTCTACTTTTCATAAGTTTATAATTTGGATCGTAAAAATCTGTTCTGAGTGAAAGCTTGGCACACCAGAGCCTCTGCATGAGAACATTTTCTTTTTCCAAGATAGTCAGCTCCTTAAGGTTTTATGCATAACATAAGTTTGCCAGCTTAACCCAAAATAAGTTAAAGAAGAAATAAGCCACATGTCACTTAAGTCCCTTGTAGTTTGAGGAGGGAAGTTTTATCTGGCCAAGTTTAACCCACAGAGAGTCCAATGCCACTTTACATTCAAAAACTGAAAAAAAAAAAAAAAAGGTACAGCCAAAAGCAGCAGCTTACTACAATTTACACAGACTTAACTGTAACCTAGACTCAACCAAACTGAAAATATCCCCAAATCTACCAAAGAGAAGGCAGATCGTGTCCTCTCTACTAAACCCAACCACCAACCCTGTTCCCATTACTCCTTGCCCATTCCTCCCCACCAAGCTGAACAGAACCCTTATTCCTGACTACACAAGCTTTCAAAATACCTTATGCCCTTTCTCCATTTTTTCTTTCAATGCCTCTCCTTTGAGGTCATGCTGTGTCCCACACAGGGAATGAGCAGTTGCTGTCATTTTCTGCGGACTTCTTTTCCACTCCATTTCTAGTTGTTGCCCACCTATCCACTATGTGACTACCAGCTGTAGGCCATAAGATACCTTTGCATCAAGAGCTGCCCAAGAAACTGCCACTGCTACCTGTATCAAGATAGGTGACGTTTTACCACAGCTTTCCATGCAGCTGCTCGTATCTCTCAGCTAGGCTGGGTTTATATCAGAAGAGCAATTTCACACACACTTGATAACCTGATATTTGGAAATATCTGTCTAGCCACTAAGTGCTTGAAAATCACATACAACAGTAATGCACAAAAAACTTAAGACTATATTTTTCATTTCTTTGACAGATTAAACTAGCAATAGACTCTTATGAAAGATCTCAAGGGACTCGTCTGTTGTAAACAAGATGTAAGATAAGGAAGAGTAAAACATACGGAACAAAAAAGGAAGAGGAAAAGGGAAAGAAGCCTTAATAGACTAGCAGACTATGTATTAAGGCTTTTGTGAATCTGCTCATTAAGGCAGAACAGAATACTTTCAAGCAGTCTTCCCTATACAGATTTGTCACTCAGCACCTGTGACTATTAAGCCCCAGTTCACGGTTTACTTTGACTGCACTTTCACCCATTCCCTTTATGAATCGAGTATTTTCACACATCTGAACTATCTCAGTTTGCAAGGCACGGGCACGTTATGTTTTTTGTCTCCCAGTCTGTTTGAATGAGAATGATAAATTCTTGCTCATCAACGGGTTTGGTCAAGCTTTTGGTTTTGCTGTTGTGCAACACAAACCTGCACAAAGCTGCACTCCTGAACAACAAGGCTATTGAGCTTTCCCAATGCAGGGAGTGGCCTCCTCTTAAACTCTGTCAGCTGCATATCTCCAAAGATCTGAGTTGACTCATATACTTGAGATGGTCCCCTTCAATTTCAGACTCTTAAACCAAAAAACAACCAACCTTCCCCATACCTCATCAAACATCTCAGTAGATAATGACAGATGGTGAACTTCCATTGAGATAAACAACAGTATCTCCACAGTACTACTTCCATCTATGTTCATTCCTTCACATTATAATGTAACCGTCATCGGAAGACACTATTTTGATAGCACAAAAAACTCCAGCTATTTTGTCTGTAAAACTGCTACAGAAATCGCAGTAGCTTTCTAAACTGCCTATGCCATTTCAATAACTACTTCTTTCTGGAGCACAAGGCTCACATGCATGGGAGGGAAAGAACCGGCTTCCCATGCTAACTGCAATATAAGCATCTCCTGAGATGGCCACAAGAGGCATGAACAGGCATTTTTAGAAATTCAAGTTTGATAAAAGGCTTTATCATCTCTCCTTAATAAGGAGGTGTTTACACCTCAGTGCAGAAAAAAGGAAGCAGAAGTTTGGTTTTTTTTCACTCAGTTATTTCTGTCACACAACAGACAGGCAGCCATGATATTCAACTGTATGGATTTTGAATGCACCTGAATAAATGACTGAGCTAGCTCTGTACATACAGCTCTTCTACCAGATACCTTAGACGACTAAGTTATGTCTTCTGGCCCATCATAAGCAGGATCTGACTCTGCTCTCAGTTTCTACCCAGCAGGATCTGACTCTGCTCTCAGTTTCTACCCAACTGTCCCAAATTTACAACCCCTGAAAATCATATCACATTTTCAAAGCAAACAAAATATGCAGTTCCCCATACAAGGTTCTGCATAAAGACCATTTTATAAGTTTCCACAGAACAAATACAAAGCCTTTTTTTCCCCACTATGCATTTTTTTTAATTAACTGATGGAACTTGTTGCCAAGTATTCCCACTGAGGTAAAGATCTTAATTTGAGTCCAAAAAAAAAGTCATATTTAAGGGCTTAACTGCATCATCCACAGTTATACAGTGCAAAAACTGAGAGATCTGGAGATGAAACTCTCCCTTTCTTCTGGGGTATAAATCCATCTCTAATAGCTGGAGATGAGGATTTCCCTTCAAGGAAAATTACTTGACATTTGGCTGTTACTAACTTTTTTTCTTTCTCTAATTTTAATTGATGAACTTGATACTGGCTGACTTAGATCAATTATTTTCACTGGGTAAGCAATCTGGACAAGCACATTTATCTTCATAGGCAACAGATGTTCTAATGCTTTCACTTTACCTAACAAAAGAAGACGATGCAAAGATCTCTGCAGTTTCAAGAGCTGCTACAAGAGAACTCATTTTTATCATAAAGAGAAATCTTTGTTTAATGACTGGAATACTCAAAAAATCAAAAAGCTTCACTAACCTTCTACATTCATAGCTTCCCTCAGAAGCTGCAACTTCTTCTGTCTCTCTCTTATCCTGTCAAAGGCACTTGATATTGCTGCAGAAGTTGATGTCTCAGGCATGTGGCGTGTTTGGTCCAGTTTTTGTGGTCCGAAGACATCTAGTGCTATGCTCCCATCAGAGTATCTTGCTTCCTTGTTTCTGGTAGTAGTAGAAGTCCGTACTGTAAATGCTTCACACTGATGGTTGTGCCCTTGAGAACCTCCAGCATGGTCCCTCTCAGCTGCCTTGTCAGTTGTGCAAAGCAAATCTGTGGAGGAAGCCCATACTTTCCGCTTGGGAGTGACATCTGTATGAAGGTGGCATTTTTTTTCAAACTCATTGATTTTACATCTATGAGGACAGAAAACATCTTCCTGTCCTGAGCTGTAATCTGCAGAAATGCCCTGGAAAAACTCTTCCTCGCCTTGTGTTCCTCTAATGGACAGAAATCCCATAGACTTGCTAAGTCCTTTGTTAAGCATGGTCTGTTGAGAGAAGTGAGCTTTGTGCCCATCAGGTGCATCGACCACCAATGTTTTCCCTGGAATAAGGAGACATTTTATATATGTAATTTTGTACTTAATACACAAGAGTGCAACACAAGTTACTTACTGTTAAAGCGTATACTGAGCACACATTTTGGCCTTCATTTTGCCATGCAAAACATTGAGACAGCTACTTAAAGGGTTGCCTCAGTCAACAAAGACAGAACTCCAACTACTTCATATGTGACAGGCATTTTATTTCTTTTATTTCCGAAGTGCTCAAGAAAAAATTATGGCCTACTATAATTCAGCATTAACATTAAAAAAAAACCAAACTATCACATACATGCTGAAAGTTGGTTTCTCATTAGTTTTATTTTTAAAATAGTCTGGACTATCACCAAAAGTACTGTTTAATGATCAATCTGAAATCATTCATTCCTCTCACCTCTCACACCCAAAGACACCACCTACAATTTTTAATGACAAGTCCAGGTTTGTTCTACAGATTTACAGATGCCCTGCAGTAGTGTCCGTAGTAAGAGAAGAATGACTCTGTAGTTAGGAATTTTAAAAATCCTGGATATTCCTTTAATGACTATTTTTGATTATGACAGTCTCTCCAGATAAAGAATACTCTAAAACAAAACCAACAAAGCTTCTAAGATCAAAATGATTCTATGAGCCTGTACACTCCATGTTTCGTTAATAAATGGATCAGCCAGTACTAATGAACACTCTCTCTCCTCCCTCTCACTTACTGTGAAATTACTTCCAGAATAAAATAAACTGTCAGAGGTAGAATAACATCAATGAAATACGTATTCTCTGAAAAATATAGTATCATGGTCATCAAGAAGTTTTGATGATCAAGTATCTGTTGGGCATAAAATTTTCTCACAGCATTAACCCAATTTTACAAAAACTAATTACAAACATCGGTAAGTACAATGAAATTTCTTAGTATTAACAGATGACCTACAAGTTTACCTTTTATGTTCTTAAGCCTTCCTGAAATCAGAGTTAAAGAATTATAACCATTATACGAGTAACATCCCAGAGAAAAACTAATATAGAAGACTACCCAACTACTTTCTGTTAGCAAACTAAAATTTTTTAATGCTTCTGCATTATTAATGTTGCAAAAATCTAAAGTCTATTATAGATATCACACAGACAGTAAACTACTCATAACGCCAACTGACCAAGTACATTGCCATATTAGTGCAGTGGATATGCTGCAGATTGGAAAGGCTAGATAGACTTCATAATAATTTTTGCAATCTCGACCTCATCATGATACCCTAACAAGAAAACACAACTAAAAATATTCCGTGCTTGGTTGCCTAAGCAATGCCTGCTCACCCAGGTGGAGTCAGTACGGCACGTGATGCTTTTCTTGGAGCTAGCTCGCTCCCTACTGTGATATTACCATGTACATCTTCTAAGAAGCAGCAGCCTTGAAGACATCCTCGCAAAAGAAAGCGGTCGTAAGCTCAAAGTAAAGTACTGCACTGTGTCTACTACTCTCAAAGATGGTTCTATAGTGCTGCCTGCTGCTCTTTCAAAGCCAACTGAAATCAACTGCCCCACTTGTACAGTAGGCTCCTGCTGACCTTTATCTAAAGCCTATTATCCTTTCACATTGAGTTTCACAGAATGCTTTAAGGATGCTCATAATTGTACTCAGAAATGCTTTAAAAGCTTATGGCTTTATTCTTTCAACTCTGATACTCTACTTGAAGGGGGCTGTTAGTTTTCAGTTTCTATTTCTGCGATATTAAACTAACAACAGGTGTTTATAAAAAAAAAAGCAAGACTAAAGCCAAATGCGACCAAGAAGCCCCTTGCTTCTTAGCAACACACAAATACGTGATGGTAAAATGCTAGGGTTCGGATTGTCTAAAATGTGTCTTGTAAGAAATTACAGGGTTCCCACATGTTCCAGCCAAGAGAATAAAACAAAAACCTTTGCCAATGAGAATGAACTAATCTTCTACAAGGATCTGACGCATCACTTCATATTTTACAAATATGGCTTTAATCCTAAACTCAAGTAAACATAATTATCTTTGTGGTCAGGTAAATGTTATGTTATTATCTTATTCTCAGACTATACATCCCTCATAAGGCTGGTGAATTACATATAATATTCACAGACACAAAAAAGCCTTTTAAAAATAGCCATTCCCTGTGAAGTTCCCACTATTTATCTGAAGCAGCAGGGTGATATCCATTCTGCAAATGCATACTTCACATTCACATACATGCACATCAAGGACAGACATTCCTAAACAGAATTTTAACTCAGCCATTTGTGAGAGACAAAAAAACAAAATACTGCAGTATTTAAGATGGTCACCAAAAAAGCAAATCAAAAGGAGCTCCAAGAATCCTCCCCAATAATATGAGTTCCAAGATAATTTTACGCAGAAAAAACCAAAACAACCTCCTCCACACACTGTTTTCACATATTTTTTAAAATATAAAAAAAACCCCACCTCTTCAACACTGAAAGTGTTTACGTGCACAAGACCTTACTGAACAAAACAATGGCAAACAAAGCAGAAAAAACTAGAAACAGATGCAATTCCAATACGCTACCGAGGCTGTAAATTCAGGATTACTTGGTACATCATCCGTCATGACTCAGAAGAACATTCCTGGTTCAAAAGATCATTTAGGTCTCTGCACATTGAAGCATTATCTTGTTTCAGGATCACATCCAGTGAAAAGAGCCACAACATACTTTAAGTACCAGTAGGTATCCTCACTATAGCACACCCAGAGACATAAAACTATCTGTTGTATGCTGGTGGGAATTGCAGTGAAAGAGCCCAACTGCCAGTGAAAAAGAGTGCTAGAGGGGAAGGAGCATCCTCCTCACCAAAGCTGTAGCTTCCATGGACTTGTAGCATTCGGACTAAATGTAATAGAAGCTGCTTCCAGTTCATGCAGAGGCTCAGAAGACACAAGCTCATTGCCTCAGCACACAAGAGGTGCTTTCTACTCCCCAAGTCATCCACTCACCTGGGGCTTCCTCATGAGGAAAAGTGAATGCCATGAACGCTGTATCATTAGCAGTGACTGGGAAAGTACTCATCGCTACAGCTCTACCACTCATTCAGCTAATTGTGTGATGAGACAGGAGATGAGCTGTCTCATCAGGAAGCAGTGCAGGAGGCATTCCACTTCCACACTGCTCTTCCACTCTGCTGAGTGGAGATGTCTACAGGTCTGTCTAACTCATATCCACATTGACTTATGCAGCCAACGTGAGTTCTTAACATAGTACCAAAAGGAATCTATAGCTGGCCATAGTATTCAGTCTTGAGAGTGTAAAATTCTCTTGGACATCCTTCATCTTTCCTTTATTACTCTCCCCATTCCCACTTCTGCTTTTCACCAGTCTTGGCACTTCTTCCCACCTTTGCAAAACCCATCCCTCTCTACAGAACGTCATTTCAACAAGCTCTCCCCAAACTGGCTCAGTGTCAACATGAGCTGTTTAAGAATTATCCTCAAAGATAAAGAGGAGACTAGGGTGCAAGGGGTGCACAGCCTGTTCAAGTTGGGCATCCTGAGAAGACAAAGCGAAACAAAGCAGCAATACAGAACTTTCAGATCCGTATTTTATATCAGCCCAGAATGTATGCTGGTCTTGGCACCAGAGAGCAGAGGTCAATGATCAAGGACAAGACTTCTCAGTACAAAAGCAACTCAGTTGCAGATACCAGTGAAAAAACTGGATTAGGCAACCAGCAATCAGTCTAGGCCAGTTGTTCTACTCTCAATAACTCAAATCTGTCTTCATCCCTCCTTACTTTTTTTAAGTAAGTCAGAAAATCAACTGTTAAGGTATTTTCAGGTTTTTTTTCCTGGACTTCCTCAACACACTACCTCAGAATTACTTAGATCAAGGGTCTCAAATGACTGCAGTAAGTCTCTTTCAGCACAAGGCTCATATGTCTAGCTTGTCAGCTAGCAGTACACCTCCAGAATAGAGCAGACTGGAATCATATGACTTTCTTTAATACATGTATTTTCAGTTGAATGGCACACGCAAGTCCAAATTCATTAAGCCAATACATAGTTTATCCATCAGGTTTTTTCCCCCAGCTTTTATGATGAAATGTGTGGGAAAATGAAGGGAAGAACTACCATTAAAAAATTATATATGAAGACTAAAGATCCAACTAATGATCAAAAGAAACCTGACTGCATAATGGAACTTTTATGTCTTTAAATTATAATGGATGGTGAGACACATGTTATGATCTTCCTTTAAAAAAAATATGGCTTGTGTTTGTAATGGAAACTCTGGAGAACTATCCAAAGTATCTTGGCTCCACTAAAGACACTAAGTATTTCACCTGAGACCACAAAGAGCTACTCCATGCTTTAGTTACTCAAGAGTATTAGAGAAGTGCTTCCCTGCTTGTCAGTGATGGTGACAGGACAAGCCATTACCAATTAAGATACTACAGCATGTAAGTAACTTCAACAGGCATGCTTTCCCCTTCCCCAATTACTTCTCTGCTGAACTAAACTCTTCACCATGCTCATCTGAACAGCATCTGGGTTCTTGATTTCACATATTGCCCCTGGGTGTTTATCCTCTGCTTGATGTTACATTAGTGCAATTATTTATAATTACTGTAAATAATTCAAATGCAATTATAGTAATTGCATGATTCCAAAGTATAATATATAGTGAGGGAATATATACAATAAAAATAGCAATTAATCACCAAGAGTTCACAACAAAATTCCCTTGTGGTGCTAAAATGAAAATCTAGTTTTCCACACACCTTCAACTGGCAGATGTTACCTTTGCTAAATGACCACGGACCTGCTTCCTTCTTCCTTTGGTGTCTTCAGCTATGAATGCAACTACACCCTCTTCAACACCAGTGTCATTCACAAACCATCCTTTACTCACACTGACAGTAATCTGGCTGATTTTCCTTTGAGCAAGAGAGCTGTTATCGGTCCTAACTAAATTCAGTCTGTTTGCAATTACTTGTGTACCAGCTTGATCATACAGGCATTAATCAAATATTATATAAGTGCAAACACGGTCAGTGCTATCACATACTGTATCTCTTTTTACTGAATAAACTCAGCTCAAGTTTCTTTGAAGCCCTTCTGATTGCCGCCTTCTTTTGCTTGCACAAAAGAGAATACCTTTTTCAGCTCCATTTTAGCAAAGTTTACGGATATATACATACATGCATACCTACACACACACATGGAGGGCGGGTGAGGAAGAGAGAGTGGCTGTGGGGGACAGAGAGAGATTGCCTGCATGTGCATGAAAGCACACACCATCATTGCCAGACTGGAACATCTGAAAAGAGGAAGTTATTATACAGGAGTTTAAAAAAACGTCTCCCACACCATTTTTATGCAGAAAACAGAAAGACAGAAAAATCCTTATCCCAAGACAATGTGGTTAGTTTCTCAAATATGAGTGGGCAGCTGATGGAGGAGTTCAGTTTGCAATTCCTTTGGGGCAGGCTGAGAGCCAAACAGAAGACAACAGAGGCCTGTGGGTTGACTGCTAGGAATGGCACCTCCTCCTTTCTTTTACTTTTTTAAAATTGTTGACAAAATCCAAGTTTCAGACAGAAATACTCCTAAAACAATGCATTCTTTGTGAAGGAAGAAATGAGCTGGACACAAGGACTGTTGAAAGCACCAGAAGTAACGGCCAAGCTACAAATTCTGTAGAACAATTTGCATTCTGCTTTGGACTGACATGGCTCCTCTCTCAAAAAAACAAATAGCTCCAGAAACCAGGCATCTTGTTCAGAACAGTGGTAGTGATCCTTGCCAAGCAGCACTTCGTAAATGCAACATTTTACCTCTTCCCTTCCTCAGCATCTCTGCAGAAAAGACGACTGCACCATTGCTCTTTCCCACTCAGGTTTATGGGCCAATTTTTTGGGTATATTTCTTCACTAAGTAGGCAAAAGGGTCACCGAGCTATTCCCTTCCTGAACTTCTGCGTACCTTAGGAGAAGCTCAGGTGCTTTTCTGCATAGAGACAGCATTTGACATCTCTGGTTTGGTTTCCTGACTGATCTTGGTGTCCATTCTTGTTTTGTCTTCAGAGGCCTGAGTTTGTACGCAGCACCACTGTGACAGCACTTCCAACACTGCCAGGCTGGAAGCTCAGTAAAGCAGTAGCAACTGTACTTAAATTTAAAAGATTTCTACCAACACCTCCCACCAGTACTGCAAGATGCAAACAGAAACACTTATTGGAAGAAAACAGGCATGGCTTCTGGACTGCGAAAGAATAATTTTTTTTTTTTTTTTTAAAAAAAAGAAATCTTCATCTGGCTTCCATTTGGTTTTGGTGAACTCTGGAAGTTATTCTCCACCTACTCAAATCTTTTTTTCTAGTACTGAGGAGACAGGGGAAAGAAAAAAAACCCCACATTTTAGTTCCAGATGAGAGATTTTCAAGTCAATGGAATTAAGTTTGTGCTGTATTTTTTGATAAGTTAAATCTGTGTGCTTGGATTTAGCAAGAAAATGAGTAAGCTGTTCCAGTTCACATGTGGAGGTCATTGCTATAAACCATTTCTTTATAGACTAAAAGCTGCATTTTCACCCAGATCAGGAACTAAACCATAATGCACAATCAATTTCCGTGGATCAAAAGCAAAAGGATACATTCTGTTTTGTCTGAGAGTTTTCACTGGGCAGCTAGATTAGTAACTGATATTCTGGAGAATGTTAAATAAATGCTAGAACTTCTTGTTAAAATTAAAAGCAACTTCACTTAGCCTTAGAATCTTTATTCATTTTGCAACACCTACCATTTTTGCTGCACCTGACAGAGCATATAGTCTGATTAAACAGGGAGTTTATCAACATCTAAAATTTTGTTCACTATTTCCAATTATTTCCTGTCACATACAGTTAAGGTGAACCTTAATGATCTTTTAAATTCACTTCAAGGCTTTATTCATGTGACATATATTCTTCTGGCAGAGATGAAGGTCAGAATTTTGCAGGATACAACTGTAGCATTGTAACATACAGGGTTAACTCATGACAGCCTACTACATTTGCACGAGCTGAGTTAAAATCAAGAGAGCCTCATGGTAGGAAAGCAAACCCAAGACACCTGTTAGCTAAATCTCTTTAATGAAACATCTCTGCAAAGGTCTGTCCTTGGTGTTCACAGATCATCAGCATAAGTTGGAACTTTGTAAACAAACACACAAGGTGCAGAATTTCAATTACTAGAGGGCTGGGAAGCAGGCTGCCAGGGATGTACAAGTTATGGAGGTTTCAACTGGGCTTTAAACAGACTACGCATCCTTCTGAAGGATGAGTGCCATAGCTTGTGGCGAAGAGTAACATGGTGACTTAATTCTTGCTTTATGTTTGGAAGAGTTTGACAGTTACTTAACTCTTTTGTTACACCAAAATAATTTTATCAAGCAACTTCCACAAATAATTCTTGAAGTAAAGACTCTTAAGGTCTAAAGTGTTTTGAGTACAAAACTTAAATATCACTCAGATGACTCACACCAGGTTTTACCACTTCTATTTCTGCTGGCTAAGTCAGTTCCTAAATACTGTGTGTTCCAAGTATGACTTGACTAAAAGAAAACACTCTGTAATGTTAATTTAGAATAAACTACTTCTGCAGTCAGCCCTGACATAAAGCTAAATCACCAAGATGACCACAGAAAGTGAGTCATGAAAGAGACAAAAAATAAATTTAATTGGGGAGAATATTAACATGAAGCTATTTAGTAATTTAATAATTGTCTTCAGGACACAAAGATGGAAATGAATAGCTGAAAATATCCAACCTTGGTGCATAAGGAGAGCAAAATATCCAATTTAAACACATGAAGGAAAAATATTTTCAAAACATTTGTCCTAAGCCAACAATAAAGCCCTGGCAATTATAATTCTGGATGACCATGGTATGGAAAGCTGATCTTAACATTAATGACTTTCAAAGGCTTAAAGCAAAAATCTTAGCATTTTTCAAAGACTGCAAACCCAAACATTTAGATAAAAGATGACTGACATAACTTCTAACTTATGAGAAAGAGAGTTCACTATGAATCATAATCCTTCCTCGTAGCTTCCTACCTTTCTAAGTGTTTGTCATTTTGCAATTGGAATAAGAGGCATATATTCAGCTATACACAGCAGCAGAATAGTACAATGTCAACAGAGGAAAAAAGGACTCTACACTTTTCTGAGTTGTTTTTCAGTTTCTCTTTTTTTCTTTTGCCATTACTATTTTTCTTAAACCCTCATCTGGCCTTCTACTTGTGGCTCCTCAATCTATGAGATTATCATCAGTATAATTAGTACTACATTCCACAGCTCACTTTTCCAGAAATCTAAAAGCTGTGCCCCCGGGGCAGCTCATCTGTGCTGTTAGTGACAAAATGTGCACCAGCAAACCAGCATACCAGTACAGAAATAGGCAAGCATTAAATTGCCCTGAATCAAATGTGAGTTGTCTCTTATCAATATCAGACACCCATTTCACTTGGTCCTCACTACCCTTCAAATACATAACTCAGTATACGTGCCAAGTGAAACTGAAAACAGCCAGACCCAGTTTCGTTATGTGGCGGGTTTTGTTTTGTTCTGTTTTGTATTTTACTGTTACTCCATATTCCCCGAGGTCTCAGTGAAGTGGAGATCGAGGAATGTATCTAAAATTGAAATAGAGAGAAGTAAGATGGTGCTATTAAGACTTACCAGGAAATGGGACTGATAACAGAAGTAGAACTGGGAGAGGTTTTGCGGAAGCTGAGAGGGTTGTAAACCCTCTAGGGAAAAGGAGAAAAATAGTGAGAGTTCCACAGGTAATGCATGTGTTACAGAGAAACTGAAACAGGTTGAGTGGAAGCAGGACAGGTAGACCATAAAAAACACGTTATCTGTAACATTCTATGTTTGCATGCGCTTTCAATCAACTTAAGAGAAACAGAAGTTAGAGGATGAGGACTATTCAGCCAACTTTATAGCTGGGGGTTATCAAGTTCACTCATTTCACAAATATTATTTGAGTAAAGATTATGTTTAATTAGATCTGTTCAGACAATGTGATGTTCCCTAAAAACAGGAACCTTTCAAAAAGTGATTTTGTCTGAGGTCACTTAAAACCCTGTGTTGAATTTACTGGTCGATAGCAGCTGAGCCAAGTGGACGACTCAGTCTCACAGAACCCTTAACTCTGGTTGGTCTTCTCCAATCCAGTGATTTCACAAGTGCACATACTGCAGGGAACCTGTTCTGCTTGGCACCCTGGAAATCCTAGGCAGAGCCAGAGGCAAGTGAGCACACAGCAGCGAGACAAACATTCAGCTCCACAGCCCTTCAGAGATTCAGACATTGCATCGTAACTGGACTTTTTGGTAATCATAATAAAAAGCAACACCTCTCAACCATCTCAGAAGCAAAGTCATACATACTAAGTGATTAAAAAAAAAAGCAAGAATAAGAGGAAAGAATATTCTAGCCATGACATCTTTTTCAAGTCAGAGGATACAGAAGAAAAACAGCAATTAGATCATCTAGTCTATACCCTTTAAGTTAAAGACATAGTCCTCAGAGAAAGTTTCAGACATTACAGGGATGTTATTCACCCTCATACCAAGCCAGAAAGCCATGGAGATACTGGCTGGAGCTACTACATCAATCTCCAAAATTTAGTAGAACCTAAACCAAAAGCTTTTTTGTTAAGATATACTTAAGACTTTTGAGGACGAATGGTACTTCAGGGCAGGGGGGAGGGGGGGAGAATCTGCTAAAAAGCTTAAACAAAGTTGTGGGAAGGAAAACAAATGAAAAAAAAAAAAACTCAAATGACACAAACATTTAAGAAAAGTTAAGGATTTTCTAAGAAAATGAAAAGCAAACCAGCAAGACTGTTCAGTTGCATTAGTGGAAACAACAAAGAAAATAATAATCAGGGTTGCTAATGCAGTGAGAACAGAGTTTAAAGACAACCTTGCTATGTCTCCAAAACTTAACAATATTCTGACCACTGTCTAAACACGCAGTTTATGATGATCATGAAATAATGGAAATGACAAAACTTGAGGTAGTAGCGGAATGGTAGTGTGCTCAAATAAAGTTCTAGGAAAAAAAAAAAGGGGGTGGTGACGAATAGGTGTGTAAAGAAACTGCGAATATGACAACATTGGAAATTGGGAAGAATAGGGTTAAAGTCGATGCAATGCAGGCAGTGAGATGCGTTAATCAGGCGAGACCATTCTTGCATTAAAATGTTCATCTGTAAATGGAGTATTATCTTGCTGCCAGAGTGGTCCAAGCTGATGCCTTATAAAATGCTCCTACCCAGCCAAACAATTCTTCCAGAAAAATACGAGACCAGTCTTTTGGAAGAATACATCCTCTGAGAAGCCTAGCACAGAGCTAATGCTGCCACTGACCTTAAACAAGGACATCTAATGAAGTCACAGCCAGCATCAGCTGTCATCCAACATCACTCTATCCCTTTTCCTCCGTAGTTGCAACAGCCATAGTCTGACTCTGAAACAGTCTGTCTCCTCCCTGCCCCAGCAGTTTCCTCTTTCCTTACTTCCCTGAAGTAACAGTACAGCCCTACCTGGTCTCCATGTCCACCTCACACTGTCAAAGCACAGCAGAACTGTGATGGAAAATATAATACCTCTCTTCAGAAAAAAAAAAGAGGAGGCAGAAAAAAGGTTTGTGTGCAGAGAAAAGAGTCCAGGGCTGCCTAGGAAGCAGGGAAAGAGGTTGTGTGCAACTAGAGCTATGAAGAGAAAGCATAGTCCAGAGGAAAGAGGGAACTAAGAAAAGCTGCTTTCTGTTCCTCCAGCTGACCTACCTTCAGCTGAAGATTCCCTTTCTCTAGAAACAAAACTTTTGTCCGAGAACCTTGAAAACCTTTTCCTATCATCAGGACTGAACTGGAAAAAGACATTATTTTCTTGAAACAATTATTCTCATGTCACTGTCACCAACACTTAGCTAGACACTGGACCATCTGAGTTCCATGAATGTCAGCAAGTTCTCCCTTGTTCAATTTCTTTGGCTGCAAAATCTACCCGAACTCGGTCTTCCACAGGGCTGTATTTATTGCCATAATCCTTATTGCAATGAAACACTTACCTGTGGGAAGTCCTTTTCCCCTCAGCCTCTCCCGAATAGCCTGGCTCCTGTCTGGCTGCAATTTTCTATCTCCGTTGCAAGAAAGCTGATCCACCTGCAAAACAGACAGTAACACAAAGTCACATATTGAAAGAGCTCACATTAATATGAAACATCTGCCCGTTACATAAATACACAACATAAGTCAGTGACAGTTAAGTTCAAGTTCAGAGTGGAAGTTCAAACTTTTTTCATAAAAAATAGGTTAATCAGTGAGAATATCCCCTAGAATTATCCATATTTGAATAATCTGTGCATTATTTTTACTACACATTTGGTCTACTTTTTTCCAGTAAGTGTAAATTAAGTCCACAGGCATGTAACTTCAATACATTCCACCCCTACAGCAAACTGAAAAGACAGAAACACTCAAAAACCATGCTCCATGGCTGCAATATGACTGGAACTTGTGACTGGCCTGATGAGTTTTCTGTGTAACAGGAAGAGCTGTCTTGTACCTGATAGTTTAGGCTGATACCTCACACAACTTACTACACATTTAAAGTCTTATGCATTTGTGAGAAGTCTCTTCTTGAGCCCTTTAGGTGTGTTCCTTTTGTGTGTCAGGCTCACACTAACTTTTAACTTTTTTTTTTTAGTTACTACTTCCCTAAAAAGATGATTTCACACGTACAATCATTCTAAGAAGAGCTTATTTGCAACAACAAAGAATCTTTACTGAGATCTTTTGATAGGTGGGAATCGGCATAACTTGGACAGTGGCTTAGCTGGGAGGTGGGAAGGAGAAATCAAGCAGCCTTCTATCCATCATAGTTACAATGTGACTCAATTAACATTAAATAGATTGAATCAGTCTTGTGCCGTACTGCCCTTTACAAAGCATATTAACACAGAAAGTGAAAACATTCAAAGAGGACCTCTCAGCTGTGCTTCACAGACTACCAAATGACCAGTTATAGCACTAAGACCTCTCTAGCCTTTGGTAAGGCCAATCAAGATTGGAGACACGCTGATCTTGTAATAGCAAGTTGTACTATGGTTCTGAAAAAACAATTTTATATGCTTTTCTCATTAACTTAAAAATTCCAGCACACATACAGAGCACTAAACATTAAAAACAGCAGGGATGGTTAGCTAAGGTGCACAAAAACACAGTAGCACAGCTATGTCACAGAATCACAGAATCAACTAGGTTGGAAGAGACCTCTGGGATCATCGAGTCCAACCTTTGACCTAACACCACTGTGTCAACTAGACCATGGCACTAAGTGCCACATCTATGTCATCATCATTCTGTCAACACTCGGCTCTATTTGGCCGTTTTGTTCTTGTCTTCTTGCAAAGCCAATGCAGTGACATGTTATAAGTTAGGTTAAAAAGGTCACTGGCAGAGGAAATCTAGAAGATTACCAAAACTTCAGCCCTGGATAACCGCCAGTAGTCCCATTCCTTCATTAGCAACATGGTATAGGGGACAGGAACACACTTGCTGGATTCAGCTCTCAACTGGATTTCAATACATGCATTTGGGACCGCTATGGCTGTCTTTGGCAGGCTGGTCTAGATTAGTCTGTCACACTAACCTCAGACTCCCTCTGAAAGCCTGCTGACAAGAACAAGATGAGGAAAAGCAGAAAATGTGCTAAGCAGAGAGGGCCATTAAGAACTTGGAGACTAATGACTCACTCTCCACAGTGGCTGTTTCTATAGCTTGTGGCCTGATTTAAGGTTTGGATCTTAATGGCTTCACTGATTAAGGCCTTGTAGGCCTTTATTTCATTGAATCACAGACTAGCTCCACTTGGCAACTACACAAGACTCAAGACATTACAGCGAGGAGCACCGGACTGACAGACATAACCTCACAGACTAGACAATGCTTTATGGAGCTCAGGCTCAGCACTATTTCTGGAGACCTGTCGTAATCAGCTGCTACCAAACACTAGACACATGCAGGGACCTCTCACCTCATGCACATGTTTCCAAACCAGATTTACGAAGAAACTACGTAACAATTAGATCATAACACATTTTTTTTTAAAAAAAGGAAGCATTATCAAGTAAAACATTTTTCTTGCAATTACAGTGCTGTCTTTCCAGACACCAATTTTTACATTGGCATAACCCTTATGAGAATAAAAAAATGGAGTTTCAATGACATAAAACTGGATAAAATTCAGGACCATCATGGGATATCATCTCAGCAATAATAAACTGTTCGGCATTTGTTATAATTATAACTAGAGCACAAGGAAAGCAAGCATTGGCCAGAGAACAGTCTAACAATATTGACAATTTATGGCCTTCCTTTCTACTCAGAGCCTTGAAATTATTTAACTGTTCTGAAGTTATGTTGTAATGGTTCAGGTGAAGGGAAAGGTTGCCTGTCAGGAATAGTAACTTTGCAAGATGAGTTCATGTAGTTTCTTTCACTTCTGAAAACAGTTTAACACATTTGTCATCATTAGACAATAACGTCCTCCACAATTATCATACCCAAGAGCTGAGCAGAAGCGCAAGAGAATTGGCACACCACCTAAAAAGTCCCTCTTCCTGTTAATAAGCAACTCTCCAAAGGTCGAGCATAACTTTAAAAAGGAAAATTCACAGCAATCATTTTTGAAGCATTTCAAGTAGCAACATGTCTAAGGCTTGCCCCAGAGTTCATCATCTTTTTTGTTCTCCTCTTTTTCCCTACTTTTCTTTCAATAAAGACAAAGAGTTCACAAAATTATCTTCCTCAGAAACAACAGACGTGAATGCATATTCCAGGAAAACTGTCAAGTGTACAAACTGTTACAAGGGTAGAGAGGCAATTCTTTCCTTTCAACACTCACCCTTATCAAAATTGCAACATAGTAAAACAAGAGGAAGAATGACTGCAGAGTGACTCTGAATTAGCACCTTTGCTCTCTTTCTGCTCATCTCTATTATTCCTCAAACGCTGACACAGACTTACCCCAGACAGGCTTCCCAGAACCAGTCTGACCAACTGTTTCACATATGAAAAAGAAGGGGCACAGTTACTGTTCCTTATGTGGGCACTGCAAGCATCCAGAACAGTCCTTACAGATACACGGGCATAAATGACATCTTCACACATGCCGAGGAGTATGCTGTTGAGATGATCTCCAAGTTTGATAGGCTAGTGACAAACAAAAACAGGAGGGACAGGAGAAACAGTTTAAATAGTGACTTGTGGTACACACAGAAATAAAAGACATTCAACACAGTAAAACAGCTATTCACCAGACTTATTGCCTACATTATCTGAGCGCCAATTTGAAAGTCACCATCCAGGTGGTGAAAAAATAGCGGTTGTTGATCAAGGGACAGGCATTCAGCATCCAGGTTCGATTCCTACTCTACAACAATCTGGTCCCAAACAAGCTGCCTGATCTGTAAGGTCAGGACACCAACGCTTTCCTTTCTCAGGGCCTTAATGACTAGTGAAAAGGTTCCAAGGAAATTTTCTTTGTGGTTTTTGAACATTCTGCCAGTCACAATCATAAAATTCAATCCTCATTACAATCATTTTGTAACCCTCTGTCCGCTACAGTCATTTTCTACAGTTCCTCACCTCAACAATATTTTGCAGCAGTTGTGTTAGCATTTCCAAAGTCCAGTGACACCACCAAACAACATCAACAAGAAAGTAAGGAATAAAACAGCAAAGCCCCTGGTTAAGTCTCGCAATTACAGGGCCTGGTTGTTGTGGGGGATTTCAACTACCCTGATATTTGCTGGGAGGCCTACTCAGCCAGCCATCCTCAGTCCAGGAGGTTCCTCCAGTGCATTGATGATAACTTTCTGATGCAAATGGTGGATGAGCCAACTAGGAGAGGAGCGCTGCTGGATCTTATCCTCACTAACAAGGAGGGTCTGGTTGAAGAGGTGAAGGTTGAGGGCAGCCTTGGTTGTAGCGACCATGAGATGGTAGAGTTCAGGATCTCATGTGGCAGGAACAGAATAGCTAGCAGAATCACAACCCTGAACTTCAGGAGGGCCAACTTTGGCCTTTTCAAGCAATTGCTAGGGGAAATCCCATGGGACAGGATACTAGAAGGTAAGGGGGCCCAAGATAGTTGGTTAGCGTTCAAGGACTGCTTCTTCCGAGCTCAAGATCAGAGCATCCCAGCAGGTAGGAAGTCAAGGAAGGGGACCAAGAGACCTGCATGGTTGAACAGGGAACTGCTGGGCAAACTCAAGTGGAAGAAGAAGGTGTACAGATCGTGGAAGGAGGGGCTGGCCACTTGGGAGGAATATAAGTCTGTTGTCAGAGGATGTAGGGAGGCAACTAGGAAAGCTAAGGCCTCCTTGGAATTAAACCTGGCAAGAGAGGTCAAGGACAACAGAAAGGGCTTCTTCAAATACATTGCAGCTAAAACCCACACTAGAGGCAATGTAGGCCCACTGATGAATGAGGTGGGGGTCCTGGAGACAGAGGATAAAAAGAAGGCGGAGTTACTGAATGCCTTCTTTGCCTCTGTCTATACTGTTGGAGGCTGTCCTGAGGAGCCCTGGACCCCTGCAGCCTCAGAAGAAGTCAGGATAGAGGAGGAATCTGTCTTGGTAGATGAGGGCTGGGTCAGGGACCAATTAAGCAACCTGGACATCCATAAATCCATGGGCCCTGATGGGATGCACCCACGAGTGCTGAGGGAGCTGGCGGAAGTCATTGCTAGGCCACTCTCCATCATCTTTGCTAAGTCGTGGGCAACGGGAGAGGTGCCTGAGGACTGGAGGAAAGCGAATGTCACTCCAGTCTTCAAAAAGGGCAGGAAGGAGGACCCGGGTAACTATAGACCGGTCAGCCTCACCTCCATCCCCGGAAAGGTGATGGAGCAACTTGTTCTTGGTGCTGTCTCTAGGCACATCAAGGATAGGGGGATCATTAGGGGCACTCAGCATGGCTTCACCAAGGGGAAGTCTTGCTCAACCAACTTGATAGCCTTTTATGAGGATGTTACCCGGTGGATAGATGATGGTAAAGCTGTGGATGTGGTCTATCTCGATTTCAGTAAAGCGTTTGACACGGTCTCCCACAGCATCCTCGCAGCTAAACTGGGGAAGTGTGGTCTGGATGATCGGGTAGTGAGGTGGATTGTAAACTGGCTGAAGGAAAGAAGCCAGAGAGTAGTGGTCAGCGGGACAGAGTCCAGTTGGAGGTCTGTGTCTAGCGGAGTTCCGCAAGGGTCGGTTCTGGGACCAGTTCTATTCAATATATTCATTAATGACTTGGATGAGGGATTAGAGTGTGCTGTCAGCAAGTTCGCTGATGACACAAAACTGGGAGGAGTGGCTGAGATGCCGGAAGGCTGCGCAGCCATTCAGAGAGACCTGGACAGGCTGGAGAGTTGGGCGGGGAGAAATTTAATGAAATATAACAAGGGCAAGTGTAGAGTCCTGCATCTGGGCAAGAACAACCCCATGTACCAGTACAAGTTGGGGACAGAGCTGTTGGAGAGCAGCGTAGGGGAAAGGGACCTGGGGGTCCTAGTGGACAACAGGATGACTATGAGCCAGCAGTGTGCCCTTGTGGCCAAGAAGGCCAATGGCATCCTGGGGTGTATTAGAAGGGGTGTGGTCAGCAGATCGAGAGAGGTTCTCCTCCCCCTCTACTCTGCCCTGGTGAGGCCGCATCTGGAGTATTGTGTCCAGTTCTGGGCCCCTCAGTTCAAGAAGGACAGGGAACTGCTAGAGAGAGTCCAGCGCAGAGCCACGAAGATGATTAAGGGAGTGGAACATCTCCCTTATGAGGAGAGGCTGAGGGAGCTGGGTCTCTTTAGCTTAGAGAAGAGGAGACTGAGGGGTGACCTCATTAATGTTTATAAATATGTAAAGGGCAAGTGTCAAGAGGATGGAGCCAGGCTCTTCTCAGTGACATCCCTTGACAGGACAAGGGGCAATGGGTGCAAGCTGGAGCACAGGAGGTTCCACTTAAATTTGAGGAAAAACTTCTTTACTGTAAGGGTGACTGAACACTGGAACAGGCTGCCCAGAGAGGTTGTGGAGTCTCCTTCTCTGGAGACATTCAAAACCCGCCTGGACGCGTTCCTGTGTGATATGGTCTAGGCAATCCTGCCCCGGCAGGGGGATTGGACTAGATGATCTTTCGAGGTCCCTTCCAATCCCTAACATTCTGTGATTCTGTGATTCTGTGATTCTGTGAAGGAAGCAGAGCTTCATAGTTGCAGGACAACACCCATACCCCCCGCCCACTTTCTGGGCCCCGCACTTCAAGAAAGATGTTGAGATGTTGGAGCGAGTCCAAAGGAGGATGACCAAGCTGGTGAAGGGTCTGGAGCGTCTGACCTACGAGGAACGGCTGAGGGAGCTGGGGTTGTTTAGCCTGGAGAAGAGGAGGCTCAGAGGTGACCTTATTGCAGCCTACAACTACCTGAAGGGAGGTTGTAGTGAAGTGGGAGTTGGCCTCTTCTCCCGGGCAACTAGCGATAGGACAAGAGGACACAGCCTCAAGCTTCGCCAGGGGAGGTTCAGGTTGGACATTAGGAAGAATTTCTTTTCAGAAAGGGTTATTAGACATTGGAATGGGCTGCCCAGGGAGGTGGTAGAGTCACCATCTCTGGATGTGTTTAAGAAAAGACTGGACATGGCACTTAGTGCCATGGTCTAGTTGACAGGGTGGTGTCAGGGCAATGGTTGGACTCGATGATCCCAGAGGTCTCTTCCAACCTGGTTGGTTGATTCTGTGATACCAAATCTAGATTTAATTCTCCTCTACCCCTTCAGTTAATCCAGCACACTGTACATGGAATATCACTCCTCAGGGTATGCAATAGTCAGTGATAACATTTGTTCTCTGATGCCGCAGGCACTTGGGACTTGAGCTTTCTGATCTGCAACCTCCCAAAGTGGGTGGTTACCCACAAAGTACAAGCACTGTCGTGCTTTTTGCATCACAGAACACTTCAAACCATCCCAATCTTCCCTGTATTAGTACTCTTAAACTGTACCATGAAAAAAAAAAAGTATTCTGGACCACCCTGACTTTATTAACATAGGCTTTTCCCATCTATCTGTTTAGCACTTCTAACTAATGTAAAAATCACACTTGTATTCAACCACACTCCCAGCAAAGAAGCAGCTCATTAACCAACACAAGCAGGCAAATATGGAAAAAAAAAATTTAAGAATGGGAAAATCCACACATACAAATTAACACTTAAAAGTAACATCAGACACAGACTGTCCTTTTGCCTCCAATAACTCCACAGGGTTGAGGCACTGCGTGAGAACATCCCAAAACTAAATTCTAGACTTCTGCTCCCCCTTTCTTTCCAGGCATACCTCACCACACTGTCTTTGGAAAAATATTGTTATATCAAAAGGGAGAGTGCTCCTTCCCACTGCATTACTGTGAAACTGTTGCTACAGTCTAATACCAAAAGAAGAAACAAAGAAAAAAGGGACTAAAATTCATGCCTACTTTCTGCTTAACACCTACCTCTGTCTACCTTAAGTCACTCTCCCACTACTGCTTAATACTGTTCCTTTCATCCCCTGCAAGACAGGAGAGCAAAGAAAGGGGAGAGCTGCCTAAGAAAATACTGGAGCTTTTGGGACAGGGACAGTAGGCATTACAAATAAATATCCCTAAAACAGTCATAGTTTCAAGTTTTCTGATTTTGGCATTCAGGCAACTATTTCCAAATCAGTACAACTGAGAACCCAACTACTACTCTGTTAACTATTAGGAACTGAATAGTTTAAATTGCCAAAGAGCCTTCCATAATTTCCTTCCTTACCCTTACACATAACACCAGCTAGTAGGACTGAACTCAAATACGAAACAGAAATAGTTTATCTCCTTGAGCTGCACAATGCTCTGCCAAATCCTGCAACTGCAAGCCCATCATTAAATGCCTTTTTTGATGCATTTCATCTTATTTTCACTCTTTTAGATATTGACTTCTAAAAGTTTAATTTGGAGCAGGGAAGGAGAACCCAGGAAGAGATGAATCATATAATCTTCAGTCAGTTTTGGAAAGACAGTCTAGGACTTCTGCTGGGTGTGTGAAATAACCTCATTGAGCAATAAGATTAGGCTCTAAGCCGTCTGCAACTGTGTCTGCATTGACTGACAAGTCAATACCAAGAGTCTACTCCCTGTTCCAAACAATTCATACCCTTTTTTGGCCATTGTGTAACGTAAGTATCTGTATGTGCCAAGCCCAGACTCACAGAAGTTACGGCAGCATAGACAAGTTGCTTTATTATGAGTAAAGCAACAATGTTATTTAAACATTTGTTTTTATATAAGCCTAAACCAAAACAAATACTTTTCTGCTTAAATTAAGTCAGCAGCTTAAATTGTTGTCTTTCAGCCTGTGACACTACAGGATAGACTAGCCCAGATGTATCTTCATTCAAACTAACAGAAATGTACTATCAGCACCTTCTTTCTGCAAGACACCACCACCACCCTCACACACACTCCACAGGAAAAAGCTCCAAGTATGGGAAAGAAATCTTACTCTTCAGTGTCTCATTATGACACCCTGCCATGTTAACTCAAATGCAAATTCAGTCGAACTATTAAGTCTGAAGCTGCAATATTGAACAAAACCAAATCTAAACTTACCTGACTTTGAGGAACTTCATGGTCAGCTCCCCAAAAGAGTGCCATACCAAGAGAATAAATATGGACCTGTCATAAGACACAAGACATTCGTCAACTCATTGAACAGGACTGGAAACGCAAAGCAGAACTTTAAAAGTAGAACAACTAACTTAACATCATTTTGCCTATATATATTCCTGGTATTTAAGCTCAGTTGTCTCTCAAATTGTTCTCCTCCTTTGCCGTAAGGGTCAGAGAAGCAAATCCTACTGCTATGAAATGTACTGCATCTAACCAGTGCCTCTGTCTTCTCTGTTCAATTTAAACTTTCATCTCACGTTGAAGCCAGAAGTACACGTAATCAATGCAACCAGCCTGGTGTGCGGTACAGACTGCATGGTTGTGTCCAAGGGTCCTTAAAACTTTAGGAGGCAAGGCAGACCTTAAGCAGGACTCAAACAGTGGGCTACTACTGTCAACAGATCCCTAAGACTGGGATCAAAGGGGGGGAAAAAAAAAAGGAATGAACATAAGAGTATCAATGTATAAAGCAGTCACCTTAATCTATTATTGATATTTTAAGATACAAACACATTAGTCATTACAAAACACATTAATCATTACACAGATAATTAACAATTAATATCAACACTAATGACATTAATATATCTTAAACATATTAAGCCCATGAGGACAGGGAACAAAAGCTTTAAATACTGCAGAATTAAGAGCACAAGCACATACTGCCCCTGTAGGTTACTGAAAACAAACCAGGTAAGTGCACAAAAAAAGCAGTTTTTCTGGGCTGTGTAAGTAACATACACTAGTGACAGCTCCTTCTACCAAGTATTATTTAAGTGCTACTTAAAGCAACAAGCTTATTAAATAATTATGCAGGCAATGAACAACAATTACAGGGACAGCAGTAAATTAAAAGTGATTTGCTTAAGTCAGCCTCTTCATTAACTAAAAGCAAAACACCTTACTTAAGTCCTAGGTACATACATTGACAAGATCTGTCCAGACTCAGGTACTTCAAACACAGATTTTTAAAATGTAGGTGTAAATTGAGTGTACAAACGTAATGGGCAGACTCAACAGAACCTATGAAACGATAAAAATAATTTTTTTTCTTCCCATACTAAACACGTAGAGTTGTTGAAAATCACACATCTAGAACTAGCTTAAGGTCATACAAGAGGATTCATCTCTGTACTGAGGAGTCTCTTAGCCTACTCAAGACAACAAAATATATTCTCCAAGATTCAGAGAAAGGATGATGCGTGTTTTTCATTTTAGACCAGATTGCTTGAAAGACATCGTACCATTACTGCACTGTGTCAGGAATTAACCCCAAAACACAAGTATGATGTATTTTTAGATTTCTAATGTAAAACAGAAAAAAGTTTCCTTTTTATGTATTCAGAAGAGCAATGCACAGCTTTGTGACAGGGTAAGGAAGTAATTACTAAATACACTTAGAAGCAACATGTTATTAAAATTGTTCTCGTAAATTCAACATGCTTTATTGATATAAAATTGCAATTCATCGTATTCAGAGAAGCACTTCAATCCTAAACATCTGCCTCTTAAATCTTGTGGGATGGTCTCTGTCTAGCACAGCGTATGAGTCAGCACAGGACAAAGGTTTCCATCAGTATTTGGAAACGATACACCAGATACTGCTGACACACGGTTACTCACTGGTACGGTTCAGTCCAGCTGACTGACAAACACTGAAGATGGAGCAATGGGGTCAGCTGGTGTGCATTCAGACACAGATGTGCAAGGAGGATATTCAGGTAGAGAAAAATAGAGAAACTATGTTTTTCTTTGTGATAAAGCTGGAGCAGAACCATGGAGAATTTATTTGCAATCGTGCTCAGAAGGGAAAATGAGGAGGCAAACTTTGTTGCCAGGGGCATGTTCTGGCATGACCACAGCAGTGTCGTACACAAGTGCAGATGAAACACAGTTTTACGCTAGATGCAAATATGGAGCCAGCACTGTGTACCGAGCACCCATCAGTCTCCTCTCCCAGAAAGCAAGCATTGGCCACCAAAGTACGGTCTCTGTGTTCCACATGAAGAAGAGAATAGGACAGAAGTCACAGACAAGCATCAAGGGTTCTCAGTTAATATCACTGGCCCATTCAACCAGAAACGTTATTTTTCAAATACTGAGAAAATTGTTCCATATCAGGTTTATTACCCATTACCCTTCAAACTGGAACATTAGAAACTCTTCCTTACATACCCAGATATACACAGCTATACAGAAAAAGGTGAATATACTTTCACAGTAATAATACATGTAAAAAAAAAAACATTTTCAGAAAAAAAAAAAACACACACACACAAAAACAAACAAAAAATTTAAACAAAAAAAGCCCCCAACCCCTCCCATCCCCCCAAAATGCAAGAACAGCACTTAAAAAGTCTAATATCAAAACTGTTAATTCTAACCAGAGAAGTGGCTATGGTCCTAAGTCTGTTGGTGTTCAAGAAATGTTTGTACAATGCTCTTAGATATATGATTTAATTTTTGGGTTGCCCTCTGTGGAATCTGGAGTTAAGACTCGATGATCCTCCTGAGTCCCTTCCAGCTCAGGATATTCTATCATTCTATGATTCTAAACTTCAACATAATAGAAGATATTTCCAAAACCAAGAAGTGCACCATCCTCAACAAAAATATTATTGTACAATCATGCAATCAGACCTTTAAACAACAACATGCTACCCTACTAATCTACCTGAAAACAGCTTTCAAAATAAAAGTAAACTGAAACAGCTTGTGACGCAGCACTCCATCAATAGCATTTCAAGCTTTATACTAATTTAAGGAGGTTTTCCTTAAATTAAAGTACAGCATTTCCTTAAATTAAAGTACAGCATTTCAAAGTCACTTGCAAGCCACTACTACATAGAAAACAAAAATGTATCCAGTATATATCAGTTAAACTGATTTTTGGATTTGAATGTAACGCATGCACACATATCATGCAACTCTCTCCTACTTCATACACCTTAACTTCAAAAATCAGACAAATAGTCATATTGCTGCTTGACCAGTGTTTGACAGTTCCCCTTATGAATTTTTAACTGCTTGTTATAGTCTGACAGCCTTACGTTGTGTCACACAGTCAGGGGTGGGGGGGAGCCGGGGGGGAGGAAATAAAATCCCATAACAGTTTATTTACAAGATCATCACTACTTGAGGTTTGTGCAGCGTTACGTCAAGTTCCTTCGTAACAGACAATTCCAGCATGAAAACTAGGCAAAAACCATCTATTGAAAAATTGTGTTGTAAAAAACCAAGAATTTTGCTAATTTCAAATGATCAGTAACTCGAAGTGGTTTTGTACAATACCACCTAATAAGCATTCATATTTAAAATACTATTCTCTCTCTCCAGATGAGGTACCTTTGAATTAGAGGGACATAACATGCATCTCTTAATATGATACTTCTAATATTTTCCACAATATATAAATCAACATTGAATTCATTTCCCAAATTAATCTTTCATTATAATTTTGAACGGCTTCCTTACTCTATTTTCAATAAGCTTGCAGTTCCCTCAGACTTATTTTGTATTCAAATTGACTGTGTGTCTTGGAATCAAAAGGGTATTCATTGACTGACTATCATTTTTTTCTAATATTTATCCTTGAATACACTGTTACTTTGTGTTAGCAACCAAAGTCATAACTCAAGAGACGAATGCAACCCTGTCACTGTCTGTTACAAGGCCTTAAGAAACAAGACATTTTTCTGCCTTCAGCAGCTTTCAGACATGGTCCCATTTCAGAAGAACAACCAAAAAGGAAAACACGAAAGATTTCCAGTAAATTAATTCAGTGAACTACAGCAAGTTGTGACGGAACAGAAAAAGTTCCCAGTCAGCATGTGCAAGGCAAGATCTAAGAACCATGGAGTCAACATATCACGACAAATAACCAGTGTACCATCCAACACACAGTTTAATAATAAATGTAAAGGGAAACAGTCAAAAAAAGAAGGATGCACATATAAGCTATTTATCAGCCCTACTAACTTCAACTAATAAAGCCATAACAGGACAAAAGTTTTTGTACAAAGCTATGTTACAGGTAGCTTTCTCCTTCCTTATAAGCAAGTAAGCAAATAAGCCCAAGAGGAGTGATACATTTGAAGCATTTTACACAAATGTACTATACTGTGTAGTTCCCCACCAGGGAATTATAGACCAGTATTACAGATACTCCAGTCTTTTTTTTTTTCCTGATGCATTATCAAAGATTATTTCTCCATATACTGGTATATACCATTGCCATCATGAAAAGACTTCAATTCTTTGTACACAATGGTACATTTCTAAGAATTCAACTGGGGGGTGGGGGGTGGGGGTGTGTCTCCCATGAGTGAATGCAGGATTAATAACTCACAGATCCCATCTTCAGATTATGGCTGTCCTTCACTGTGCCCAGATATGACTACCACACTGGTAGAACAACTGTGTGATTTACCCACAAGGCTTTAAACTAAGAACAAGAATGGTGGTAGCAAGTTTTCTTCAAATGTTTTTATACCAGCCCAGGCTATCGGAAGTTATTTTTTTTTTCCCCCAGTGTGTGCAAAACACATGCAGAAATCAAGTAGAGTTCAAACACAGGTTAATTCACCTCAAGCCCAAACCCTGAAGCTTCAACCTAATGCTAAAACTGAATACCACAAGCTAAAGGGTTTTATTTAGTTTATACATGACACTATGAGTAATAAAGCCAAAGCTTGTCTATTTCCACATCCAATTGTTTCCCAATGAAAACAGCAACACAGTTGCTGTGGCCTAGAGTCTCAATTTTGTTATCACCTTCCAGCAAGCAAGGTTATACTGATATCATGAAATAAATTCACACAGCCATAATTGGAGAGGATTAATCAGCGCTGCATATGTGCAGAATGCCAATATTTGGTCATTGCCTATCGATATGCTCTGTGCTGGAGTTCACAGGCCACAGTGGTCCCTCTGAGTATTTCCTTCCTAAAGAATAAGAAACACCATAGCATGGCTTTTAATAGTAACAGTTCTCTACTTCAGAAAGAAAAAAGTAACATATTGAATGAATACTGGCACAGAACAAAGAATGCAATCAGCTCTTATGAAGGCCACAAACATGTCATTTCAAAACTTTTTCTCCAGCGTTTTTAAAGGCCTGTTTTGTATATTAACTTCAGAGTTGGCACTAGAGGTAATGCTACTATCTTCAACAGTTTGGTCTCTCTTGAAAGAAGATGAGCAATTCCAACAGTATGACTACAGAGCTTGGCAGCTGCATCCTACATAACTGATCCCAAATTTGCATTTATGTCAGTGTTATTTTTACTTCTCTATTAAAACTTTCAACCTAGGTTGCAAATTGCTTACAGTTTTGTCACAGATAAAATTATACACATATTTTATTATACCATTATTTCTGAATATACTGCAGGGCAAGAAGGATGTCTAAAGGGCTTGTGAGTAACTGAGGAAACAGTGATTTTTGGTAGGTATTCAGTGATATAGTTCTAAAAAAACCTGACTATATACAAGGTTTAGAAGAAAAAAAGCTGCAAACACAAAATATTCAACACAGAAAAACATATTTTAATAATCCTTGTGCACACAACAGCAATTGATGCCAATACTGATTTCCTCTGGAGTAAAAGCATGTTCCTAGTCTTCCTGGAGAAAGACTGCCAAATGTCGTAATTGCTCCCAGATTACAACAACATTGGCTGCGGCTAGGTTCCTTCTCTAAGGACTATCAATCCAAAGAAGCCAAGGAGATGGAAACAGAGCTCAACTTCCTGCTTACTCCCACCTCTAAATATCTTTGACTAGGCCAAAGGAATGGTTTTCTGGGGAAAGCGTCACCATTTGCAACAAATTATTGTTAAGAAAACATTTGAGAAGCTAGTCATTCTGACTGTGTTATCAACGACCTGGAGGAGATCACATATACAAACCGTACCGCCCTGAACATCTACCCTTGGGGAAGAGTTAAAAAAGGAAGGTGGAAAAGAACAATTTTGCACACAACTGAGGAATACTTATGTTAATTAAAACAAAGTTTTTCTTCTGAGATGAGTGTAGGAATATCCCATCTTTTGAAGCCCTGGACTGCTTGAGTAATTCGTTTGCTTATCCCTCAGATGCATTTTGCCAGAAAAATTTTAAAAAATTAAAATTGTTGACGTCACTGACACCTTTTAGAAAAAGAAGGTGAAGTGTTGCTTACTACTAGTTCGATGGTCAGTTATTCTGTGCAGCCATTGCCCAAGTACAGCTGTCAGTAGCAAGTACGTAACAGGGACCTGCACACAGACACTTCTTCCTAAGTGCATACAACCATAATCACTATTCCACTTTTACGGACAAAGTAGAAGGATGCCCCCCCCCTCTCACAAAAGAAATCAACAATTACACATACAAATCAAGAACCACAGTGAGACAAAAAAGGACAGTTTAAAGCTGTTTTGTGAAGGGATCAACAGCAAAAGACAACAGCTGTCTGCCAAGGAAGAGGTACTGTACCTTTTCAACGTCCGACAGAGACGATAGAGAATGGTTCTGCAGAACCTCTGGTGCTGTGAACGCTCGCAGGTCTTGGGAGACATTTTCGTCAGTAAATGATACGCTGCCAGATGGAAGCAACAGGAGAGACCATGGAGAAATGATGAATCCCAGAGCAGTAGGATCGGCTGTATTTGAAAGGAAAAAGAACACCCCGAAATTAAAGCAACATTGTTTGATGCCCTTGCTTGACATTATTTTATTTGCTCAAAGACACATTTAATATCAGCCTACATATTATTAATGGAATAGATTCATGCTTTGTTTTCCACCTGTGGTGCTTCATAACCACAACAACCACCTCAACTTTAATCACACTAAGGAGTAACACAACTTCTTTTACTATTCTTTGCTATTATTCATAGCAGCAAGCTCAGGAAGAGCCTGTTAAAATACTCACAGGCTCTCCTGTCCTCAAGTTATTTCATTTATGTTACAGTCAACATATAAAATGATCACATTTTGTAGTGTACATGTCATTAAGGCTAATTCCCTCAATAAGAATGGCGTTAACTGCTATACTAATATAGCACTGCTGCAGCAGCAATGATGTGAAGGGAGAAGACATAGTAGAGAGAGGAAATACTCCTTATTAGAGTAGCTGATAGAACTGGACAAAACAGAAAAGCTTTGGGGCACAGAAGTCCTTTTTATGCTAAAGAAAAAAAAATATTTCAACGTGAAAAAGAAACAAATAATTCTAGGCAGCAGTGGAAGTGGGCAAAGAATAAACCTGAAACCTTAGTAA
This sequence comes from Nyctibius grandis, assembly GCF_013368605.1. Lineage (NCBI taxonomy): Eukaryota > Metazoa > Chordata > Aves > Nyctibiiformes > Nyctibiidae > Nyctibius > Nyctibius grandis. The sequence goes on along the minus strand of NC_090663.1, from coordinate 68,347,037 downwards.
GATCATCCATTCAAACCCTGTGAATAATACTTGAAAATAGCAAAACAAGCACTGAAATCAGAGAACCAAAACTGACCAAAAAAAAAAAAAAAAAGGAGGGGTGGGAGAAACAGGCTGCATGCGCAGGGGAAGGTGTTAAACCCCAAAATCTACCTTGAAAGTAAAAGTTAACTAAGGCAGGACCATTTCCTTGAGTCAAAATATTAAAATATTTTTTTCTACACCTCAAACAGTAAATAAGCTCAATTTCACTAAGGGAGGCATAAGCTTTTATCTATGTAAAAATAAAAGTTAACTCTTATTTTTCCATAGGCAAAGAGGCAGTCGCTCTGTTTTCTCCTACATGATATATCAAAGATCTGAGGAAATACGCATTTGAAGGATGTGTCTTTCTTTTCCCTCTACATAGTAAGTAACAAAAGCAGAATAATAATTTCCTCCTTTAGCTCCATCACTAACAAAATTTTCCTCTCTCCTATGAGCTCAAGATGTTCCTACAGTGCTGGTTCCTAGGCTGTTCAATTATCTTGTAATCTAGAATATTTCGAATCGCCTAGGAAATGTATTAAATTACTGCTTGCAGGTATCAGATGTAAAAGGATCTACCAAGTTAGTCCTTCAATTTCTTCAACTCCCCTTCTTCCAAAAGAAGCTACGAAATTGCTTTTAGGCTTTCTACATTCTGTGACACCAAAGCAAAACTGTATTAATAAACTGGTAGTACAATTATCCAGAAAAACATTCCCAACTTTCAGATCCTGAAGATCAGAAAGTTTCCCCCCTACCAATCTGTGCAAGAGATATCATTCAGTAGAGAATTCAATAATTCATTTTTCAGTCTAACATACACATTTTTCTGAACATACCTTAAATCACTTTGCAGAATTTTGCTTTAAACAAGAAAAGAGACCACTGAGGGAACAAACATTCTAGAAATGGAAAGATCCTACAGAGTCTACTCCAAGTAGTTATTTCAAGTTGTCTAATCACCTGAGAAGCAAATGAGTTTATTATAGTTTTTCTAATGGATTTTAAAATGCCAGTGTGTTTTGCTGAAAGCCAGTATGACAAGCTTAGGATTCACCGTGCAGAATTGGTTCCCCTCTGCTCTGCTTTTTATGACATAAAAGAGAGGCTCAGTTGTCTTGCCTCAGTGGAATGTACTTCATTACTCCAGCTTTCTCCCCTGGATCCAAAAGAAGGAATTGATGGATGGTATCTCTGATCATGTAGGCTAAACCAATCTAAGCTCTCACACAGAACTGCTGAGCTCCCCATGGAAACCAGAGGTCTTTGTCACATATTAAAAAAAAAAATGCCCAAAGCACCCTAAAAAAATACCAAATACAAAACCATACATGATGATCTCTCTTATACACAAAAGATAAGATCTCAGGGAGTTTTCCTATCCTATTTCAGTAAGTAAAATCACAAGGGACAAAGCAATGTATGTTACTTGAACCTATCAATGTCAATATAAAGCTAACCTAAATAAAACATACAGCTCAACTAACAAGCTGTGCAAGTATCTTTCTGTTTCTAGACCTCCTCCAGTGTGACTTCAAATACTTTCAAATATTGAATTTATCAAGGTGTTATAAAAAAATACAATCCAACCAACAAGCAAAGAATTGCATTTGCTGAGCTACTTGAACAATATCGCTTAAATTTGGACAAGAGAAGAAATTCTGAATTTCCTGTGGACATTGATTACCGATCCTTACACCGCAGTACACATTTTTCCCTCTTCCCCACAGCAATCCAATCGACCTCTATCTACAAAAAGATTTAAGCCTGGAATCACTCGCTTTAACGGCCATGACAAAATATACGCTTGATAGAGTAGTGAAAACAATCAATCATGTCCAAGATCATGGTTTCACTGCAGTGTGTAGCAAGACACTTGGCATGAAGCAAATGACATTACCTCTACAGACACCTTCTCTTAGCATGGCCAACTTAAAAACTAGAGTTTAGAAATATCTCATATTGCGAAAAAGCCATCAAATATATAAATTTAAAAATAAGATGAACTGAAGAAAACTCCCCCAGCAAGAACTTTAAACGTCACGTATGGTGAAAGTAGTGGAAATTGACTTCAATCAATTGAATTAAATAAAATTTTAATTAAGAATTAAAACAACATTATTTGTTCTTCCCAGCCCCAAGAGATGACACTTTGCACTATACTTCTAACCCTACTTCCTCTGAAACAAAACAGAACAACTGCTGTTTACTGTTGTGGCAGTAAGTTCAGATGCTAAACAAAGAAATGTAAAGGTGAAAAAACCCTTCCTACTATACATACATAAGAAAATATTACATTATGTAGCAAAGCATTTTTAGAAAGAAGGCCTTAGTTGGCCATCAACTTCCAAAAATAACCCTGCCGGTAACTACTGGATTTTTTACTAGTTCTGTGTGTATACATCACTGACATAAAAAAATAAACATTTAAAAATATTGTAACGTTTCTGCTTAAACCTTACATTAAAGATGTCTGCAGGAACCTTAAGGTAATGTGGAGACTTTATCCTTAACTTTTTGTATGACAAAGACTTTAAATACGTATGAACTCTTCATATTCTGAAAGATACTACAGAAACAAGAGTTAATGAGGCGGAAACACGATTTAGTTTTAAGAACAATAAAACCGCCACGTTTAGCCTGAAGTCTTCCCAATATTAAACAAACTTTGGAGCATGCATTTGTCCCCTACAGATGTAGAAGCTGAATTTATTGATCCACGTAAAATACTTCTGTCCACACTCAACAATCTTCATGATCTGAAGCAATGTACAATGAATGTGATTAATTGTAGGTTTAGAAAAAGGGCTGATTTTGCCAAGCTCATTTTGTTGACATTTTCTTAGCTTCCTCTTTTAGTAGCTTTTAACTAATACAGCGGATCATACTGCCTACATCACAACTCTTGGAATCTAATTTACTGTTACAAAGGACGAGAACTGTCTCAAAGCTCCTACTATGCAGATTTAATCTAAGAAAATTATTTTTAAGTAACTCTACTTTTAGCCTTTCATGTGTTTGTACCATGGGGAAAAAAAAAGTAACAAATAGCAAGGGACCATAGGGAAACAACAGAAACTAGTTTCCAGTCATAATATTCATGTCATGTTCTGTTTAGGCTTTCAGAAGAATTTATAAGAGCAGTAAAGGGAAACATAATCCCCAAAATACAGGGGAAAACGACAGGGGAAAAAAAAAAAAGAAAAAAAGAGATTCAAACTCCTCTTTCTAAAAGCACTGGAATTCAGGGTATGGCTCCTGGTCAATTTTCTATCCAGTAGGCTTTCAACTGCACTAGAGCTGCCAGCCTTCTGAGTTAACTCCAAAACTATGCAACTTGGTAACAAAACACTTGTGAGAGCAGAGTTTATCAAGCAGTGCCAAGACAGAGATAAATACTGTGGTCTTAAAGGGAGAGAGAGTGAACTGGTTTTAAATGCAGTAAGAACTGAAAGAATCTTCAGCTACGTAGCATTTGCCAAACAAATTCAAGACTTTTAACACAGTCCTTTACACGGTTTAACAGGATACAAGTAGCCAAAGACAAAAAAACCCACCACACTGTAAGAGACAGTAAGTTCAGGTAGAAATTTAAAATGGATCCATTTTACAATATTGATGGCAGGTAATTTTGAACTCCTAAACTACATACACAATTCAAGCTCCTTCAGTTTTGTTTTTTTCCTACTTCTTTCTTAGGCCACAGCCACTAGCAAAAACGGTCAGAAGTGATGTACATTTCTGCTCTTCCGGGACACAAAATACCTTAAAAAAAAGCACAGAACAACCCAAAAACATACATAAGGTTTCAACACTCGTCTCATCTTTCACTGTGCTTTGCTCTATAGCCCTCACTGAGACAAGTAAGATTTCTCCTAGCACAAAGGAACCTGAAGATTTTCATGCTTAGGCTAGGTTGGAGGCAGGCAGACCACCAATGCATCTCTAGACAGGTCGGGATTATGTCAGCACAAGGGATTGGCTACACTGCAAGTCCTGTACTCCTTTGAGCTGGTGCAACATGTCCCTGCATGCCTGGTGTGCAGGCGAAGCAGCGCTGCAGCACTTCTGGTCCCTCGCCCTTGGGCACAAAGGGATGGGACTGAGCAGAGAGCCCTGAAGTGGTACTGAACCACTTGGAAACCAGCAGCGCAGGGACCACGCTGAGGCCAGCTGCAATGTATTCACTCCTGAGAATTCTGGAGCAAGAAACAGAGTGAACAAATAGTTTCTGAGATCACCCATGGTGTTCCCAACATGCTCCCTGGTCAGCCTAACACCACAAAACACTTTACTGTTACCTTGACCACATCCAGCAGAGAGTTCTGGAAAGAGTGCAAGTAGCAACTGAGCCTCACTTGAAGGGGGGGGTGGGTGATTTAAAAAAAAAAAAAAAAAAATCACCAAAACCCAAAAAAGCCTGATCTCTTTCCTTCTCAGCAACCAAAAGATCAAATGTTACCAGAAGGTGAAAAAAATTGTTCCTCAACAGTTCTTGGTAAAGAGAAAAAACAGTCATTTAACATCTGCCACCAAGGAGTGGCTGGAAAATGAAGATTTTTTTTCTTCCTCCCTCCCTTCTATTGCAATTTCCCTCTTGTCAACCAAAATAATCCATTTCCCCCTCCATCCCAACTAGGTCTATGACTACTTGGGACCCACCACTAGTTCCAATCAACACATTCATACTTCACCTTCCTTTTTTTTCCATTATACTTACCCAAGCTAAGCAGATGCAATAGTATGACTGTCAACAAGATTTACAGGTCCCCAAAACCCACAATTGTCCTTCTTCACATCCACTTTCAGATGGTATCACTTTTCTTTACATAAAGAATTTCCCATATAAAAATTTGCAAGACAGCCAATTTGTACAGCCCCTCTTTCTTTGCTCAACCTGCCTCTCCATTATCAGACTAGTTTTTTCCCCCCTTCTTTTCCCCCCGCCTTTAAACACGTCTTGAAACATAAGGTCCAACTATTTTCAGAATCCACAATATATGCTTTAGCATAGGAGGGGCCTAAGTGACATATGAAGCTTTTCCCACTCACAAGTTTTGATAAATCTTTTCCGGTTAAGCCTAGCAAATTAGAGGGACGCCTGGTTTATAATTCTCAGCAGCAGAGAGCACAGCAAGCTCCTTACCCTTATATGCTCGCATTCGAGATACTTCACTTCAAAGACCTGTTCCTTTGACCTCATGGAGTACTAAGTGCAAGATACAGCATGTCTGAAACAGCTGATACACCCTCTCAACAACAAAATAGTTATTGCAGATAATTAAACAGATGTAAGGGAAGGGCAGGTCTGGTATCGGCCTTTTCAAATCTCCAGATTAATCTCAACGTCACTAGTACAACTGATGTCAGATTTGCAACTGAGTACTAGATTGTCTTTCTCCTCCATTTAACAGCTTATAATATGCTGACAAGACAGCTACCAGAGCTGATCTTCTAAATCAGTGATTAGCAACTGGGCATTTCAATCTAATCTTTCATTGCTTATAATGACTGAAATCAATTTATAAAGTATTTTTCAAGAGTCAACACCTGTTAGAATTGTAAATACAAACAGGCATAAAAATATGCACATTTCTGTACCAGTCACTGAATTAGACATGGTATGATATGTGGTCAACCATCTAAGACATGGATTTTCATTCTGTGCTTCTTTTATTCAGTGCTTTGATGGACAAGAAGAGAGACTCATCAAAACATGCAGAACTTTTATAAATCAAGAAGTCATCGAATCTGTAACAGAAGTTTGTTTTGAGCATTTTCCCCCAATCTCCTGCAACTAGTTTAAGTAACAAATTAATTGAAGAACATGTTCTCAGCTGATGGAGTAATAGCAAAGATTCTCAGCTTCAAACAGACTACCAAAACTCTGCCAGGATTACATAAATAAATACATGGTTACTTGGGTTGGTAATTCCTTTAAGTGTATGTGGTTGCTGGGCTGGTGCAGGGAGGTTGCAAACAGATGGCAATTTAAGAGTTGGTAACTTCCATGGCCTTTTTATCCCCTCATTTCAAAACAGTTGGACTATAGGCTGTTGAACAATATGCCTTGTTTTATTTTTTTAAAGAAACTTAATATAGAAAATACTCAACAAAGCTTAGATTTTGTTACAAAACAATACATTACAGGACTCCAGAGCTATACAAGGAAGAAGAAAAGAGCATCTCTGAGACTGGTCACAGCTGAGCATGCTGTGAACTTGCAGAAGCTAAAAGCTTGCCTCATTGCCCTCTGCCCAGGAACGATCGGTCAGTTCTGAAAAATTCTGGAAACTCACGCTCTGCCATAGAATAGCTCTTCCATGCTATATGCTAGGTCTGAAATTTGACCAAGGAAAACAGGATTTCTCTAGGATCCCCCATTTGCTACAAGTCCTCCACAAATAAAGAAGAAAACTGAGTCAGACAAGCCTACAGGAAGCTCTGCATTCTCTGTTCCTGCATCTCTGCAACGCATCTTTACAAGCCAGCACAGAAACTGATATTTCAAGATGACCAAAAAAGGTTTCTAAATTGTTTCCTTAGTAAAGCCAAATCTTCATTAAAGACTGTCTGGTTATCCCAATCTTGCTGGGAGGAATTAGATTGCCTTTGTCAACCTTAACTACATAGTAAAGCTCTTTCATTTGGGTGCCTCTTGAAGTGCATTTTACCACAAGGCTATATCCCAGGTTAATTAACAGCATGCAACTGAAAACAGTTGCTGAACTAGCAGAAAAACAACTCAATAAAACAGCTACATCTCCAAGAACAGATAGATTCTTCTGGCACTGATTTAATCTGAATTTGTGTTTTGGTCTTCACTGATAGGAAGTAAGACCAGAAGCTTCTACCACCTTAGCCAGCCTTGGCTGGCAAACATTCCCCTACCTTAGAAGCACATACCAGAAGTCCTGGGGCAGATTTCCATTTTATGCGCTCATCTTTCAGTACTTGTACCTCATAAGGTGGGCTGACTGTGTTCTCATTCTCAGTGCTTGCACGCAGTCTTCATAGTAATTACAGTAACTCTTTTCTGCACTACTCTCAGGCCAAGAAAGGGTGAGCTCTTATTTTCATAGAACCATAGAATCGTTTCCAGTGGAGACTTCCTTCTTGAAAATAATTTAGACCTACGATAATATCTTAAGTGGTTTCACTACTATATACTCATGCTACTGTGATCTTTCAGGTAGATTTCAAGATGGAGCTCAATGTGTTGATTTCTGTAAAGTGTACAAGAGTAAACCTCTAATCATTCAAGATCTCTTTTTAAGTCAAGGTCTCACTTGGTCTCCTCTGATTCTCTCTGAGAGACAACAAAGAGAGAGGAAAGAAGACGCCAGCTTTCCCCTTCTTGCCATACAAGAAGCAGAGGGACAGGACAGTCCATCAAATTGCAACAATAAACTCAGCATTCCTAATAGGGAATGCTTCTTACCATGCATGGGCTGTGAGCTCACTGGTAAAGGAGAAAAGGGAAACTTGTATGGGATATCAAAACTACCCATAATTTGCCTAAAAAATATTTTTGAGAAGCTGATAAAACTTCATATTTATAATGCTAAGTCAAGCTTGATCAGAAATCAAACACCGTACAGCAGTTTCTGCCCACATCTGCCTTCTTTGGAGCTTTTGTGAAGTATCCAACAGAGACCACTTTTAGAGGTTGTGCAATGTACGAGACAGACTTAGCGTCCGACTTGACAGATTGTCTAAGCCAAATCTTAAAAAAAAAAAAACCAAAAACCAAAACCCAAACAACTTAAATGTTGAATCTTGAAGAAACTGTAAGCCAAACACATGCAAAAAATACCACAGATTTTGCCCTCAGTAATGAAGATGTGCCCCTCACATAGTAATGTGGCAAAACAAGGGCTATTTTCAAAGTGTGAGCTTTTTCCTGAATAAAACTGAATAAGCTTACATATGCATGCTTAGATATAAGGAGATGACCCCCATAAATTTGCTGAAATACTAAGATGCATCATGGGAACATATAAGCTATCTGAGGCCAGGTTAAAGATGTCACCAAAGTTCAATATTTCAGTTATGCTTTTACTGCTATAAAAAGCAAAAAAGGCGGGAGAAGGGGCGTAAGGATTTGCAGATTTTTAAAGAAAGAAAAACATAAGAAAAAGGAAGGGTTCCATACTTAGATCTAGTGTGAAAACATAGAATTATTAGCAGTATTGCAGATGCTCAACTTAGAGCCTACTAAGTTGGGGGGATGGGGAAGAAGAGATACTTACTTCTACTCCTTTAAAGTACAACAAACCACCACATTCCTCTCAGAAGCTATATATGTCTTGCTAATTGCATTCTGGGGAATGATACCAAGTCCTCCGGTCAAGTTTTCAGTGGCCCATCTTTGCCTCACGTGAGACTAAATCTCTTCAGAGCAGACTGGTCATGACTGCGCTGTACTGTACCCGTTTCTATGTCCCCTTCAAGACAAAGTGCTCCAATGGTCTCAGACTTATTTTCATTTTTTCTATGTTTCTATCTCATTTTAATGAGTCTAAAATAATGTAACGACTCTGTGGTAGCTTCCTACCAAAGCGAAGTTGTCACCACATGAAACTGAACGTGCTGTGGGCCCTGACAGAACATGAAGTGATGGTTGAAAACAGCCTTTGGGCTGGAGTTCAGCTATGCACTTTACACAAAGATAACCTAGGAGAAAGCTATTATTTGGGTTTAGAGCCTAGGAAGAACAAGGGATTTTACTTATATGACGTGTAAACATAACTAGGATGTTTCCAGTTCTGTATATATCAGTCTTTAAAAATGCTTACCTTTTCTGAATAGTTCTTGAAGGCTCTCTGCACTTTGATTCAAAATAGCCCATATTTCCTCTTCTTGTAATGGTCCCCCCCGAACCTCCAGAGCCTCTGCCAGTGACACATGCATGTTACCTGGGAAATGAGACAGACTGATTTAAGAATAAGTTATTTTCTCCTTGCATATAGTACTCAAGCAGTAATAACCCATGTGCAAGTCTGCCACAAAAATTCTCTAACATTGATAGAACCCATCAAATACAAATACTACAAAACATTCACCATGATGGTAAAGAATTTTGAGCACTTGCTATTATGAAGAAGAAAAACTTGGGTTAAGATAACAATGATCCATATTAATATTGTAGGTTACTAAATCAATAAACTCAACAAGCTGACATTGTCCATATGCTATGGGCAAGACTGCTCTGTTTAAAAAAATGACAGAATGATTAGTAGTTACAGGTTTATTAATGTAAATCAGCTATTAACATTATTTTGACAGGTCAGTCAAGCTGCTGTTAGGAAAGGAAGCCGCTCTTCCAATATATTTTCACAGGGCTTTTTCTATTATCTCATGTCCAAATAGTAAGAAGCACCGTCTGCAAACATGCAAGCAAGCAAGCTACTTGTGGAACTGAATGTTACCTCCTTTGTTCAGCTTCTTCATACGTTTAAGAAAACAACATAAAACTGTTAGCAGAGCTCTATGTATTACATCCCCAGAAATCGAATAAAGACTTCCCTCCCCAGCTAAAAGAGGTCAGGCCTTAATGTTTTTTGAAAGAGTTAAACCATTTTCACCATACCACAATATGATATTCAGTTGTCCAAAACCAAAACCATTTGACAACTGAAGAACGCATCCCTCAATATTCTGGCTACGTCAAAGCTTCATCACTTCCATAAGCTCAGGGGCAAATAAATCATGTGTCTGCTTAATTACTTCAGCTTTCTGTGGACACTAAATGTTCTCAGACTGAGCACTCACACCAATTTAGATTTCTGATTGAGATGCAGCTGCAGTCACTTCTCTCTCTGCTTCTCTCCAAAGCCCATAGAATAAAATCTTGAGGCAGTAAGCTGCAGTAAGAGCCTAAGGTATATGTCAATCATCAGTGATGAGTTTGTTAGGTCTCAAAGGCTCCAAAGTTGCTGCTGGAAATTGTAAAGACAGTTCCACAAGCAATACATATAGTTCTGAGATCAGTAACTGATATCAATAGCTTTAGATGACCCAATGGTACTGCTGGAGGTTCCTCCCCCTTCCTTCCAATCAACTAGCTGGAGCCTCCCCATCAGCATACAATCCTGGCTCAGATGTACACTCATGGATATTAATCCAACAACTTGTAAAGAGGCCAGGCTGACTAGCTGTATGTAGTTCCCCAACTGTCTAGGCAGTTTCATGCCTTCCATGTTGGTTTACTTCCAGATAACCAGTCTCATACCCATATAATTGCAATATAGAAGGCTGAATATCCTGCAGTTCCTAGCTGAAAACATGGGCTTTGAAGACGCTTGCTGAAGTACTACCCAGAGCCTTTTCAGCTAGAATTCTATATTACGCTATTGAAAAATTACATCTTGTTGGCTGCATTTCATCACAGACAGCTTATTTTCCTTATTTCATAACTTGCCAGTTTTTAGTATTCAATTATTCCGCATGTTTACTAAGCCAGATATATTTTCAACAACTACTGTTCAAAAGTCAGCATCAAAAGATATCGGAAAACTGATCCACACAACATTTAAAAGAAAGATGAAATCTGAATCCCTGAAGAGAAAAATAAATACAACATTCAAAATGGAAAGCTAGGGACCAATACAGACTTGCAATAAATGGAGAGAAAGCCAGAGATAAACATGTTTCTAGTCAGTATGAGATTCACGTACCCCTGGCACAGAATGTCTGCTCTATCATCTGTACCAGGGAATTCTGTGATTTCATGGCACTGTCTCAAACTTCAGTACATACATCTAGAACCAAACAGGATTATTCAGATTAAAAGATCTCATCTTCTCCTAGGGACTAGAAATATATGATTTGCAAACGAAAACTTTTTCTGCTAAATATTCTAAAGAAAGTATGCTGAGCGTAACACCATCAACAAAAATCCAAAAAAAAAAAAAAAAACCTTCTCTGCCACTCCTGTTTTCCTCATTCTGCAAAATCCTGATTCCTTTCAGCTGTGATTAAATAATAGTGTGGACTGTAGCAGATATCGGCTGATTCCCTATTTAACGTCACTACAGAGGCCATAAGCACGTCTGCTCAAACTCCCAAACATGTAACATCAACCAATTTCTTAATCCCAGTAAGAAGTGTATGAATATCCACCCAGCCATGCAGGCCTCAGCTGTAGCAGTGTAAGCAACAAGATCTGCTTGTATATAACAGACAGCAGTAGCCTGACAAATAAAAACAAACATCACAACACACCAAACCCAAAACATTTCAAGCTGGTTTTGAAAGCCCAAGCAGAATACAACAAAACACCAATCGTTACAAACACAGCCACATGCAAAATGGCACAAGTTGGGATTTGAGTGGGACTCTCATTGAAGAGTATCTGTTTCAGTAGCTTTTTGGTAACTTTGTTTTGGTAACTTTTCCCAGAATATTTCTTTCTCAAAACTATCTTGAAGCTGCAGTGTTTGTCTGTCACAGCAAAGAGCAGGCCAACACATTAGTTATGAAGATTAAAGAAGCTTCCACAAAATGGTTCTCTGTCACCAAGGAGCTGACTGAAGCAAGTTGGGGTGAAGTGTTTGCGGGCAAATGCATGGCCAGAGTCCTCCATCTGTACAGTCCACCTATTAGCAGCCATGCACCATTAACTTAACAGGACGAAGCCAACAGTGAAAGTGCCTCGCTCCAAACATACTTCTTCCCCAACAGTTTGTTTGCAACAGATGTTTTTCAGAAGGAGAAAGGAGAAATTTGTAGGAATTATAACGTTTGCAATGCACAATTCTTCCGAATTTGCTGTCTCCTTAGATTCTGGGAGCCTTCAATAGTGTCTGGTCCTTTGTGAAAACAGAAGCTAAAGTGTTAAGTGCTCAATACATACAAAAGCTTTTGGTTTTGTGTAATGCCTAAACATTTTGATAAATTGCAACATAATGACAGTATCAAGTAACTTATGTAAGAGAAAAACATATAAAGATTTTGTAGAATACTGTATCAAAACTATACCGACTGCCTATCTTCACATCTTAGCCCTCTAATAATAGCTGTTATGTCCCTGGCTATATAGTTTTATAAGGTTCGTTTTCCAACTAAAATGACTTGCCATTTAAAATGCGTATTTAAACTCCTACGGCTAAGAACTTGGAGAAAGCAAGCTGGGTGATAACAACAGGGGACAACAGACTAAACCTCTTAAAATGCAGGAAACAGAAGACAGAGTATAAAGATCATAAATTATGTCCATTAAGGGTAAATTTTTAGCTGATTTCAATTGAGCAAAGAGGGTCTAATCCAAGGAGAGAGGGCAAGAGGGCGAGTGGATCTCAGGAAAGCTGAACAGTATTCGCCTAAAATGACAGAACACAAAACTGCAAGTAAAATGAAGACTTTTCTCTTATATTAATGGTACAAACTAGTCTGCTTCAAACTTCCAAAGATGCTCCTGGCAGTCCCTGTGTTTTTCAGGATATCACATTGACTGGCAAAGAAATCTACATGCACTGGCAGAGTTCTCAATGGACTCTTAGTTAGGTTCCTGTCAGGCCACTTTCTTGCAATGAGTCCTCTCCCTGTCTCCTCTCCATTTCAGGTAAGCAAGATCTGTTCTGCTGGCATCCTGTGCCCTGTTCCTTTCACTCCTTATAACAAAAATGGACAGATTAAAGAACATTGAAATGTGTACCTTCTTCGGATGAGTTCACTTCCTTTTTCCTTGGAACAGCATTATGGTGGCATCTTAATATGAAGCCACACCAACACTTAGCTGGAGACGGGATCGGGAGGCTTACAAAGCTAACATCCTGTTTCTGCACCTTGCTTCACAAGGTGAGAAGTCTGGGTGCAGCCATGATCAGGAGGCATGTCAAAGGGCTAGGTGGTATGAACTCTGAATGTGTGGATTACCCATACACCCAAACCCCACACAAGATCATAGCCACAGAACATCCAAAAAGGAACATTCACACAGCAGAGAGCACAACACAATGTAAGAAGACAGTGGACAAATTAAAATAGTTAACACTGGAGAGGCATAGACATGAACATTACTTTCAGGTTGCTTGCTCTGGGACAGAATTTACTCCTAGACCATACAGGAGTACAATTTCCACAGGAAAGGAGTTGCATCATGTGGAGGCAGCTCTTTTTTTTGCTCCAGGACAAAAGAGTAAATTCAGGTGTAAATCATTTGTATCAACAAGCCCCGAGTGCAATTTCTCACCCTCCATGCCATTCAGCCCTAAGCCATAAAGGCAGCACAGTTCCAAGAAAGAATGCTGCTTAAGCCAAAGGCCTCTCCCATATCTCAAACACTTCCTTTAAAAAGCCTGTTTACCTCATGAGGACCAACTGCCAGCTCCTCCCTCTAAAGCAGACAGCTTATACACTCCCTGGTGAGTGGGATGGGTAGTTCTGTCTCTTCCCTGTAAAGCAAGCTCAGTAACCTCCTCGCCCCTACACTCTACAGTCCCAACAACCCATATTAAAAGCACACCACCTATGGAACATCCAGGCAACGCCAACACGGCTCATGAGGCAGCCTGACACCTTCTCAATCCAAGGTAAGAGGGAAAGCACAACAGGAGCAGCCCCTCACACTGAGTAATACTGTTAAAATGACTTATTTACAAGGTATATACTTATTTTTTTTCCTACAACTTGCGGAAGTTTTCAAAACACCTCACTTTAATTATGCATGCAGCACAGAAGTTAAATGCTCAAAATTCTCATTTCCCCCAACCACCACCTTTTTTCCTTATGCATTTTAAATTTGAAATTAAAGGTCTCCAACAGCAACCAAAAATTAGGCCTGTTCTTTCCAGATTTTATTGAACTCTTGCCAGCTGAAATATCAAGAAGCTATTGCTATAACTGTGCTTAATAAAGACTAGAATATCAGTAATTTTGTCAAAAAAGTTCCTAAAAAAAAGACTAAAAGTCAAAAGGCTAAAGTGCTTCAACTTAACCGTTGCTTGACAACTTCGTGTTTTGGTTTTAGTAACACATTCCTTGCTTTCTTCTCCTTATCTTCTGCCATCAGCATTTTTCCCCGGGTTGCAGCTTCAGAACGAAAACTTTAAGTCAAAAGGTGTGCTTTAACAACATCAGCTAAGATGCCTGCAGTACCTCATACTTACTTGATATCGGAATACACTGCCAAGAAACATGGAGAGCAGCTGCTCTAGTCACACACTCTGCAGGTTTTCTGAGATGTGCTAGAAGCAGTGAAAAAAATCTAGAATATAAAAATATTGACTTTCTAGATAATCACATAAAATACACTGATATTCGTTTTTATCCTTTGACAAAATTTAAAATAGAGAAAAGAGATAGCAATAAGGCTCTATACACATCCAAAATATTTTCTGTGGTAAAAAACCCACCTTATTTCTCCCACATAAAACACTGTTAGCAGGCTTTATCTGTCCTGAACGTGAGCATTACTACCCCTTTCCTCCACAGGTATACTTCGGCAAAAAGTGGCAATTTCTGAGGAACACTTTTCTCTTAGCAGATAAGCAAAGAGCTCTTTCTCAGCCTCTCCTCTGTAGATACAAATGCCTGAAAGCAGAAGCACATTTAACAAGACAATTCTGTCCCAAAGAACCTCTTAAAATTCACCTTTCTAAAGCCACGATTAGCTGCCTAAAAATAAAACACTGACACTTTTATTCAGCACTGAGTGTGAAGTGAAACTGAGACCTCAACAGTTTTGAAAGTCTGGCCTCTCCCATTTCAGAACCTAAGCATCTGGAGTCATTACCATGCCCTGTAATTTCAGAACGCTGGCATCTATCCTATTTATTTACATTGACCCACATCTTACACCCCTGAAGAAGATCTGGAATGCATCTATCAATTATTTTATCCCCAATAATACTGTTGCTGAAACTGTGCTTAAGTATGGAACCCTGGAGCCAAGTTAGAAAGCTTGCGCTTCAGTATCCTTTGAAACCTTATTTTCAAATACGCCCATACTTAGATGTGTGCACATAAACTGCCGTTTCCTACAGCTGCAGGTCCAATTTGCACAGACTGTCCACAAAATAAGGCACTACTTGCAAATATTCAAGTCAAGCACACAATTGTCACAGAATCATAGAAAGGTTTGGGTTGGAACGGACCTTAAAGATCACCTAGTTCCAACCCTCCTGCAGGGACACCTCTCCATTAAACCAGGTTGCTCAAAGCCCCAGGCAACCTGGCCTTGAACCCTGCCAGGGAGGGGGCATCCACAACTGCTCTGGGAAACCTGTTCCAGTGTCTCACCACTCTCACCGGAAAGAATTTCTTCCTAATATTCAGTCTAAATCTACCCTCTCTCAGTCTAAAACCATTCCCCCTCGCCCTGTCACTACATGCCCTTGTAAAAAGCCCCTCTCCAGCTTTCCTGTAGGCCCCCTTCAGGTACTGGAAGGCTGCTAGAAGGTCTCCTCGGAGCCTTCTCTTCTCCAGGCTGAATTACCCCAACTCTCTCAGCCTGTCTTCATAGGAGAGGTGCTCCAGCCCTCTGATCATCTTCGTGGCCCTACTCTGGGCTCGCTCCAACAGCTCCATGCCCTTCTTACATTGGGGGCCCCAGAGCTGGACACAGTACTCCAGGTGGGGGTCTCATGAGAGGGGAGTAGAGGGAGAGAATCACCTCCCTCGACCTGCTGGCCACACTTCTTTTGAGGCAGCCCAGGATATGGTTGGCTTTCTGGGCTATAAGTGCACATTACCAGTCAGGTTGAGCTTCTCATCAACCATCACCCCAGGGCTACTCTCAATCCATTCTCCGCCCAGCCTGTATTTGTGCTTGGGATTGCTGCAAATCAATCAAGATAAATACACAGGCTAATCAAGTCAACTGCATTTAAACGAGTTTTTTTTTTTTTTTTAGAATCCCGCTCTCAAGTTATTGAGGCACATTATTCTCATTTATTGTCCTGAAGGATAAGGAAACAAACCCTTGTGCCATGACCACTTTTTTCACTTCTTCTACAGATACGAAGTGGGGACCAAAAAGCCCAACAAGATGCAAATCCCATCTCCCCTCTCTTTTTTTAAGTCTCTAAACAGCTGCCAGAAATTGTGTGTATCTAAGTTCTTGCAAACGCACTTCTGTGGTGCTTTTCATTCAGCCACCTGATAACCACATTATCTTAGTATAAGCACTACTCCTTCCTCCTTCATTTTGGAGAGGTCAGCAGTGATTAGTATTACCACCCAAGAACTTCCTCTCCCCAGTTGTGGAAGAGACTAGCTTCCTCCACTCACAATTTTCCTTCCATGTTCTCCTCTCTTTCTCTCCTATAGGCAGACAAGATGAAATGTCATGAAAACAGCCTCATGCTCCTGGGCCAACCCTCAAACTATATCAAGATAATTTCTTTAAAATTGCACTTCCTCTTCAAAAGGATAGCTTGCTGCTTGAGCTCAAACCTAAGTAAAGGAAGAGAAACTAGCTTAAATTTGTGATAAAACACAAAGAACATGATGACACTCCCAGAAGTATAGGACACTGTTGGCCTTTCATGTGAGCATACAGTGATGCTCTCACACTCACTGTAACCGATAAGATGTCAGCATTTCTCCTTCCAAAGCCCCAAATTAGTCTTGTACTCCCATGTCTGGAAGACAGAAGAATGTGACATACCGATAATCTTGGCTCACACCTCCAGGGCAGGCAGTGTTTATTTTACTCAAGAAGTACTTGCTTTCTTTCCTGGAAGGTGGAAAGAAATCAGCTTTTGGCACTGGACTGAACTCACAGTAGAAGACAAGCAAGGGTTATTGCTGACTCCCTCCCTTGCTTTTCTGTCTATCACCAGAACCAGATAAACTTGTTTATCTGAGGCTTTGTGTAAGGCAAACTAGTAAATCCAGTCCAAAATGTATATAATAATCACGAAAGTCATGTTTTCTAGGCAACTATAGAATGTTCTTTTACACTTCAGGGTAGTTGATGTTTCGCATCTGATATTAAAATTGTATTCATTAGAGTATATAATTATCACTACAAAGTAAGCTTAATCCACATAAATCAGGGCATGACTCTTGTATCCCTCTCTTAGTTTAATTGTCAGTGTAAGATCCTTGGGCAACTCCCTTATTTTGCTGTTGATCTGCTCCACCTTGGGGAGGCACGTCTCCTTAGTGCATTTCTCATACTTGCAACTTTCATTTTAATTGCTAAGTAGGAACAGAGGACCTGTGACTAAGACAAGCTTTATAAATGGAAAAGCAGAGATTTCAGGACTGTAAAACAGCTTGGCAGTAGTAACACTTTTGCTTGAAATAATCACAAGCAAAACACATCTTACTATTGACCACATAACTTCGTAACATAGTGATGTACTGTCTATCATGTAACTTCACTTACAACAGACAAATTCCAGACTGTGCAGCAGTCCTGATGAAGATGCATTCCTTGGTGTCCTTCCATACTGCTTTTTTCAGTGCATAGTGACAATAATGCTCTTCATGAAGTACCGTGGGGTACATAACTGTTGCTACGTGTATGTGGGTGACATGCATTGTCGCCACAGCAAGGACAGACTATGCTGAGAGAAACTAAGAACGGCACCTTCAGCTTTAGTCCAGCAGTTATTCCACCGTTGCATGCAAGAGCTACGCATTCCTCACATACTATAAAAAGGTCATGACTGAAGTCTGTCCTTATTCGCTTGCAGCTCTTAGCACAGCTGAAGAGGCAAGGAAAGTTATTGTCAGAGGAGCATAAATAGTAGCACACATATGATTTAAATATCATGGAGTCACTAGGAAGCATCATTCTAAGTCAGTAAGTACTACTTCCTGACATCTGTAGCATTTTTAAAGGTCTCTACAAGTAAGACAATGAGGCTTTGATGAGCAACAAGTCAAGTAAGTAGTGACAATTGTACAGTAACTGCTTTTTCATATCACTACGAAGATTGTTTTCTTTATAATCAGTCCTCAATATCTGAGAAGAATAATGATCAAATATTTAACACCAAGACATACATTGCCACAGACTAGAAACTCAGTGACTCTACAAGTGAAGTTCCACCGATTTAACAGGTACAAATTAAGCCAGTATTGCTCAACAGATAACTTTCCTAATGGACAAACTTACTCTAGAGTGGGTTTTTAAAAGCTTAGCTTAAGGTCTCTCCTGTGGTAATGAAGTGATACGAATTTTACTACATTAGATAAATCCTCTAGTACTGAAGGGTTCAGATTCTGTGAGATATTAATCCTTCCAGTCTCAGTAACAGAGAATAGTACCTTGCTTTATAAATGCCTCTTCTCAGCACAACAGTCCCTTGCAGCAACATAATAACCAGTGTAAATGAAGGCACCACAACTGGATCAGCAAGAAACTAAGCATGATATGCCAAGAGAGTAGAAGTCCTCAAATTTCTTGGATGCAGCATGAGAAAGAGAAAGTCAACCTCAGGAAGCTTTACAGTTTTGTGGGGGTTTTTTTTGTTTGGTTGGGTTTTTTTGTTTGTTTGTTTGTTTTTGTTGTTGTTTTTTGGTTTTTGGTTTTTTTTTACTCAGAAAATTGCTGACTTTCAGATAAGTGTAGAAATATCATTATGTTAATGTGCTAAAATATTGGGAAAAAAATAATTTTTAATACCCACCAATGTTAGTAATAAAGAAAAGTGTTAGGATTGTAGTATATTTGTAAATCACTGTCAAAGTCAACATACTCTTAACAAGTGTAAAGACTGACCCCACCATACGTTATTTCAAAACCAGGTCTTAATCCTATATATTCACAGGGAATCCTTCAACAAATGGCTTTTGCTGTTGTTATGGTGGGTGATATGTGGGGTTCACCTTGTTTTTTAGATTTCCTCCTCCTGTGGGGGAAGGGTGGATGTGAGCAAAAAAATCTTTGTCAGCCTCATATGTTTGACTACCAGACATTTTGGAAAAATAAATTAGCAGAAGAGACACTTTACTATATTACCAAAACAGTTTCTCCATTGGTAGAACTATCTAATGTATAGTACTCATGTGAGAAACGTATCAGTTTCAGAAACAATTCTATTGTGTTTTTAGTTTGAAAGAAGCACCCTCGCATACTCAAGACAAGAAAGCAATCTGCTAGCAAGGAGCATAACTTGTGTACTCAACCACAATAAACCTCTGGTATCCAGAGGACAGTTCATACTAACAGCTACTTTCGGTATCCTGCCTGGGAAGGAAACAATATCCGACAACAGAAGAAAAAACGGCTGAGTAACAGAACAAGTTTGAAAATGGCTCCTATCTGCATCTGATTCCTCCAGCAGTGCTTTACCTTAGGCGTATACATGCAAAGAAGCTGCACTACTACAATGCAGGAATTTTTTAAGTACACATTTAGCTCAATATCAGAGCTAACAAACTCCCACGTGGATCACCTCACCTACCAATATTTCTACTAAACTGCATCTGTACATCATTTTTTTTGCTATGAAAATGAAAAAAAAAAAACCCAACCAATTTAAACCTTACCACCTAGCAAGTCTTCTCTTCAGCTAATCAGTTCCTACAAGTAGTCCAATGGCTTTCTTACCCAATGCCCTAAGTCAATCTACATCCTTACTCACATTTTTTCTGCTTATGACTCTTGGAGAAAACAGCTGACGAGGGTCCAGACAATTACTGATGAAGATGGACTGTCTCCCGAGTAACAACACTCTCTTCAGCCACGACCCTGAATGAAGTTTTAGTTTCTGGTAACTGTCAGGAACAATTTTAAAGCAGCCCTCCAGCTGGGGGAAAAAATGATCATGTTCTCACACTTTAGGATGCCTGAGGGCGCTGGAGGGTCTATCTTGCACCATTTCTTCAGTCTTTGATGCTCAAGACAGTAATAGTCCCAACTCCTTGGAAATTTAGACTTCTGTAAGTGACTGCATATGCTCTACAACACAGGCAACCCCACAGAATCCCAGGACTTGCAGCAGAAAAAAGTGTGCTGCCTGCCCAGACAGTTATGATTTTTCAGTTCATTTCTGGAAAAAAAAAAAAAAAAAAAAAAGGAAAGGAGATATGGCATAAGGAACAGAACATTACGAGATCTGCAGCTAGACGACACCACAGATATCTTATCTGTGAACTCACCTGTCTGGGAGTAAAGCTATTACTCACACAAGTGATGACTAATTCTTACTGCGAAAGTCTGAATTTCTACCCTGAAAAACAGGCAAGACAGAACATAGGCCTACATTTCAGCTGTCAAGAACTGTACACACAAGAAGAGCTGTGTCTTTAGGACCAAGGCATAAGCTGAGAGATCCTTGCTCTACTTGTTGAAGAAAACGCTAATGCAAGCACAGTAGCAAATGTTTATAAATATGTAAAGGGCAAGTGTCATGAGGATGGAGCCAGGCTCTTCTCAGTGACATCCCTTGACAGGACAAGGGGCAATGGGTGCAAGCTGGAACACAGGAGGTTCCACATAAATATGAAGAAAAACTTCTTTACGGTGAGGGTGACCGAACACTGGAACAGGCTGCCCAGAGAGGTTGTGGAGTCTCCTTCTCTGGAGACATTCAAAACCCGCCTGGACGCGTTCCTGTGTGATATGGTCTAGGTAGTCCTGCTCCGGCAGGGGGATTGGACTAGATGATCTTTCGAGGTCCCTTCCAATCCCTAACATTCTGTGATTCTGTGATTCTGCAGCAGAAAAAAAAAAAAAAAAGTAATTTTGCTTTCAGACAGCGCCTTTCTCTACTCAGACATGGTAGTACAAGGCATGAGATTTATACTTTCTATATGCCCCAAAATACAATTTAAAAGGTCTATGATATATTGTCCTCCTGTTAGGTGTGAAAATCTGTACAGAGACTTATGCTGAAGAAATATTAAGCTGTGGGAATCAGTGACTAACTTTATAAAGCAACTTCATACATTTCCAAGTGAGAACCAACTTCAAGTGAACTGCCTCTTCAAAACAGAGATATCTGATGATACCCTATTCTCATACTGAGACCCAATCAGGAAACATGCACACTCTGACAGAATAGCAGAGACGTGAACGGTCAGCTGGCTGGATTTGACTTGTCCATGGAACAACTGTTCCTACACAGAGCAATCAGAAAGACAACACATGATAAGCTGCTGCCTCATAATACTCTCAAATGAAGGCAGACTGATTCTAAGGAAATGAAAAGCACTGGCAAGTGAGATTACATACCTGGCTCTCTGAACTTTACATCAGCCTTCAGGAAGCACGTGCTTTTTATAGGGCACACTCATCTGAGAAAGAGTGTATGTGTCCCCACACATACATATGTGCATATACAGAGGCATGTATTATGTTACCATCTATCTGTATAAAATGCGTATGTGCATTTGTCTGCATGTGTATACTTCTTATACACCAAAAAATTCACTTTTGTTTTAAGTTTCCGCTGCAGGACAAGAGAAAAACCCTGAATGACAAATGGAGTTGTAAAGGGGCAGTAACACTGATCTATTTCAAGAAGTCAACATCAACTACCTGAAAACCTTGTTAGACGGTCTCTAAAGCCTATTAAATGTTTTGGCCAAGGCAGATTTAAAGTAAGATTCTGTAAGGATTTGTAAAATAGATTTGATACCAGCAGATGGGCTGCAGCTGTAGTAACAGACCACCATCTGTCCAGAAACCAGCTCTTCATTCTATACGCGTGCTACCGTAAGCGTAGCGCTAACAAGTCTTAAAGGGTAGAACCATTTCCTAAGAAGCATTTCAATGGCATTCATAATCTGTGTATACACCTGTCCTCATAAGAGACTTCACGGCAAGTTCTTCTCTCCGTGAATGACTAACTTACCAAAGAAAAAGTAATCTATTTAACTGCTACTTCTTGAAAGCACTTAGCTGCTGTTCAAGTGATATAAAAGATGTTTCCCCTCCCTGAAGTGATGCTGAGCTGAGGAGCAGACTGTTGGAAATTCATTAATGTTGTCCTTGAACGGGATACATCTCATTTTTTCACCCAGTAACTGAGAATCTGTCAATGTAATTTAAGTGAGCTACCAATAAGGTCCAGACATGAACTTAAACAGTATTTGGTGAAACCAATAACGAAAAAAACCCAACTTGATAATACAGAAGATAACTGAGCTCTGAGTTAAGATGTACACAGTGCAAACATGGAGATTCCTTCTTCTGCCCAACACCTGCTTGTCCCAAGTACAGAATCTGTTACAACTAAGGTGATAATTTGTCCTCTCAGATTGCAGATCCCTTCTTTCTGCACTTCCTTCCATACTCAAGCACACAAAATTTGTAGTGTGTATGCAGAGAACATGTACAAAGACTAAATTTGTACATACTCTCTGCACTCACACTCCCAATCAGTAACCGATTTCCAGGGCACACAAAAATCAGAGAGATCAGAAAACGTGCAGGGTATACTTTCATGCTGTGAAACAGACCTGTTGTGCAGAAAAAGGAAGACAAGCTTTATAGGAAGGATATTATTCCCTACTGGTTCATTACGGGATTTCCCAAAATTCTCCATCATCTGGTGCTAGTGTTTCCATACTCCAGCATTTCTCAAGCTCTCAAGTTGTCTACATTCTCGGTTAAATCCTTAGAAGGGTTTCTAAGCACATTACTCACAACCATCTTCCAGGTATTGAATAAATACTGTTTTATAAAGGCACACTTTCTTTACCCAACCACCCGTAGTTGATCCATTTCCTGCAACTGATAACATACATCAAGATTTACCTACTGTTTGCCCATCTGCTCCACTCAACTCTGTAGATGTGGTATACACCAAGTATTAAGAACAGGTCAGTCCGTGTGACAGCTATCACCAACTAATTTAGCAGCATGTCTAGAGATACCTATCAGTTGAAAGATTCCACACAAACCATGAAGTTTTTTAGTCATGGATGCTTGCTTTTTAAATGAGCTCTTTATGGATGCCAAAACCTTCCCGAGCAGCTTATACTGTCTGGTTTAAATCCTGCAATTAGGAGGTTTTAGCTCCAGATTAATTAGTAGACAAAGCCACCTGAAGACTTGCAATGCCTATGGTTAGGAAATCACAATCTTGCTCTAAAACATGAGTTGACATAGCACATATGGCTTTGTACCAAAATTATACAAGTTAATCGGAACCTGACCAGTTAATTAGAGTCCCTCAGCCTGTCACTCTATTCATTGCACTTCAGAAAAATATATACTTATATACTGCATGATTCAGGGTGCTGTTTACAACTCAGCAATTGTTAAATTGACTATACTGCCCCTTGAACAAATTTCTAACACACGCCCAATTTATGATTCATCTTAAATTCAGAGGCTATGCATAATTTATTCAGTCCTACAGCCATGATATTCTCCATGTCTTAACTGCCCCTCCAAGGTGATATGATTATTAGTCCCTTTCCTTTAGATGTGAAAACACCTCTTTCACAAGAGATTCATCTACCTGTTACTGCTGCCCAGCTTCAAATATGAAGCTTTTGGTTTCTGAGCCAAGAAAGTGAATGGGATTCAGAGTTTAAAAAGGACCCTCATCACAAAGAACATAAGCCTCAGTATCATTTGACGGCAACACAAAAAAATCTCAAGGGTGATTCACAGAACACTTAACTAGACTTTCCACACAAAACAGATTGCCTGATCTACAGGAAAGACAAGAGAGATAGTCTATGATATAACAGATTTGATGTAGTTTCACACACCAGAATGGACAAAGACTCCATCTGATCATTATCTGCACTCCATAATATTTTGGTATGTGGAGAGATTACAGGACAGAACAAGCTACAGAAGATGGCATTGCCAAAAAAACAGGAAAAACAAGATAGCAGTGCCTCCTCCCATGACATAACGCCAAGCCTGCTGTTGCCAAAAAGCAGAGTTCAGGGAAGTTTTGCTTTGTCTGGATGACAAATACATTCATATTAGTAGAGTTATGGGACAAAGAGCCTTGGCTGCATAACAAGGACAAAACAGCAGAAACTTCCTCTATGGGCCTAGAAACCATGAGAGGAAAGCAAGTCACAGCATCATCTTCTTTTAAGAACGTTCCTGTGAACAATAATGGAGAGCTAGTCAGACCGAGGACATACGCAGATAATGCCCATGTACAAATTATACTTGCTGTATTGGAATGGAACCAAGCAGAAGGTTGTATTAACCTCTGAAACCACTGCCCTAGTGAGGGATTAAGTGAAAGTAGAACAGAAGGATAATATAACAGTGCTTGAATCTTTTATTGATGTAGCTGGACCACAGGGAGTTAGACCAGTTAAAGAATGCATCAAATTTTACTGCCTTCTCAATCAATTTGATAATTCCATGTGCAGCAGCTTAACCCTGTAACCGTTATTTCATGAAGACCCAAGAAAACACTAACTAGAACCACCTAAAATAAACAGAAACACCACACAAAGTCAAAAAAATTTTCATCCCTCCAAAACCTAAGATCTGAAGTCTTATACAATATGGTCTGTATAGAACATACCAACTTTCATCCTTTCCGTGAATGGCTAGAACTTACAGCATATATTTCTAACAGAAAGTGCTGCTTTTAGGAAATAAAAAACAACTCAAAATTCTGGGCGAGAAAAAACATGGGCTGAAGCTCTTCAACTCTTATTTCCATCTTCCATTGCTAAACACCTTGGAAAAGTAGTGAAAGAGATTATTCACTGATACAGCACATAAATTCACAAATATAAGGCTTTAAAAAGCACTTGGGCTGTAGTTTTGAAACAGATTTCAAAACTTTAGAATGTTTTATCAATAGTTTCAAAACATTTTCAATTTTGATATATATTGTGTTGCTACTATGCATTCCCTATAACCTTTGCTTGTAAAACACTGAATTTGAATGATAGCTTACCAAACTGGACCAGTTGTATTGGTTTACCTCAAGCTGCATACACTTATCTGAGAAAGAGTAGTACTGCATAATCAGTGAGAAGAATCAAGGGTTCACCACTTAAAGAAATACCCAATTTGATGTTAATGGAAGGAAGCAAGGAGAAAAAAAATAGGGAGAGAAGGAACAAAATTCTACAATTTTCAGATTTCAGTCTCAAAGTCAGGAGAATGTAGTATCTTCTCAGACTAGTGGAAGGACTAATCCACAGCTTTCTCACTGCGCAGAGGCACAGAAGCTGGAACCAAGACTTTATCAGACAGCAGAGAGAGAAGGACAGAAAGAAACTGTGCTTGCACGAAGGCATACACACATACTGTTTTACCCAAGGAAGAATTACCCAACTTACAGACAAAGTAGCAGTTAGGGGCATTGGAAACTTTCACATAAAAAAAGAATGCTATCATTATAGATGCCAAGTCTTGCTGGCAAACCTAAGGCATCCCATGGACCATTACTAATCAATTACATAAGAAAAATACTGTTTCCTAAAATAATTGTTTTGAGTATTTTCATTATTTGGTTTAAACTACTGGCCATTTTTCACCCACTTACCTAGAAGATGAATATTACACCCCAGTCATTTAGGGAGAAACAAACGCATAGAACCATTCACAGGCTGCATTTTAAAAGGCAAAGATTTACAGATTAAAATTTTGAGTTTTGGCAGAAAAAAATAACTGAAGACAGCTGGCACTAACATAGCCTTTGCCTTTTATCATGCTGATGAGTGACCTCTCCAATTTTTTTTGTAATCTTCTTCCACAATAATCAGACTTTTGTAAAATTGGCTGTAAGACTTGGCCCTTTATTTTACACAAACAGTCTACAAACAGGCAATAACACACACACACACATGCACCCCCAGTTTCTCCAACTGTCAGATGGTGGGGGCGGGGGGGAAGGAAGGAGAAGGAAACCCAAACTTTCCCCACCCAGAAGCCACACA
The DNA here is from genome assembly GCF_013368605.1 of Nyctibius grandis. Lineage (NCBI taxonomy): Eukaryota > Metazoa > Chordata > Aves > Nyctibiiformes > Nyctibiidae > Nyctibius > Nyctibius grandis. Next base: position 68,321,228 of record NC_090663.1, on the reverse strand, counting down.
CAATTTACAGCTGCTCTATATCAAAGAGCCTGCTAGTCACTAATTAGAGCTTTTGTCACACAGAAAAATCTGAGTTCTATAAATTCTTTGAAACCAATTTAAAGACAGTATACCTCAAGGTTTCAAAACTATTATAAAAAGCAATCGCTCTTATTAGATGCATATTACTTCTTGGCACAACAGTTGCGTTGGGGTGTTTGTCGGGGTTTTTTTTTTTAACTGGCATTTATAGCCTATCATTGAAAATACATCATAAGCCTTGAAACGAATGCTGTCTACATGAAAGGTAAATTTATATATAAATTATTGAAGTCTAGACAGGCAATAGTTTCTCTTCCACTTCTCCAAAACCACTGAAGATGGAAGCAGAATAAACAGATTCTGCATCATCAGCACACTTCCCAACCAGTAGTTCATATGAAGCTAAAAAGTTAAATTCTGTGATCTTAAGTTCTTAAATATTCTCAAAGCAAAGGCAATGGGTGGGACAGAATCGGTGAGAATTAATGCATATATCAAAGAGTTCAGGTAATGTCAAGCACAAAAATATTTTCTATAATACTGCAAACCACATTCCGCACAGTGCAAGCACCAGGGAAATTTTCACATACCATGTTAAATGCAATTTGCTGATTCCTTCTGCTCTTTAATACTCAGTACTGAAAGACACAAATTTCATCAGTGTCTGACAATATCACAGAACTAAAGGGTTTGCACTGAAAAATACTCTTTTTGACTATTCTACACTTATTTCAGCATGCAAGGCCAAAGAGCACACATACTAGTATCAACAGGGAACAAGAATCTGATGTTTAGGCAATCAAGAACAAAAAGAATGCCTTTTATCCCTGCAGAATGCCCTTCAGTTCTTAAGTAACTTGTTTCTCATCTGTAAAAGAAATCAAACTGTTTACGTCTCTACAAGGTGTTTTTTGTTGTGCTTTTCATGTGATACCATTTAAAATGACAATTACTTATATAATCTATCTTACTGTTTCATCAAATAGTATATTTTCACTTTCCTCTTTAACAACAACTGCAACAGAAACTTTGTGATCTCACCAAGGTGTTCCTATCTTTTTGTCCTCTCTTCCTGAGCAACTATTTTCACTCTAGAGTTGTATGTGTGAAAATTAACTCCCTCGATTACTTGACTATCCATCATTTAATCCCTCCTTAAAGGGTCTGAAGAAAAGGGAATAAGGATTCCATAACAAAAAGGATGAAAAAACAAGCAAGGAACTGCAGCTTGAACCAGATAGCTCAAGGTCCTGTTTACATTTCTTCAGCTAGGCGGAAACTTCTCCCATCTTTGAGGCACATCCATGACCACTGCTGATGCCTCTGATCCAGAGTACTCACCTAACTGCAACCAACATGCTGCTGTAACGCAGACTTTCATGGACAGCATGGCAGTTCCCAGTGTTTGGATTCCTTTGATTCCCAGGGTTCTTCTCTGAACAGCAAGCCAGCCCATGTGGACACACACAAGCTTCAAAGGCAGATCACAGAAGATTTCTTATTAAGCTTTTTTTTAAAAAGGTTAAAGAAGTTTTCAGTTTGGCGGAGCTTCCTATTTTTTTTGGTATTTCAAAGCCCAAGCAATTTTCAGTACAAGAAGTACTACATTGGATCAGACCACCTCTCCCATCATCCTTCCCTGGCAATCTGTTGAGTTCCTCAGCTAAAGGTTAGAGCTGCACAATCAAATCTAATAGTCACTAATGGTCTCTGTTCTGTTAATTTGTCTAATCCCTTTCTGAACACATTTACGCTTTTACTCCACATGACATTTTGTTCCAGTAACACAGCTGTAATTAAGCAGTTCATAAAGAGTATTTTCTTTCATTTGCTGTGAAGAAGTAACCTATCTTCCAAATTTCACTAGAAAAGAACATGCTAAGGGTCTTGAAGGACCCCGTAATGTCTCACAGTCACCTAACTTTTACCACTCAGCAGTAAATGTTTGTAGCTACAGAAAATAACAGAAAATGTTTTCTTCTGCCAACCTTTGCTGTGTGCACTACCACTACAGTAACTGACAAATCCAAACAATCTTCCAGTATACAAAACATTTTCTATTCTGAAGATAATGCATGCAAATAAAATTACCAAATTATTATAATAACCTTTTTAGGGTTTTCCTTAGTATTTTATGACAGAACAACAAAAAGTAGGCTTAAGGTTTTCTTCCTTCACATACCATATTCCTCAAATTCACAGAGGATAGAACTGTACCAGGGAGCAAGGAAAAAGGGAGAAAATTATTCTTGCTGGAACTGTTTGCCAATAGATTTAAGCAAACACTAGTGCTAATGTGATACAATGCTATCAAAAACTACCAAAAACAAACAAGAAAAAAACAGTTAATTTTTACAATGTACATGCTCGCTCTGAAACACCAGTCTCTTGTAACAATCATCGTAAGCACATACATTTTAATTTGACATAAAGCAGCTTTGCAAAGTTATTTCAGTAATTCAGTTCTACACATTAGCCCATGTGCTGAGAGCTCCAGGCTGATTTGGCTGTTCCACACATGTGAACTGCAAAGTCACTCAATAAATTGAGTCTATATAGCTGATGAAACAAACTTTTGCCAGCTAGCAAATCTTTATAATCAGATAACCTTTAAATTCTTTATTAAGGTCATTCAAGAGACTGCAATGACAGGGCACACTGAAAGATTAAGCTATTCAAAATTTAAGGTTCTTGGGAATTAGCTTGTTTTGCTAAGCATGTACATTTGCCAGATAAACAGCATCAGAAGAAACCTCTTTCAGGAAACGTAAGTCTAATGTTTTGGGGTTTCCTCAAAAACTTACAGTGTCTATTTCCTGCAATTCTTATTAAATGGATTGTTATAGAGGACTTCCCAGGCAAATTTCTGATCTTTGGGGTTTGAACAATCTTACAAATAAAAAGGGATGAGGACCCACAGTTCTAAAAAAAAAAAAAAACACCACAAAAAAAACCACAAAAACAAACAAATGAAAAAACCTCACCACACATCAGATAATTATTAACCCTTGAAAGTCTTGAACATGACCACTAAGCTGGGTGACCCAGAAGTACTTGCAAGTTCAAAGATCTGACAACTCATCTCAACCTTCATCAGGGAGAAAAACCTCAGCCCACAGAAGCCACCAGCACATGAGATGATAGGGACATTCTGGTAAGGCCCACAAACCTGGACTACAGGGAACTGAAGGTGCCCCAGTACACCTTGAATGAGCACGACCTTTTCTTCTTCCCTTCCATCTTTTCTCCACCTTCATTTTTTAAACTGTGTGCACTGCCAAAAAAATACTGTTTTTCTAACACTGTTTTCACAAGCTAGGCCTTCTAGGTTGAAGTCTTCCAGGAGCTGTACAGGTATAGTCTAGCTAGCTTGTTAAATAATTTCTTCCTTTTTCAGATACAAGCCATTTAATATTTCACAACTGCTATTCCTGTGAGAGAACACTTTTTCTTAATTTACAGACACATATATATATACTGCATTGCCTGTTGTAATGTTACATATCAATAAAGATGTCAACAGTATTCGTATTCCACTTGCATCCCACTCAAATTTCCAGTGAAGTTAGCAGGGGGATTCCCACTGCTCTTCAGGGTGTATCAGTTCAGATGTCAAACACCAGCATGCACAAATGTCAAAGTTATTTTTATGGAAAAATATCATTAAAATCTTAATTTTCCCTAGATTGCAACAATTTTTTTTTAACATTTCAGTGGATTCATTAACATGTTATCATTTTATTGCTGCTACTCCATGTACAGAATTATAACATCCATCAATAAGCTGACTTTTTCTGCAAGCATTTCTGAAGCTCTCCTTCAAATGGTTAAGAGGAAATTCCTTCAAGTGCAAGGCACTGGTCTAAGAACAGAGAAAAGATGAAGATATAAAAGAACTCTAAAAGACAGAGTCTGTGAAGGCTGGACAGAATCTCTTTCCTCCTAAAAACCTATCTGAGATGATAAATCCTTGACTGAAAAGTGCAGAGAGAGCTTATTGACAAATAAACTTCTCATTAACACATGCATATAGGCAGTACTCTCTTATTTCCTGTAAGTCAAATTAATGTGAAGAAGTTCCATTTTGAGACTTACAGAAGATGAAAGCAAACTGGCTTCAGAAGAACAAACAAAAAATGCACCTCAGTCATTGAAGAGCAGTTAAAACATACTAAGGCACTTGAAAGAAATACCATAAGAAAACCTCTGAAGGAGAAAAAAGTATTTACCACCTGTTGAAATGTACCATTTAAGGAAGTCTTTAATTAGGTTGCTGGAGAGATAACTCTACATAAACCTAACTACACAATTGTGCAGTCAGCAACATATACTACAGAAATGTCTCTCAAAGTAACATATGTGCTGTTACTCACTGACATTAAAAAGTAAAGAATAAAAGTAGCACTTGTACCACTGTATAGACCATTTGCTTGTCTGAGATTCAAACTCCCACGTTAATTCATTGAAGGCAAATACAGCTTTGCATTGACTTGGAAAACGCAAGCTATTATTTCACTGACCATGATCCTAAGCACTAGGAAGGGATTTTCCACTTACTGATTTTACAGTAAAGACACTAAAAGGCAAAATGTCTGCTCCTTTTCCCTTCTCTAACTCTTCTCTTTGCTGAAACACTAAATTATGCGAAGAGAGAAATTGGTAAAATTAGTAATAATATACTGTTGCACTCAAATTGTGACAAGAATCAGCAAGATTTTTTACAGTACTGATACTCTGATAAGCAAACTAGATAGAAAATTTATAATGTTTACATATGACATGGATCTAAATACTCCATTTTTTCACGCCTCTATTACTTAAGGCAATAAGTAAGTCGAAATCTTTCATCATTTAAACCAGGCATGACATTGCTAGGAAGCACAACTATTTCTAACAGTTTAAGTTTCAAACTCTAATTAGGCCCCTCTTTAGTCCATTTAATCTTTTAAAATTACAATATATAGAAGTGGTTAGCAGAGGCAGTCAACTGCCCCAACAAGAAAGATGGAACACACTTAACACCAAATAAGGCTGCTTACAAGTTTGAAATTTTGTAGTTAATATTTCAACAGCAATGTCCTACAGGGTCTCTGAATACCTGCTGTGCAGCAGACATGGCTTTACGAGTCAAGTCCCATTACCTTTCCCTGATGACCCTAAGAAAGCCCTGGAACCACCAACATCACAGGTTTATTGGGTGTTTTTATGCCCTCCTTGTAGCCACTCATGTCTACATGAAAACCTGAAAATGCAGTAGCCAATCTACACATACTATTGAGATTGAGAATATCCTCATCCGAAACATAAAATTAATCACTGGGAAGCAATTCCCCTGCACAAACAGGGAGCTGCAAATGAGAATGTCTATAACGCTTGAGATAATGAGATAAGCCACGTTCTGTCTGTATTCACTAATAACTTAGAAAGCCTTTGGTTTTCTCTGTAACAGGTTTTGAGGACCTGCCCACTACCTGAGTACAACACTAGCTATTACAGGAATAAAAACAAAGACAGACTACAGAACGGACATGAGACTCAGAAATACTTACATCTCCAAGCATGCAACATTACTGTAAATATTATTTACATTAACAAATCTTGATGCCTTTCAATGTCAATTCTGAAACAGCACTGAAGTCAACAGAGAATGCAACAATTTCTAATACGTTGGCATAACTGTGGCATTGCAATGAACTAGTATCATTAGTTTTATACAGCATACAGCAATGCTGGTAGGATTCCAACATACAAGGATATCCTGGAACCTACTAGGAAGACTACTGTCATCTAGCTGTCAGAGAACATCAGCTGCACCTACGTACATACATAGATGTAGTCAAAACAGCTTTTACAGCTGTTATGATACTGGATATGAAATACAGGAGAACCTGGTATTTCCACTGATTTTTCCAGTAAAAGGCCAGCATTCATTATGATGAAAAGCACATTCTACCTTCAAAACATGAGGAATCTGTATGATCTAACAGCTTTTTCGCCTCAACAAATTATAGAGCAACAAACAAAACAGGATTTCAGGGAAAGGTCTGATGGGAAAGAGCTTCTGTTTAAGTTCTCTTACTGAGAAAGAGAGTTCAACAGGAGTGTTTCCTATTAAACCCAGCATCAAATTCAAGCTTAAAGCACAAATATAAATCACCTGCAATGGCATTATTCAAGAAAAGTCACCCAAGTAACCTTTCAGCTCAAGATTTTGTTTTTCTAAACAAAACACACTTCAGATATGCCACTTCCAATGTACCTCTCTGCACATGTGCCTGAAACCAAGTACCTACACTACATACAAATACATAGAGAAGACGTCAACGCCATATTAAAACCACTTTAAGATTCACCACCTTCCAAATTTCAGCAAGCTCTGTAGGATGTTCCCTCCCATATTTCTCCTACAGATACAGACAAATATTCTTTACTAAGACAATTTTCAAGAAACAAACAAAAAAATTATTTATCCAGTTGGGCGTTTGAAGCAGGAACAATGAGTTGACACAACACTTAGTCCTAAATCTGACGTTACCCTATCGTCTACAAATCCTTAATAAAACTCAATCTCCCACAAAACTACAGTGCGCCCTATAAATACCAGCAATCAAAAATCAGCAGTTGTAATACTAGGTCTCCTTTAATTCCTGACATATTACTTGCAGACATTTCTGTGGCATATTAAATTTACACATAAAAGATAAAGAACAACAGATGAAACCCTGACAACAAAGCCTTCTCACCTCTGTTATTCTTCCTACAGAGTTTCATAAGCTAACTGGAGCAGATCTCTATCCTGGCAACTGGATTTCAAATTCACAAGGCATATCATTGTCCCAAGGGAGCCTACTCAATTCATTGCCTTTTATGAAAGCATTTTAATAGATAATGATGCACAAAGAATATGCCTAGTTGCTCACCAGGTATTTAACTGGCATAGGAGAAAGAGAAGCCCGGACAAAATAAAAACGGCACCAAAGAGTCTTCTTCTGCCCTTCCCATCTGTAAATGCCAGCTTCCTTCTCTACACTTCAGGAGGAGGTGGGGCTGGGAAACAGTTCTTTCAGAAGTTCCACCCTTCTTTACAGATGCACAGATTTCATTAATAGTTAACTGGCGACATACAACATTAACTTACTCTGGTATTCATAGCTTTCCATCCATGCTTGTCCCATGGTAAGCGACAGCTTAGGGCAACTGCTTACAAATATTTTCTGCACCATGACACAATACCCCAAGACTTGCTTTTCACTCTCTTTGTCTCTCTGACCAGCTCATTTTAAAACAGTAAAATTCCAGACAGTTTTTCTGTAAGCAGAGGAAAAAAAAGGGTGACTGACAGAGCATCAGGCTGCTAATCAACACTCCCTCTCAAATGTCCAAAACGCGGCAGCCAAATCAATACTTGCATGTTCTTAGGTTTAACAGACTCCTGGCAAAATCACTTTGAGTTCTACCAATATCATCAACAGACTAAAGGTTCTAGGCTTGTCGTGTGGGTAAACTGGAAAGCTCTTCAAAAGAAAATCATTCCCCTTAAAGAGCTGAACTTGCTCTTGTTCAAGTTAATAAGTCTTGACAGGTACTCTGGAACAACCACTAGAGAGACTCTTGAGGTTAAGGTCTCCTTAACTGCGAAGGACTTGGAATAAGATGATGTCTATATTAACCAGGCCCTCTGGGCCATGTTGTCATGTACTTCAACATATAAATATTTGAAGCCATTTAATGTACAGCAGTATTCAAAGACTTCAGTGATAAAGAAGAGCTTTGTCCAACTGACTGGCACTTCAACAATGAACTCCATTTAAGAGTCTGCCCAGCCTCATTTTATCTGTCTAATTACTTACCTCTCTTGCAGGAATAGCATGCTATTAAGGTTTGCTGATTAAGATTTGAAGGCACTTTGAAGATTTATTGTACGATACAACTGCTAATTATTATTGTTCATACCTGCATTCGGTTTGGAGAAAAATAGCTATGTGCCAAATAATTTCTGTTCCACATGTAAAAGTGAAAATATTTGCTTTGCTGTGCTCTTTAAAAAGTAAACAGATAAAAGACTGCATTTTAACTTGCAGTCCTTCATTGTGATACTTACTCTATAAGAGCCACATGACTGAAAAAATCCCACCTTAAAGGAAAAAAAGAAAAGAAACACAACACTTTCCTTCCCACTGGAACAGGCAAACACAACATTTGTGCCTTGGTAACTTCCCACCTGCAGGAATGCAGTCTCCTCCCTTTCCTAGGCTTCTTCACTACTTCCCTTCAATGCATCCAAAACGACAATGCTATGCACAAGTTATCACAGGTTCAAGATGACCAGTTACAGTCGTTATTTACCACTCATCCATATCACAGCCCATTTGTACTTTCAAAGGCCTGTGAAGCGGTGAATAGACCACTGGATCCCATCCTCTCCATATACTCTGTTATCCTGGTGAAAATACGTGCTGTGCACTCACTTATCCCTTAACATTCAGCCCATCCTTCTCCCACAGGTATTTCCTTGTTTCATGAATGCTCTTCCATCCACTCAAGCATCCTTGAGTCTATGGCTCTCATAGCCTCCAACTTCACTCAAAAACAGTCTCAGAATGAAGAGATTTTTTCTAACGAAGCTGTTGTAAGAACACCCCGTGATGCCGCCTATCTCCTTTTACATCTGATATATTCAAAAGTATTTACTTTTACTGCACCTTTAACTTAAAAAAAAAAAAAAAAAATCACACTCTGAGTAGAGAAAAAATTCAATACAAAACCCTTCATCTACAGAAGGTTCAATTCATCACGCAACAGCAAAAGAAAAAATAAAGTCCCATTATGGGAAGAATATATGTTATGTGCTTTTCCAGTCATCAGACAGGACTGTCAGGTTAAAAACGAGTAATAAAATATCTTAAAAGTTAGACTGTACATTTTTCTATCTCTTGCTGTCCTTCTTTTCTTTCCTTAGATTACTGCTTATGTATAAAAACCGTTTAAGGAAAGACATGCTTGTTGGCAAATAAAAAAGACATTCCAGATTAAATGCATATGCCCAATGTGAAAGCTGAACAGATAGGTACATTTGATAGCACTAGGAGCGGTACCAAATTCTGTTGTAACTGCACTACCAAAAGATTCTAAGACTAGATTTACTCTTTCCTCATCAGTATTTCTTGCACAAGAACGAAACTATTATTTAAGTTGTTTTCTTATTTGTATCCGTATCCTGGTTGATACTAACTCTTGCAGAAATGTCTTTAAAACATATTTCTGGTCATCCAAAGACAGACTTGCAGAGGCAGAGCATCAGTCAGAGGCCTGATGCATAATTTGAACGCAGAAAGCAGTCCTGCTCTAGAATCATTACTTTAGCTATTAAATGTCATCACTTCACTAGCCTGAGCCCAAACGAATGACCTGGGAGTCAAGACACCTAGGAACATATGTACTCAATGACAGCTTTCTTACAAGGTTCAGTGCCAGGAGAAAGTCTCCATATTCTAACCCAGTTTCACTGTACAGTTTCATAAAACATGTTCTGTTCCCACTGAAAAGGCTTCATGAACTGATCACGGTTACTGCCCCAGCTAGTTCCACATGCAAAGACTTTCACATTCCCTTCTCCAAAACTCACACCTTAATAAGATGGCCAGACACAAATTACCTGCAACCAACCTTACAGTTTTCATGTCCTACATTTACTTCTGATCCCACCTACAAAACCAAACCGGTTCCCAAACGTTTCCCCAATAAACAGGAGGGGTACAGAGCAGCTCCTGGCGGTTCCCTATGAAGTCACTGCCTTTGTTGTTTTAAACATGCAATTTAAAGAGAATGACACAATCTAGAATATGAGAGAGATTATCCTGCGGTCTGCGGAGGTGTCGATTGCTAGGAGATAAAAGGCCAACGAAACCTACGCTATTTCTCATCGCCGGCCAGCAGATTTATACTTCATTTCTGTTCCTCCAAAAACGTTAATAAGGCAAAAAAGTTTCCCCCTGTTACAAACTTCTGGGGGTTGCTTTGTTTGGTTTGCGCAAGCAAAAACGAGCCCTTCGCCGCCGGCAGTGGCAAAGCCCCACGCGTGTACTGCTGTTCCTGAAAGCCCAGCTGAACCCTAAAGGCGACCCGGGCAGGAAGTCCAGGGTGAGAACCACCACCACCACCCGCCGGCTTTGTGCGGCCTTTCTTTCCCTCCTCCCGCCCTCCGCGGCCAGCGCTGCCACCCTGCGCTAGCACCGCACAGCCGCGGGCCCGGTCCTTCACCCTGCCCGCGTACCGCCGTGGGGCCCGAAACCCGCGACGGCCCGGCCGCCCTCCCCTCCCCAGCCTGCTCCCTCGCCGCGGGACCTGCCGCTCACCTGGCACCCCCGCCACCCTGCGAGGAGCGAAGCCGCCCCGCAACAGAGGGGCCACGCGATTAAGAGGCCACCAGCGGCCGGCCGGCCGTGAGAGCCCCCTCAGAGGCGGCCACTGCGAGACTCCCCAGCGGCCCCTCACAAGGGCCACGCACCTCCAGAGCGGCCGCGAAGCGCTCCCCGGCGTGCAGGGACGAGCGGCCCGGGGAGCCGCGGACCTACCGGCCGGTCTAGAGACGCCGATCGCGCATGCAGGGCGGTGATGGAGCCGAGGAGCTCGGAGCTTCGCCCTCCCCCGCAGCAGCGCTCGCGTAAGGTTGTGGTCGGCGCCTGTAAGGGAGAACGGGGAGCAACTCAGAGCGGAGCAGCATCCCCTCCCGCGCCGGTCGCCAGCCCCAGCACCCCTCTCCCGCACGGCGCGGGGAGGGCGGGAGCTGCGGCGCTCCCCGCCCCGCGGCTCCCTCCTTCCTTTCCTCCCCCTGTGCACGGCCGGCTCGCCGCCAGCAGGCTCCCCTCCGACCCGGCTAGGGGGCGCGGGTACCCACCGTGGCCGCCCGGCCCCGCCGGCCCGGCCCTCCCGCTGCCCGCTCCGCTCCACGCCGCTCCGCCGGCCGCTGTCCCCTCAGGGCCGCCAGCAGCGCGGTAAGGCGGCCGCACAGCCGCCCTCCGCCCCCGACGGCCGCTCCCTCTCTCCCTCCCTCGCACCCCCGAGGCGGCGGGGAAGCTGCTGACACAGGCCCGGCCCCGCCCTCTCCCTCAGCGCCCGCCCCGGCCCCGGTCGCGGCCCCTTCCCGCCCTCTGCGCCCCGCCCGTCCCCAGCCCAGGCCCCGGCCCGTTCCCGCCCTCGGCGTCCGCCGGAGCTCGAAGGTAACTTGAGAATTTACTCTCTTGGGGGTAAGCTGCTGCGCTGGTAACGGCAACATGTTCTTGGACCCAAAGGCGGGTAGTTTTCGGGGATGATCTTCTGGCTGCTCCCCGTCCTTGGCGCTTAAACTGGCAGTCCTGGTCCTGCTACAGGATTCCCGTGGCCTTTCGTGCAGTCACCCACGCTGAGGATGCTGAAGGGAGGGGGCAGCCAGGAGGGGAGCCGTCCGTGAGCAGAAGTTTCATTTCCCATCACTCGCCAAACGGTTATTACATTGTTCGAGGGGAAAAAAAGAAAAAGTTGCACAAAGCAAACTTACACAAACAAAAGCCTTAATGGCAAAGTTTTCAAATATGGCCGATGGTTTTTATAGCCTGTCAGACACATTGTGGTGAGGAAAAGGTCGATTTGGCTAGGTGAAAAGTTTTTTAAAAATATGGCTTCTTTTTCCACTTTGAATGTGAGATCCACTGTGGGGACCCACTGACCACTTGTGCCATGGGATTGGAGCATCTCCAGTGGGTTCCTCTGGGGTTTCTGCACAAGCTCCCTCCTGTGTGGAGACAGACTGTGAAAGGAAATAGTGACAGGGTAGGAAAAGTACTTCTAGTTGCCAAGAATACTGTCACCACAGATGCGGCCCCAGATTCAGGCTAAGCGAAAATGAACTTTTCAGGACAGTCTAGAAGAATCATTTCTATTTTTTTAAAAAAAAAGAAACAAAACATTTTTTGTGGAAACAGTTGCTTTAGGATGAATAAAAAATGTGTGGCTGTGACTGTTCCATAACTAAATACCAATTCCTCTGTACTAACTAAAGCATTAAGGACTCAACATGAAATTGAGTCTGCCATAAGTAATAGTGTCAGTGAGTTTGTGTAAGTCATAACAAAAATAAAGATGAGTAGTAGAAGTAATTAACATTTTAAGAGGCTACAGTAATCTGAGATGTTGTTAGTTATGTAATTTAAATATTCCTTTCTTGTAATACAAGTTCCTTAAGTTGATAACTATCTACTTACATTTTCAGGTGAACTGAATGAACGAGCTCATTTTGGTCTCTGTACATTTGTACATTCCATGGCAAGGGCCCACCTCCTCTTTCTACAGGTTAGTGTCTTACTGAAATAAGAATTCTTTTTACAGATGTTGATGATCTGTAGTAGATTTTATCCTAAAACTCTGCTTCCATGCCTCAGTTGCTATAACCCATGTTACTATATATTCTGTCTTTTTTTTACTGTATTTGAAGATGGGGCACAGAAAGAACTCTTTATAGGAATATGTTTTTTTGCAAAGATACATTATTAATTCAAGTAAACAGAATGAGTAAAACAGGATTACAGATGTGTTAAAAACCAACCTACATAATAAGGCAATATTGTCTTCTTGTACTAGAATATGCCTCTGAATATAGAAGCCTTCTCCCTAAAAAGTCACCTCTCTTAAAAGACTGCAAATTTGATTGTAATTTACCTTCCTCTAAAGAAGATTTAGTTCCTTGTTCTTCATTCTACTAATGAGCATCTGTTTGGGATAGCATTTTCCTTAGCCTTGTAAATGTATGTGAAAGCCTTAACAATTATCTCATTAGACTATTTGATTTTTTTTTTTAATTAAACATCTTCAACAAGGAAACTTGGAGCTTAGGATCAATGAAAAATATAATTTCCATCTTCACCTACTGTGCCTTTTACAGGGATGCAAATACATGGAAAACATTGTCATAACTTCAGAGACTTCACTGGCTAAAAGACAGACATAATACATTGTGCACAAAGACTGGTGCCTTGGACTGCCTCTGCTATGGAAAAATTAAATGGCTTTTGTCAGTGTGGTACTTCTGTCATTTATTGTGAACGCAAAGTACATTTACTGCAAAGACTCACATGCCAGTACTTAATAGGTTCCCGAGTGTGACTTTTTCCTTAGCTGTTCTGAGGAAGTTTCCATGCTAACCAGACTTACAAACTTCCAATTTTCCTCTGCAGAGAGTATCTGGCAAATAAATGTAACTTCAGTTACTCCACCATCAAAATCTTGCATCATTTACTCATAGCTTTTGCTTAGTGTAGTGCAACTTTGCTTGGGGAAAAAAAAAAAAAAGCCAAATTACATTATCCACTGTTCTTGTTGAAACTTCCTTAATAAACAGGTGTGCCTTGATCTATGTCTAAACTGGGGAATTCAAGATCACCTCCAAGTTCATGGCTTGGGATGCATGTCTGGCCACACATTGTCTGCACATGCGGATGAAACCTGTACGTAAACTACAGCCATCCCTTGATCTCATGCTTATGGGTAACTCAGGAGTCAAAAATTGTGTGGCACGCTGCAGTGTACATGTAAAGATCACTCTAAAGGAAGACTAAGTCTGACTATTCACACTTTGCAACTAAGGAAAACCATTTAAAAAAAATAAAAAAGCATAACTGCATCTTAGGGCAATTCACACACAAGTTCTTGGCCTGCAAAGCACCTTCTTTTTGAGTTAGACTGTAGTGTGGTATTAGGTGTTGTCTTTATATTATCTAAAAGATCCTAAGGAAATGACACGAGTTGCTCAGAAAGAAGCAGCAAAGAGAAATAGCTACCACAAAGATTAAATCTCTGAGAAAGATTAAGACTCAGTACAGTGACTGTCTGGGATTTTCAAAAGCGACAATTAATTTTGGATGTCTCCCAGGTTTGGTGCCCAAGCAGGGACCTTATTTTCAAAAAGTACACAATAAGCGGTGTCTGAAGTTTGGCAGCTGAATTCACAAATCCCTTCAGCTATTTTATGTTCTTTGCCTAAACGACAATCAAGGGACAGGGAGAGCACTGCCTACAAACATTTGATGAGGCTGAATAGTCAGTGAGAGGAAGTAAGTATTTTTGGTCCCCATCTGCAATGAAATCCATCTTTTAGGCTAATGCCAGTGGGGTTTAAAGTGTGCTTGTTGACCCTGTATCGGTACAGTTGCAGAAAAGAGGCCTGAAACGTATTTGGGAGTATAGTTACATACGTACCACGTAACACAGAAAAAAATTACAGATTTTAGTAGGAAAATATTTCCTACACTGAGACTTACAGCTCCTGAGGATAATCTTCAAGTGAATCTAATTTACAGAAGCTAATTAGCTTTAGATACTTAAAACCAGACTGGTTGAAATAGTAGTAAATATACGGCAGAGAACAATCTTGCCCAAACAAAAACTACTTGTTCAAACAGGTCCTTCCTGCATTTAACTTTGGAGTCTATCTTAATGAAGGTTTTGTTTCGGAGTATTACAGTCAAGAGTTAAATCAGAACAGCGGAAGAGAGACATTAAAATGTATAGGGAAAGCAGGAGAAAAGGAGTTGTTTTTATTTGAGATTTGAAATGAGATGAAGGGTCACCAAGGCTCACTGGGACACAAAGGCTGTCCCAGACTACAGCCTGTTTTGAAGAAAAGGCTCTCACATCAACAGTAGCTAGATTGTGTGGAGGGATAGACCAAAGTCTAGACAAGTGGCGAGGGGGGGGGGGGGGGGCGTGGAGAAGAGAGAATTTTTTCCAAAATTGTAGTGTTTCTATAATTCCATAATTGATGACTCTCGGCTGACCAAATTTTAAAGGCCAGGCAGACAATTTGGATTTTGACTATTCCTTCATTGTATCTCTCTGACATTTGAAAGCATTGTGTTTATCTTCAATGAATTCATTGCTCTACTGCTGCAACGCAACTTAGCATCATCCTGTGTGTAAGTGCTAGTATGACTTTTGCTGAACACAGTAAGAGCTTCATAGTTCCCTAAAATGGAGAAGGCTCTGACTTGTACAAATGACAGCTTTATATTTTGCAGTGGTCTTCAATACTCACACGTCAACAAGAAATTCTGCTTTTCTGTTGGTAAATTCTGTAATTTGGGGGTCATCCTTTATTTCTGATTTCCGTGCCATGCAATGAAAGTTGCACAATGAGTTTCAGTAAGCGAATGTCTGCAGGCAAACAATCTAACATGTAGATCCAGAATTTACAGCTCATGCACTATTTTATTACACTTCTAGAGCTGTTGAAATTCCTAAGGCTACTCACATGAATTTTTCTGCTTAATCAAATCTCACTTTTCTAAGGTGATAGAAATTACTGAAAACTAAGTTTGTTACACCAATCCTTAAGAATTGCACAGTTTTGCTATTCTTGATTAGCGAATATGTGCATATTCAGGTGCATGATCTTAAACCTAATTGGAAGGGATAGGAGCTGAATATATTAATTACAGTACTTTTCATTAGAAGGTAGAAAAAGCAGTAAAAGAAATACAAACCAAGTTAACATAACCCAGCTTTTTTCCAGAACTTTTTTACCACTGATTCTCTTTGTTGACATCTAAGATTTTTTTTTTTTTTTTTCAGTTTCTGTCATTGATAACATTCACTCGAGGACACTGGTTGTAGCAACAGTGTAACAAACTCTCTTGGCCCTGGAAATTGTGCTTAGTATTTTCTTTATGCTTTTTTATATTTCCAGTGCTGTCTTTTTGGGGACGAAAGCTGGGTCATTGCATTTTTTGGTAGCAGCAAAGCATACATAAAGAGACGGCTGACATTACAGGTGATGAAATATCTTGGTAGAGATTAAAATATCCATGGATGAAGAGGTAATGATAAGAGACACTGATCCAAACATATCTGTTGAATCATGAAATGCTTTGAAACAACCAGCAAAAAAAGGCTGAAGGTAGACACCAGGGAAAGAGAGTGAGAGCATCACAGAATTAAAGAAGTAGAATCCCCCTGTAAAAAATACTAAAAGAACTATCAAGAAGTCAAAAGAAAACAAAAATAATAAAATACGTCTACTGCCTTAGAAATATTGTACTCCCTTTAATGGTGCTAGAATTTATTTCCATACTCACCAAAATCTCTTCTGTCTGTAAATCTCTTAAGGGTATCATTCTCTACAAGAGTTCCACCAGAATATATCCAGAGTAATTACACTGAAATCTGCGAAATTACTGTAGATTTACATTGATGTTACAGTGATGATAGTCTGACTCTGTAGGGGACAGTTATTATTTCCCCTACTTACTCTATAAACTACTATAATTTACATTTATACTCACATTTGCCATAAATAGCTGTGAATTAATTTGACCTAAAAGCTGCTTTGTTCCTAAGAAATGCCTCTCTATTCTTATGTAAGAATAAGGATCATTTTAATATACATTTTTAAGTTGTTGTACAAAACTGGGATTTTAAAAAGCTTCGTGCTGGGCTATTTGATTATAGTTTTTTACCTAATCAAAAAAACCTTATTTTGTCAAACTAAAGTGACTGAGTTCCACCCCAGAAGTTACAACCTTTTCACACAGTTGTGCCTGCTGAAGTGGGTTACTTTTAATTTTATTCGGATAACTGGACATGCTTGTGCATTTGTGCATGCATTTTTTCCGGACTTTACCTTGCTTTCTTAATTGCTCCCTATCACTAAGCTTTCATGGTTATGTTACTTTTTTTTTGTAATTCATTACCAATTAGTTTTGCTCTCATGGATTTTAAATCAAGTGCCTTAAAAAGAAGACAGACACTTCCTTTTGAAGAAGAGAACTCCTCACACAGAGTAAGTGTCATCCCTCTATTCTGGTAAATTTTGTCTTCAGTAATACATATGCCAGCCACTCTAGCCGATTTCTGCCAGAATTATATGTGAACATCTGTAGAAGTTTCGCATTTACTTTGTCGATTGAAAGAATTGTATTGATTAATATAATTATATAATCATTTTTGGACACTTCTTTCCTACTTCTATTTAGCTGTGCCACGTTGCTTCTCATAATAACGTTTTACTGCTTTGTTAACAGGAAATTATCTTTGAAGTATGAAGCAAATGAAACAGTATGTTGGACAGTGTTTTTTATGTTGCTGCTGTATTATATATTTCCACAACTGGAAATCTTAACAGAATTTATAACTGTCATTAGCCCCAAAGAGAAATTTCTTTAGTACCCCCTGGCCATAAATTACTTTTAGAACAAGCAGAGACGGAAAACAGTTTGCAACAGAAACACGCCCTTGGAAAACTTTCTTGCTTCTAAAAGCCAGGTCATTGTTTCATCCCTATAAAGGGAACACTTAACAATTTGGGCCAAGTGTTAATGAAGTGCTTAATTTTAAATTCTGGCTTTATAATCCCAATTACATATTTTCATGTGTCATTCTATGACTGATAATATTTTGACATCTGTAACTCCTGCCTCTTGAAGCTTTCAAAGCAGGTCACTATACTGATATACTAAATCTCACAACACATATGGAAGAGTAATATTGTTCACATTTCAAAGAAGGGAAAACTAAGGCATGACCTGATATATTCAGGGTTACGTAGGAAACTTGGTGCAAAGTACTGGAAGTTTTGACTTCAAGTCTCACACTCTTCCTACCGAAGAGCTGGTAGTGCAGAAGGAAGCAGACTCTTGCTTAGTCTCTGGAAGGTTTTATTCTGGCTACATGTAGCAATAGTTATTCATCTATTTTCACTTTGCTACCTTTCATAATATGTCCTGTACTATTTTGAATTTAAAACATGCCCTTTTCTCCCTGCAACTGTGGAGATTGTTAGGTAGAAGACTATCTTATTTACATTTCAAAGAGCTTCTTTGTAAAATACTTCCTTATGGTGGAACCACTAGTTTATGCTTTTAAAAAAAAATCTTTACTCAGCATGTTTCGAAATTACAGGGCATTGCACACAAGGAGCATTTCAGGCTACATTTGCAACAGAATTTAGTGTGTACAAGTGCAGTAAGAGTGTAAGAATGTTCTGATCTTTTGAGTAACTTCCATTGTTCTGAGGTTGCAACTCTTTGGCTTGACACTACTTTAACTAATTTACCCATGCCACCTAAAAAATCAAAGAAACTCTACCTCATTCTTGTTGTTTGGCAGCTTGTATTTTTGAGAACCCAAGCATAAAATGTACCATGTATACTTATCACATGACTAATTACAATCCAACTACTTTGCACTCATGGAATGCATCTTATTATGTCAATTGCAATCAGTCATCATCATTAACCATGCAACGATGGCTGAATCCATTAATAAAACAAATAGCAGTAGAGCAGACCAATGCAACAGCATGTAGTGCTTCCTTTTCATAGCATCATTAAATTTGCAAGCACTTTATACATCCTCTTTCCACAGTGAACCACGGCAGTCCATGGCACAATATCATCAGTGAACAGAAACAGACGTACACCAGCAGAACCACCAAGTGTTCCTGTATCGTGCATCTGATACAGCACACATGCCCTGAACAGGTAAGGAGAATTCAGGCCTTAGCTGCTCCTTCTGCCTGCTTTCTTCCCCACATAAAGATTGCAATTGAACGCAAGAGCTGCTGGGGCTGGGTATGTAGCTAACAAACTGGATATGCATTGCAAAGGTCAGAGTGCTTAGCTGGAATTTGAGTTGCTGGAGCTGAGCTGGTTGTGTGCCGGGGACCTGGGGAGGGAGATGTGCATGGGAGGGCTGGGTGTAAAGCCTGTGACAGGAGAGCAGAGTTGTGTCACTGGGGTCAGAATGTGGGTTGGTGCGACAGGCGGAGGAGCATGTCAGGGAGCTGTCAGACAGACTTTTATTTGGTAACAAGGCTCAAGGCACAGTGCTTGTCTGCCACATTCACAGAAGCTCTGGAGGCACGTGCATACATGATAAATGTAGAGTCGGGAATGGGAAAGTCTACTAATTCAAGTGTCTGCCGTGTGTCTGGCAGCACAATCTGTGCCATAATATTTGAATGATGAGAAAACAGAGCCACTGGTGAGACGCTATCTGTCTTTTGTTACCACTGGTGCAAAGAATAATCTCATTCTAAAATGATAGTCCTCAAAGAAGCTTTTTAAAGTGTTTAATTCCCATTTAAGCAGAAAACATGTAATTTTTCTGTTTCTTGTGCTAGGAGATTTGATTGTGTTGCCCACATCTCTGTGTAATTTATCCCATTGCATGGAAATAGCAAATAATAATGGCCCACGGAGGGCACACTTACCATGAATGCAAAATATGTCGAGGGGGTATATTCAAATCATACAGCATGCCATGACAGCAAATCATAACCACATTACCAGTTAAAGCTGGAGGAAAAAAATGTATAGAGGTCATCATTAACAGACTGCTCTTATTACTTGGATTATACTATTGCACAACTACAAATAACACTTAATCCACTGTGATACATATCACAGTAGGTCTACCTGAGGTCAGAATTGGGAAACCGATATTATTTACAGAGAAAAATACTGGCATATGTTTTTCCACAAGATTTTTTCTGACCCTCACATACCAAAATGCCATGGAGAAGTACCTTGACAAGTTCAAGAACAGCAGACTATTTCTAGGCTTTGGAATGGAGCAGTAGTACATTTTCTTGTTATTGAACTTTTGTGTCCTGTTAAGGAAAAGTTGACCCTTCTCAGTCTGTAGACTTGCACAGAGATAACACATTTCTGTAATGACTATCTGTATTTTGTTTTTCTGCCAGTGGATGCTCTACTTTTTCCTTCTTCTCTCCCCAGCTGTGAACTTTTCATTTAAGTGTTCAGAGATTGTTCTTTCTTAGTAGGAACACTCTCTGCCCTTTCTACAGACCGTCAATAATGAATGGTCCTCTAGAGACCCAGCACCACGGATTTTGGAGAACAAGAGCTCCATACCCATGTGGTAGACAGCAATTGTCCAGTGGCAAAGGGGCTGCAGTCTGTAAAAGCAAGGTGTGAGCTGTCGTGACTTTGACAGCTCCCACCCCCGCAAGACTGAATGGATATATCCTTCTATGTGACAGGTATTTAGCCAGGGATGAACTGGGAAAATTGAAGCAGCTTAATCTAGACATACCTGCAATTCTGTGAGGCTTGCTCATTAAACAGTATTTGCTGGGCAATCTGGAAAATGCTAGTACTTCAAGGGTTTGAGGGAGTCATTATAATTTTTGAAACCCATGGAGATTCTCGACTGGAAGCCTCACAGACAAAGGCAGAAGCTGGCCAGCTTTCATGTAACTATTAGGAAGAAAAAGGAAGAAAAAAACCAAGGTGAAAGAAAACTAATAGAGGCTGTCCGGCACCCTCTATTAATCTCCTGTTTTGGAAAAAAAAAAATTCAGGGGAATGCACCCAAATGCAGTGTGACCAAGTCTATTACTAACTTACCTGGTTTGTATGACAGTTTAAAATGAAGCTTAAGTTAAGGGGGTTTAGCATCTACCATTGGATCTGATGCTGGCCCAAGCCCTTAGCTGGGTGTGTTTGAGGAGAAGTCTCTTTTCTATTACAGGAAACTGTTTGGTGTCAACTATTTCCTTTACAACTTTTAAATAAGAACCGTTGTCTCCAAGGCTTATCAGGCAGAGATTTAAACAAGCAAACTTAACCATACGTTATGCACATACAGGAAACAAAATATGAAAGAATATGTTTTTCATTTCGTATTTTAATCTGAATGAATTTATCATTGCTGGATAGCCGTAGGAATATATTAGATATTAAATCACCAGAGGAAAATAACCTCTGTGTTAGGTTATTGTAAGGCTGTGTAAGACTGGGAGTAAAAACATGAATTAGGGAAAATGAATTTATTTGTAGATGACTGAAAATTTGAAGAACTTATCTTTTCACAGCTGCTGGGGAACTATGTTAGTATTTTTAAAAATAGTCTCTAAGATTTGTATTCACTGCTGCTATGGCTGCCTTATACCAATATGAACAGTGTATTTCATACAAGTAAGCCTGACAAGTTCCATTATTACATTGTCATTTTTCTTTTTTCTAAAGAGAAGCAGACATGACGTTACTAAATTTTAATATGAATCAACTATCTTCTTTTTGACAGTAGGCTAGTCTGTGTCAGCAACACTCAGGAAACTTACCTGGTGAGTGGAACAAGGCTGAGAATTGAAGCTACATTAGCTCAAAAGTTTCTGAAGTATTTAGCTAGAGAAGTCTGCCCTCTGATTTATGACTTCTCTGCATGTAAATTGTGAACTTATTTTTTAAGTGGCCTGATCAGTAGTGTGTGTAAATAAAACATGAGCCTGCGGGTGGCTCACGTTTGTTCAAAACAAGTGTAGTTTGGTTATTCAGTCTTTGGAATTATTCAGGCAGACTAAGTGACTGCACACCCAAGTCAAATGCTGTGGTTGCTCTTCCATGAGTAGACAACCCAAATTTGGGGGCTGAAAGCAGATGTACCTTGCAATTAAGAGAAAACAAGATTCTCTTGCTTGTTGGGCCCTAAATCAGAGTTCTTTGAGCATCACCATGCATAAAATGGTACTCAGAAGTACTTAGAAAAAGAAAACAAGGGAGGACCAGACCAGTCTTATTATGTAATTTAGAAAAGGCAAAAAGAGAAATTCCTTCCAAAATTCCACTGTGTGGGTGGGTACTTTTTCTTCTCGAATTCTTTGTAGTTGAGAGTTGTCCTCGTGTTTCTTGGGCAGAAATAATACCAAAAAAACCTGTAGGGAGGTCTTAATAATTTAAAAAAATACTATATACATGAGCCATCAACAAATCAGCAGTCATTTGAGTTGTACACATTAACTTCCTCTTGACCCACTCCAATCCAGAGCAGGGGTTTTCTGTTATATCACTGCACTTGCAGTCTTCTTCCCTGGTGTAAATTGACATGGTACAGGAGATTTCACTGGAGATAACTGACTTGCAATTGATGTCCCACATGCAGTGACAATGTGATTTGCTTTTGGAACTTAAACACTTAAGAAAACAAACTTATCCCTTGTAGTAGCACATGCTAGTTTCCTGTCTTGCCTGTCTGATGCTATCCTGCACTTAGACTCTGTCCTGACAGTCCTATATACACACCCCTTTCTTGCAGCTTTCCTAAGAATTTTCAGATTCAGGGAGGTTAGAATTCTGTGGCACAACCACACTCTTGCTGCAGGAGGGGGGGTGAGATGACTTCATTCTTGGTTGCCTTCTTAGGCATTTCTATGCCCAACTAAAACTTGCTGTTCATGTGTTTGTAATTCTCTACAGACTTGTTTTACCCTTTGACTCAAAACATCCTGCATGTTTCCACTCACTGGCTCATATCTTTCCATCTCTTTTCTGCCCTGCTCTACCTGGGAGTTGCTTTCACCAACGGTTCAGCATCCACTTTATTTTATGGCTAGAAAAAATCTCATTTTAAAGCAGGTTTTGTTTGTTCTAAGTGCATTAGTCTAGTCCAATGCCAGTGTCTTTCATCTGTCTTCCTAACTAATACTTCCAATGTTCAAATGTGGTACGAAGCATGGGAAGTATAACAAGACTTGTTCTGTCTTAGAAAATGGAATGCAATGTGGTTTCTCTCTGAAGGGAGATGTTGCAAGTAAGATTATTTACTGATATTGCCGTAAATACACTGAAGTCAATGGAGCAGCACTGATTAACTATGCCTGCTAAAGCGCAGAGTAAAGTCCTTGTTGCCATTAGTCGTGTAATTATTACCCAAGAAGGGGTCCAGAGGATATTTTTTATGGCACTGCTGGAGTGCTTTCTATTACAGAATACTAGCAAAGCAATATTCCAAAAGCAGGTATTTTAGTGTACTGCACACTCATAACTGGCTTAACACTGTAGATTTTCTGTCTCAGAAACATACCTTACTGCAAACCACAGACTGTTCTGCAGACACTTTAAGTCAAGTGACTTAAATGTTCAAGAACACAAATCTGAAACTCAGCTGATTTTGTTAATGTTATCTTGGCAATGTTGCAGAACTGAAATGTATTCCTTACACAAGGGACTGCAGTCTGATGCACATCTGTTCTGCTATGAAGAAAACAAAGCAGCACCCTTTCACCCTGGACATCTTTTCTTTCACTGTTAAAGCAAATAATGAACAAAATCAGTCTAAGAAATGCACTTGAAATTAGCATGCTACTTAATTTCTCAGTCTAATATTTTGCCATGCTTGGGTGTTAAGCCTGTTTTATATTTCATATAATATGCTTCAAGTGCTTGCAGCGGAGAGACACCTTCTTGGCACAGCTGGCAGACCATTAGCATGGATGCTGTGACCAAAATCTCTGTCTCCTTCAAAACACCAGAACAGACAGCTTTCTGGAATACCATGTTTCTCCCCAAAATCTATGGTCCCATAATGCTATTTAAATAAACAGATGAGCATGGCTGAAACTCTGGAATTATTTATACAAAATACTTTTATACATGTATTTTCTCTGTACCATCTTTTACTTTCTTTGTAATTAAATTTACCTTCAGTCTCTTGCTATTTCTTGCACGCTTTAGCATTCACAGGGGAGTTAATAACAAATCTCTTACCTCTATTTCTCCATTCTGTAGGAATGCAAGCTATCTTTTTATAATTGATAATTAATATTCAGCTTCACAGATTCTTAAATGCAGGGAGGCCCAGGCAAATTTTAATTCAGACTGTGTGTGGGATGGTAAAAAGTTTGCATCATCAGCGTAACAAAAGTTCCATAATGGACATCTTAGTGTCATTATTTGCGACACCTTTGACAATCTCTTATTTCTGATAAACAGGTGGGAAAGAGGGAGATGATTGGTTTTCTGCACGTGATTTTGAGTGGACATGTAGCCATCCTGGGAAGTTTAGGTCCGAACATAGGAAATTGAATTTGCAGTTGAAGGTATGCTCACAGACGGCCAGTCCTTATTTGTAGCACTTCTGCTAAGACAAGTGAGGAATCACGCTACGGATAACAAAAGAGCTGTAGCATTGATGCAAATGGCCAACCTCGATGAATGGCACTGTGACAGGAACACATGAAGCAGGAGCACGCTGTAGATAACAAAATGGACATCCTGACAGCCTAAATATATACATACATATAAAATGTTAGTTATTAAAACAATAGGATACACTGTGGTTGTGCTTTTTGTGCCAATGGATTTGTCCTTCACTAAAAAGAGATGTGAATAATTTTATAAAAATGTAATGTCAATATAGAATGAGTTTCAGATTTCCCTCCATAAAACCTGATTTAATTTTTATCGCTTGGAAGAAATAGCCCGATGGTGGTGAAACTTCATAACACTGTTGGAAATGTTAGACATTTCATTTATGTCTAGTATCCTAACCAAAACTGTAAGATAACAAATGGACAAGATACAACATGAAAAGTACTTAACTTTTTTTTTTTTTTTTTAAAATCAGAGTACCTTCCTATTTCCATTCTAATTCAATCTCTCATTGAATAAAGGCTACAGCTTTCTGTAAAAAGTATTTATGAACGTCTGGAAGAAAAACAAGGTTTTTGCTCAGCACAGTGGTTGTAAATGGATTTGAATTGTTAGAGAAACAGTTGTAATCAAAGCACTGAAGTAAGTATAGCTAACATTTTTATACCATTCCCGAATACCAAAGTATTAGAAAAAAAATGAAACAGAATTAACCCCTGCAGTAAATTGTTTTCTAGTTCATTATATTATGCAATCTTTAACTCTCTTGTCAAGGAAGTGGCTGAAAATATTATATCAGGGCAAATGTTTACCACCACAAGCCAGAGCATTACCACAATACAGAAACTAACTGCATCCAGTATCTCAAAATTTCAAGGCAAAGGTTTTTTATTTGCTTCACTGTTCTGTAGAGGGCAATTCCCAAACACAACTGCACTGCATTTGATAATAATAATACTCTTGAAAAGCGGAGTTTGAGAGGTGAAAGTGTATGAAGCAGTCCACACTATGGTTCTGATTTCAAAGACTTGCTTTTATTTTCAAACACATACATACAGTAGTTATTCATACAGAGGAGCTTTAAAATCTTGAGCGTCTTTTTGGTTCTTCCTTCTAAAAAAATATAATTAGTTCAGGATAGGAGACAGAGGTGAGTCATTTCCTGAAATTATTATACTTTTCTGAAAAGTCTGGTGGTGGTTGGAGTTGAAATTCAGGGAGCACAGGGGATGGGACTGCCAGACTCTTATAGCACACTGCTGTAGAGAAACCGTGCATTTAACTCCTTCTCACACCAGAACAAAATCAGTACAAAAGAAAAATGAGCCAAAACCGCTTGAGCTGCTATTTATTTAGTTATTTTACAGAAAATAATTACATTTAGTCTCAGCAGTGAAACAGTTTCTTTCTCCACCTCCATCTGTATATAAGGTTTGACCTTGTTTCTGACCTCCTTGTTCAGCCAAATCTCCTCTTTTAGACAGTGAAGGAGCAGTTTTTGTCTGAACGAGGGATACAGCCTTGGACCTGCGTAAGTGTTGTTAGTAAAGGAGAATGTATGTGTGGGGTCTGCGGTACAGGAATGACTGCAGCAAGTACCTGAGTCTCTCTTTCTCATTGAGGTCTTAACTCCATGCCGCTGTGTCATCCATGACTGAGATGAGGAGGAGACTGTAATACATCACTCTAGTAAACTCTGCTCCTACAACATTTTTGTCCTGAAAGGGGAGGACGAGATTTTAGTGTGTCAAGAACATAGAGGGAAAGAGTTAAACTTTAAAGAGTACTTTAAAGGCTAAAAGTACACCGTCCATACTTTTATTACTTTTAGTTCTTTTAATTGCTATTTTAAGTCCTGCTCAGTTGAGGAATAGTAATTTTCTTTCCCAGCCTTAGGAGCTCTCTGCCTTAGTCTTTTAAGTTTGAAACTATCTGAATGGGTAGGTCAGAGCCATGCGAGTTAGTTAGAAGAGGCTTCCTATGGGCAAACCAAAGACTAGTTCTTAGCCTATGCGACAATAAGCATTCCAGTTTGTATTACTGAACCTCAGCAAAAACATCATGCGCCAACTGAAGCAAAACCTACGAGTCTAATTATTTGATATCAAAGGCCACAACCCCCAAACCAGAAATTGCTCTCAGAACACTGTGTAGAAATGGAGAAGTCCTCCTGGCATGGAGAGGAATGATGAAGAGTCCACTGCTTCTCTGCAGTGCAAAAGCAGCACACCTGTATTCACACAGTGCGACAACGTGCTGACCATCCCCAGCTCTCCATTCTTCCCTACCCTTATGTGCACTTGCGTGTGGGAGTGTTTCAGGGGTAATCTTACACAAGGTTACAAAAGCCTGACACTCCAACAGCACATGTGGTATTGAACTGACTTCTGACCTGGGCTGAAGGTAGAGTTCTGATTTGGTATTATTTACAACTATTTGCCTACAGGAAGACTGTTTCCAATTAGCAGGTATTGCCTTGTTCTGTTGTGCTCATTAAACTTGGTATTTCCTAAAAGAGTGATGACTGTAACCAGCATGGCTGTCAGGCGTTCATTCGTCAGTTCAAAATGCTGAACACAGCATCCACAACCGAATTGCTTATACTGTCAGAGCTGTTTTAACCAGCTGCTCAGCAGTTTAGTAGTGTATCAGTTCATTAGTGTTGGTTATTTGCACAGCTTGGCTGAAACTACTGTTCCACATTCTTAACAACCTGCTTTATTTTCCTTCAACATAAAACCTCCTAAAAACATCCAATGCATTCTCACATAAAGATTTGAGTAATTGCAAAAAAAGCCACTATGGTAGATTAATTTGTTACTACTACTGAGACAACTGTACTCCTCAGTAGTTAAAAGAATGAAAGGAAGAGAACACAAAATATCCTCTGCATTGCAGTGACCTGGGGGCAAGTCTATGGCCATGTTTCAGTGTTGTGTTGTAATAAAAAAAAAAAAAAGAAAAAGCTACTGCGCCAAATGTTTCCAGGGATATTTCTCCAAAACACCACACTAATTTAAAGCAACTACTGCCTGTAGACAATGTCATTTACTTTCCTAACTAGCCTTTGAACATACTAAGCATTGTGATATGACTTACTAACATACACATAACACACGTAGTAGGTAATTCATACTTGAAGAAACACCTGATAGAAACTCATTGCCTGAGACAGGTCTTACTGGATTCTGTTTTACAAAAAATTTAGTAAGGAAATATTTTCCATTTAGCTTGGTGAATTAATTGGAGTTTTTCAGTTAGTTGCTATGTGGTTATTGCTCTGACTGCTTTTTCACTTAATGCTCTTTTGTGAAGAAAAAAAAATGCTCTTGTGTGCACTTACTATATTATGTAGCTGTTCCCTGCCTATTAACTGTACATCACCTACACCATCAAATCAATAAAAGTATTAATTCCCTTCATGCATTTCACTATGAAATTCAGAGTCATTAATTCCTCACAGCAAGATTGCAATGATGATGCAATAACATTTTTTTCTTTACTTGTAATACACTTCTTACAGGCAACGTAGCAGGAATCTGGATGTAATCATTTTAAGGGGCTTCTCTGACATGGTGAAATGAGAGATGTGATAATTACTGAATGCTACTATCTTTAGGAGAGCTCATTTCCTGAGCTGGTGGAATAGCCCCTAATAAATAAATGCACTAGAGATTACAAACAGAAGATACAAACTGTATCATTTGGCAAGATGAATGTTTTCTAAAATGTCACAATGTTTGCTCTGTGTCGGACCATCAGGTTCAGTTGTATGGATCTAAAGGAAAGTTCAGCCTAAAGCAGTATTACAGTAGTCATGGGTGATTTCTTTCAACTTCAGTGTGCTACTCCTGCTGCTTCCACTGCTAAAGAAGTTGTTATAGAGATAAGGACTAATTAATATTATGACAAGGCTGATCTCTCTATAGTTTGGTGGTACTGATGAGACCCCACCTGCAGTACTGCGTCCAGCTCTGGAGTCCTCAGTGCAGGAAAGACATGGATCTGTTGGAACGGGTCCATAGGAGGGCAACAAAAATGATCAGAGGGACAGAACACCTCTCCTGTGAAGAAGGGCTGAGAGAGTTGGGGTTGTTCAGCCCAAGGAGTAGGCCTTATTGTGGCCTTTCAATACTTAAAGGGGGCTCATAAGAAAAATGGGGACAAACTTTTTAGTAGGGCTTGTTGTGATAGGACAAGGGGTAATGGCTTTAAACTAAAAGAGGGTAGCTTTAGACTGGATATAAGGAAGAAGTTTTTTATGATGAGGGTGATGAAACACCGGAACAGGTTGCCCAGAGAGGTGATGGATGCCCCATCCCTAGAAACATTCAAGGTCAGGCTGGATGGGGCTCTGAGCAACCTGTTCCAGTTGAAGATATCCCTGCTCATTGCAGGAGGGGCTGGACTAGATGACCTTTAAAGGTTCCTTCCAACTATTCTATATTTCTATGATTGTTCCTGGATAATAAGGTAGATGTTACTACATTACACACCATATTGGACATAAGACTCGTCAGTCTCCAAAGCAGGAAACACTGAGTCAATGACAGATTCAGATACCATGGCAATCTTTTTTTTAGGGAACAATTACCATAACAGATGTGTAATTACTTTTTCTCCAGTTTCACTACATGCCTTTTTTTTTTTTTATTCTATACTGCCTCAGTAAGTATAGGTGGCATGGCTGGAGAGAGCCCATATACCATCAGGGCAGACCTCATTAAAGAGGAGTCCTCAGAACACTGGAAACAAGAGATTGGCAACATCTTCCTGCTCAGGAATTACTTTGTGTTAAATATAGTAATTTAACCAGAAAAAAAGTTCTGCACAGATTCCAAAAGGTACTGTGGGTAAGTCAGAAAGCTCCATTGTTTTTAATATTACCAGAAATTGAAGGAAGGCATATTTAAGGTATGGTTCAGAGAATGCCTTTCTGTTAAAGCGGACTTAAAAAGAAGAAAAGAAAACAACTAGAGCAGAGATTTGTGGAGAAAAGAACTTAACGCAAAGCAATTTCCCAGCATGATAGTGTTGTCCAATTGTACTGCTGTCTGATGGGTGAGCTATCTAAAGGGAAGAGAAATCTGCTTACGTAGCATGTCTATTTGGACATATCTTTGTATGCTCTGTTGGAATAAGTTTTTACTATGTAATTTCAAGTTGGACACAGACCAGACAGTGGAAAATTTGTAAAAGGTAATTGCCAAATTCTTTGTGGCCTTTTACTTCCAGGACTCCAAATAGTTTTGAAGAGATTGATGGTGGCCAAATCTACACACCCCCAGTCAGTTTAGCACCACCACCATCTACTCCTCAATTCTGCTCATTTGACCATCTTTCTTGTCATCCCCTGTGCTACAGGAAGCGATTTGCACACATTCATACACAAAATTTATTGGAAAACGAAGAGAAATTAATGAAAACTTACTGAAAATGTAGAATTATGCTTTGTCCAAGAAACGCTCCAGACCGTCAAGTACATGATGAACTGTCCAGGGTCAGTCTGGCTGGAGAAGAAACGCAACAAGCAGATGATTTACAGGCTGAAGGGTTCGCTCAATTTTGCTCTTGCTGGAGCCGTCAGCACATTTTTGCCTTTAGGTGGCACCCTTCACCTGTATCGTGCGTCTTCCTTGCTAAAGGGAGCTGTGTCTGTACAGCTCCGCAATACCACATTCAGTGTAGTAACATGAGCGCAACACTAACCTGAGATCTAACACAGAGCAGAAGCCGGAATAATCATGGTTGCCTTCCTCCATCAGCTTAAAAAAACCTATTTGCACTGCACACTCTGATTTTTTAAATTTTTTTTTCTCCCCAGTTACTGGATGGTCCCGTGAACTGGTTGAAACACAGTGCAAATTTGATGTGGAATCACAGTCCCTCTGGATTTGGCGTTACGTAAGAGCAGCAGTGATTTTTTGCAGTACGTGTGAGTGTTTGTGCTAACTGCTTAAAAACGCAATGCTAAAACCAATGGACAGCTTAGTTATCCTGTCAATTTGCTAATGCTAGTAATTATGGCCAAAAAGGGAAATTAAAACTTCCTTCATATATTTCAGAAATCACCTGACACTGTTGGCAAATGGATTACTTTATCAATACATGCTGTAATTTTATTGCCATGTCCACTAACCCTGTCTTGTGCTTGTGATAAAACAGAGTCAGAAGCTAAAATTGATGAGTACAACTGTGCTGAAACCTGGCCAGCATTCTCCCACTGACCCACCTGCAGTCAGCAGCATGGTATTGTGTTGCAGTGTTGTTCAAGGAGATGTTACTTTTCTCCTTTCTGGTGAAAAAAAGATGAGAAATCTGCACATTGCCAAAAATCAGTGTTTTCCTTTATGCAGAGAATCACAATAGTCCTTCAACTAACTGATGTTTCAGAAAGACATACACTAAAAATCTCAGAGGACTCCTGCTTTGACAATACAGCTGTGGATTCTGATCTGTTACATTGCACTAGGCTTTTCAGTAAGAATTTGGACAATGTTCTGGCTGCTTGGAATTCTGAAATTCAGTGGTATTCAGACAGGAGGTTTAATTCCTGGACTATTTCTCATAATGTTCATGATTTTAAAACCAGAGCTTCATCCTTCAAGTCACTCAGTTACGTGCTGGGCCCTAGAGTACTTACAATTTTACTGGAGAGAGCTTTTGTACATACTCGGAATTTATCTGTGTTCAAACCCTGTTAATTCTGGATTGAGGCTGACAATAAGAGTCACCATTCCTCCCTGAACACCTACATCCACAAATCTTTCCCTGAAAGGCAGACTGCTCTCTGGAAAACAGGTGTGGGGTGGACACATTTAACAGCACCCTATAGTGACATACCTCCAGCACTCTTACTTTGCTATTAAAGTACTTAGGGTAATTATTCATATAAAAAAGAAGAAAACCAAAAAGTGAACATTTATTCTTGCTGTGATTTGACATTCTGATGAGAACACTTAAAACATATCCTTTCCCATCTAAGATCATATAACTGAACTGAAGAGATAAGACTACTCTAAGAGCAGGAATATCATCTAGAGAATACTGAGGACAAATCCAGCAAAGCATGGGCATAAGCATATCTTCCAAGACAAAAAATCCCAGAGGTAATCTTTCTGAACATTTGTTGATGACAAATCAAGACTTGAAGACATTTTCATACAATCTGCCATCCATTTCTTAATCACTAACACAGCTTAATCTTGTAACGTCAGACATGTCTTTACCTAGCTAGGGTTAACAGCAGGAAGGGGACATTGTACAGCTTTTTACCTCATCCACACATTAAACCATTAATTGTTCTGAAAAATGGAAGAGGTATTTTGTTGTAGCAGCTACTTCTTTGTAATTTCTGCCTCAGGAGTTTGTAAGAATCAAAGATAATTCCCCTTATTCCTCCAATGTTAGATGTGAACTAGAAGTGGGAAGAATTTCACACATTTAAAATTTAGCCTAGAGAAACATTAAATGCCCCCATTGTTAGTTCCAGGCTTATGATGCAAGAAAGGCTAAAATCTGCCAGACAGCAACAGTCAGCCACTCCCCGTAATGGGACTGACTTAACAAAAGCCCCAGTCTATCCATTAAATAGACATATTCAGCAAGAGAGCTATTTTTCTCCAGCACCCGAATTACTATTCCATATATAAGTGCTCCTGGAATGTGGACAGAACATCATACGGAAATATCAGGAGACAAACAACACTTACTCCTTCCCTGCAGTTGATTTCAAAATAAGACAAATACATTAGGAAATCAGTATTAATTTAACCAGCTAAACTTCTCCCTGGCTCCTTAGACAATAGGATAACCAGGTTTTCTTGGAGGCACAGCAAATTTGCAATTCAGGCTCCAAGCTATGCCATTAACAGAGGGTTTGGGAGAGCATGTTGAAAAGCAAGATAATCTCAGTCTTTATCTGTACGTACTTGAAGAGAGTCCCAGCCACAGGGCAGCGAATGGAGCCTGCAGAATTGTTGCTTTCTAAGCATCAGCACACACACAGAAACAGAGCCAAAACCAAACAGCAGAGGGTTCCACAGAAGAAGCGAAACTTCAACACTGCCATCAAACTAGAGAGTTACCTCCACGTGCAGATCACAACAGCCGTACACACTGTAAGGGGACTGTGAACTGGTCCTACTGTGTTTAAATGGGCCTCACAACACCATAGTGAATGTTCATCAGTTTGAGCACAAAGGTTGTTCACTGACCTTCATCCCATTCGTTTGCCTCAAGCTGGGAGAGAGATGGGGAGTTTTGCAGAGGTGCTCTGATCTCCTTCTTTCAACTCTGCTTCAACGCAGACGATTCCATGCACAGCTCATCAGCGTGCAACACATACTCCCCCTTACCAAACAAGAGATGTTTAGGCCATCACGCAAGCTGACTGAAGAAAAATTCCAAGGCTGGTCTGTCACTACAAAAGGTACTTCTATTGAATACCAAGGAGCATTGTAGGAGATAGGCCCATCCTGTTCAAGTACAACTTCAAATTTTCTGGACTTTAGGGCTCAGGGTTATTTGAAGATAAATCACAGTTAGAGCTTCAGATCTGGATTCAATGATGTGTAAATCACTGAAATACGGTTATAAAAATTCTGAGTCCTGAAAAGGGCAAACCTCTCAAAAAGAGATGAATCTTCCATTGTCTCAAAAGGTACCCAGTAAAACAAAAAAACTGGTCCCTATCCTTCCCATTTTTCAGTAAGAATCACAAAGCCAAATTTCCCTAGCCACTGCAAATCAGAGGTTTGTATTCTATGTTGTAGCTTAGCCAATCTCTGCGTATACAAACTGGGAGAAGAATAGACCTTGAAAATTGTCCAGTTTTAGCAAATCAGAGCAAGAGTATCAGCCCTGCACGCTATGTTTGAAATGGCATTTAAGTACCAACAACTGTAAGAATTTCTTCCTTTATAGTGCTTACAAGGTGCTTAATTCATTCTTTTCTATAGCGCCCCCCCCCCCCCCCCCCCCCCCCCCCCCTTCAAATTGTTTCGACAGAAGGCTGTTCATGATTTTTCTTTTTCTCTCTACACATGATAAATCCAAACATAAAAATGTCCTTCGTGTATTAGGGTTTGACTTGCTTGGAAATACAATGGGCTCAGATAGCTTGTGCAAGAATTGAGAAAAACAGCAATGTTTTCCTCTCTCCTTTTTGTTCTTTTTTCACTTGGAGTGAAGTGTGTTCAACTCTGTGAATAATCAGTCCCCAAACAGGAACTGCAGTTGGTATGGTGGTTTTGTTTTTTGTTGTTGTTGGCTTGATTTCGTTTTACATTTTTTAGTGGGGGAAGAGATAGGAGAAGGACTTTTACTCGGCAGTTTTTCTTCATTCTGTCCAGCATGAGGTCATTTTTTCCCCAATATCTTTAGGCAGTCAACCAGAGAAATAAACTCTTAAGCTACTTAAAGACAAAAAGTATTGAGTCTCATATGCATTAAGATCCCGTTACATTTCTGTAGCGCTTCTTAAACAAATGGTGGTACACAGGATTAAGCCTATGCAGCACATCAGATAGAGCACTAACTGGATTTTGTAATCCTGGCAATTTCGGTATGTTTACAACTTTATCTGTGTCCCCTAGGGAGGGCTGAAGGAAAAGAAACAAGAAGCCAGGAGAGCTGTATGATACTTTGTATCTTCTTCAGTGATACCCTTCACGCCATTCAAACAAGACTTCGGAATACACTATTTTAATTAGCAAAGCTTGTTTTAAAATAAACAACACAAACACTCCTTATAGAACAGTCACAGTCTCCCCTGCTAGACATACAGGCTTTTTGGCAAGATCACATTAAAACAGCATGAAATTCACCTCCGTGCACGGCCCCCAGAAGGCCCTCGCACAACTTTAACTTCCACTTAGCCGCTCTGGATAGGAGCGAGTGGTTTGTGGGATAAGGACCAAGGTTCACTACAACTTTCCTCCAAAAAAAAGATGGTCCAAATCCACATCTGTAAAGATCAGCAGTTTTACCACTATAAGGTCATAAAGGTGTAGTATAGGCGTCATGCATAGAGTACATACCATATTTCAGTTGAGTCCTGTCCCTGCACAACTTTGAGCCTCTGTGAAAGTACAGATGCACAACACGTGTAATGAAGCCCTCAATAAATATATTTTGCTGCGTTGTGCTGTTCATTGAGAACACTGCAAAGTCATTCAACCGACAGGAGTCAAGACAGCAGTGAGAAGCGTATCCTCATGAGGAAGCTCTGACAGGATTCCTTTTGACACATGGGAGAACATGAGATTCCCATCTTAGATCAGTAATTGCTAAACAAACAGAAATCAGAAATCATTGATGCGACACTGACCCATAAAACGCTGATGATTGAGGCCCTGTTCTCCCCTGTACTACACACAGCGAACAATAGATGGTCAAAGGAAAACAGGGTAAGAACAAAACAATATGGAAATAAGGTTGGTTCCTTAACAAATATCACTACTGCAGTCCATTTATGCTGACACCAGCTTTTCTTTTCAGCTATAACTGTGCAACAAAATCGGACACGTATCATGTTCCAATCTTGATACCGAACTGTTGCTGTTGTTGATTTTCTTTTGTTGGTCAAGTTTTTTCTTTTTTCTTTTTTTTTTTTTTTTACATCTACGTTTATCAACACTGATACATTACAGATCTTGTTAGTTATACTTTGAAGTCTGATCATGCAGAACTACAGGCAGGTGCAACTTCGATCTTATTACAGGATGGACATGGCAAGGTGAACAGTTGTTTTTGCTAGTTAAGATCTGGAGCTTTGTTACTCTTGTGGCTTAATGTATACTGGCCATAAGTCCCACTTACTCAATTTACTAAATATACATGATTCTGTATGTACACTGAAACCTCCAGCACCCTCCTTTTCAGCATGTGACTGACTTAAGAAAAGGTCAGAGGTCAACCATATTTAGGCATACAGCAGCCTTATTGTAAAAGATTTAACAGAAATAGTGTGTTGGATTATTACATATTAGTTACAGAGGAAGGAAAAAAAAATCAATACAACTATTTACATTATAAATATCTTGCTTTCCAGAAGAATGGCCCTGTTCAGTGAAAATTAGCAAAAGAGAAGGCTTACCTGTCTGAAATAAACATGGTAGGGATACATTTATTTCCCAAATTGACTGTGTCTTCCTTCAATAATGTGCTTTTCAGCTTTTCGCTCTCAGGTAAAAAGGCACCATTAGCCTCAGTTGAAGTTTTTCAACATTTTTTTGTCAAATCAAACCCTCTTTAAAACTCAAACTTGCCATGGGTCAATGAGCCTGAACAGAAATTAAGTTAAACAGTTCACCTCTTGCAATCAATAGTTAATTTAAAAAAAAACAAAAAGAAAAGAAAAAAGAACCAGGCCACACTGGCAAGTTCCTAATACACTAAGGAGATTCTACTAAATTCCACTGGACAGGTCTGTTTTCCAGCTCATCAGTGAAGATGACACATTCACCATTCCCCCGCCTCCCCCCAAGCATCTAATTAAGACATTACATATCTGTGGAATATTCAAACCTACTGCACAATGATTTTCTTTTTTGTGTGTGTGTGTGTGTGAAAAAGATCACCTTAAGCTTGCAATTAGTTAACTGTGTCCTTTGTAAAGCAGTGGAAGTTCAAATAAGCACAGCCATCAGATTCTTGAAGATGTGTGATTATGTTACAATTATGCTCTTTATCCACACTGAGAACTTGGATCAAATATTAATAGAATACAGGTTCTAAAAATCACATCCATATGCACTCTCTTTCCGACACACACATACGGAAGCAAAGAAAAAAAAAACCCCTAAACTTAAAGTGAACCACTAACTCGGACTTTTTTGCCAGGTTATTAAAAGAAAAGTCTAATTCTTCCCTGCAGGTTTGCTTTTATGTTGCTCTCCCTGGAAGTACACAGAGTTTGTTGCAAAATGTCTGTTTTTGTTTGCTTTTGCATGCTTGAATTCACACAAAACTTTAAAATCTCAATAAGCATGAAGAAAGAAATATAGATCTGAAACTAAAATAATTTTTGATCTTTTGAAATACTGCAAAGCTTGTAATATAAATAAGCTAACATTGGCCATTAAAAGTTATTTTGAATTAAAATATTTCAATTACATTTTACAATGATTGCAGGATACTCAAAACACATCTTTCCTTTTTTTTTTTTAATAAAAAATTCGGGAGATTTGCTGAAACTGACTCTCTCAGGCAGTTCTAAAATTGACTATTAGCATATTTTTCATGAGAAAATATGTTGGTGGAAAAGAAATCACTGGTGCTCACTGACAAACATTAGAATACAATCCAAATCAGTTAAGTAGCACTACTTTGGAATACTTCCTAAAGGCACTGCAACAGGTCTAATTTCTTCAATATCATTAGCCCAAAGCTTGAAGGTAAAGCAATATATATGAAGATAAAACCATATATATGAATCTATTCTTGGCTATAAGTTTAGAAGAGTGATACACCGACAGATGGTCATCTGTCTTGTGTAGTCTCTGGATGCCAATATCATGCAGGAACTGGTAATTTCCAGAGGAAAGCCATCAGTGCATTAGGGAAGTACCTGATCAGTATTTCTGTTGTTTTTTTTGTTTGTTTGTTTGTTTTTTTTTTGACATGTTACCATACTTGCATTCTAATTTCAGCTCCACTTTATATAATGCAAGCTTGCTAAGATTCCTGAATCTATCTGTGCCATGGAATTCTAGATTGCGTGGGAGGATTATCAACAACAATGCAATTCACATAAATCAGTGTGTGACCAACTCAAATATCTGAACTCTCTAAAGATCTATTACATTTTAATGGAATATAATCAAAACTCACAATATACTATTCCAGCTACCAAGTCAGTATCTGAAGACTGATTTTAAAAATTACAGAAAATTTTGGATTGAAAACATGCATAACCTTTCATCAACTTGAAGTAAATCAATACCTCATCCTCATTTAAACTCATCAGTGAGAAGAAAAATGGAGGAAGGGTCTTTTAAGAGCAATTCTGTTTTTTCTTTTTTAGTTTCTCACGCTACTCAGAAGTACTCCATCTGAAAATAAAGCAGGAATGTTTTGCAGCAACTTTCCTCTCTATCTTCTCAATGCTATTTTTTGCAGCTAGTGCTCTGAGCAGCCACTGATAGTTAAGATGCTTCTGCCATTTTCCTCACCCTCCTGATGGCTAACAACATGACTTAAGTAAGCCACTTGGGACAGAATTTCTTTGGGTATTCAGGCACTTAAGATACCAATAGGCTCTTAGGCATATTTTCAAAAATACCAAGGTGTCCAG
Source organism: Nyctibius grandis (assembly GCF_013368605.1). Lineage (NCBI taxonomy): Eukaryota > Metazoa > Chordata > Aves > Nyctibiiformes > Nyctibiidae > Nyctibius > Nyctibius grandis. The sequence continues at coordinate 68,283,992 of NC_090663.1, read as the reverse complement.
CTGCCATTCATGTTGATGGAAGATATGTCACTTCTGGCATAGGCTCTCTGATTGCCCCTTTAGTGCCTAAATACCTTGGAATATCTCTGCAGTGGTGACAGTTATGCTTACAACTGCAAACCTCAGAGAATGAGGTGAAAACTGTTACTCAAGTACTATTTAGTAACATTTTAAACAGAGGTAGATTTAAAAGATCACTGACAAGAAAAATAAGAGCATCTGTCATTATCAAACCGAACAGAATACTGGAATAAAGGGGAACAGACTTCAAGAGAAGGGTATCAAAACTTCCAGAATCTCAAAGAAAAATTTGTTTACCTTAAAACAGCTACAGAACGTCATCACTGCAATCTTTTATTCAAGAGTAGATGCATTCTTGTAAGGTATCAGCTGACATCACCAACTTCCTGACACAAAGCAAAACAAAGGATGCTATTCCTGTTCGATGGTTGCTACTTCAGTTTGGGCATACAAGGACCAGAATTGTAAAGAACTATTGCTTTTCTTCATTGATGGCTTTTTTCTAGTGTCCAGTGTGGACAGCCCCAAGTCTCCTCCCACAGACAGAGCTTCTCTCATAAAGGAGACTTACTATTCTCTCATAAAGGAGACTAACTAATTTGAGGACAAGAAGAGATGCAGTAATTCTTTTAGGCCCCATTTCAGCAAGGCACTTAAGCACATGCTGATGTCGATTGCTGATGAGGAAAGAACAAAAGCACATGCCAGTTAAAATTATGTATGCATCCCTATAGTCTCCATTAAATGTCTGTACAAGCACTGGTGCTTAGCAGAATCAGGGCTTCTGGGAATAAAGCTATATAACTTCTACGTTGTGGGTTCATTTAGCGCCGATCACTAGGACATCTTCTATGGTGACCAGTTCTCCACTCAGCACTCATGAACCCAAACAAGACTGAATTGTACCATGGGAATAAGAGCATGTTTTTTGGCTTCAATAGATGAAACCTGGGAGATCTGTAAGCATCTGCCTACTGTAAATGGCTTCTCTGCTATTGCTGATGCTGCATCTCCATAATATCACTGGCAATGAACTGTGATTATTCCTAGTTTCTATGGTCTACATTTGTGGTATTTTTGCAGTTTCTCTTACATACAGCTTTGCCTATTTGAGACACTGTTTTGTTTTGTTTAAATAACACACCCATATGGTGCACGCTAAGGAATGTAAAGCAGATACTAGTTACCTGAATATTATTAATATATATCTATGGTGAATTAAATCTGGAGGTGATACATTTCATTATTGCTAAGAAGTCACCCTTGGTGTTATTGCCTTTGTACCTACAGAGCATTGCTGTTTACCTTTCAATACTTTTATGATCATTGGCTTTGAAGTCAGAGTTACATCGCTCAACAATGACTTGATGTTTCATGGCTTAAGAGAGAATATTGCTAAATATGCTTAGCAGTAGTAAATTATTGCTTTTACAATTACCTCTCTGAGTTTTTAGAACATTATTGACCTAATTTTATTCTCAAAAAAATTTCCATAAAAATTACCAAAAATATAGCTGGGGGAAAAAAAAACCTCACATTTCCTACAGCAATTTTGAGACAGCTCAGATCTTCCAAGTCTGAAATCATTTTATATCCTCTCAATTTTTATGTCCCCTTCTCCCCATCCTGGAGAAAAGTTTTTTTCTTTGCTTTCCCTTTCAACAAAATCTGACTTGATACTCATTTTTTTTTCCTACCACAGAATGGCAGGCTTGTAAGTCATCTAATAGAATAGTCCTGTTTTGGTAGAATTTTGAATACATAAGAATTCGTGAATTTGAAATATCCAGGAATGTATTCTAAACAGTTTCTCTCTTTGACATTTGGAAAAGCATTACAGTGTGATTTAGCTCATTTCAGTTTACATGGCACACTTCGGTAAGAGGAGGGATGACTCAGATTTTAGTTAATTTCCAACACAGGTAATGATGATCTTGCAGTGGAAAATGCTAGTTGCTGTTTTGGCTGGAAAAATATTCAGTTGTTCTGAAATCCTGTGTGGCGTTTTGCCATTCTCTGGTAAAAACACACGCTCTTACTTACCACTGGGAATCCTACGTATTATTACCTGGTAAAATCAATTTGATATTCAGTCACTGTTGGGTTCTTCGGAACTTGTCAAAACTGCCTAAGGCCCCTGATTGCAACCCTTGCAGCCCAGCGCACTAGCTGGTCGGTATCCTCTGCTGCTACTTTGAATATAGGAGTACTAGACCCATGCACTCTGTGGTCCTTTTCCATGTAACATAGCTGATAAAACTTCCTGGGGAGTCAGATGATTTGTCATGAGCAAATGAACAGCCAAAAGCACCTAGAGAAGGCCAGTTCTCTCAGTAGCGGAGATCCCTGCAAGGGAATGATTTCAAGGGAAAACATTCTCTAAGCCGCAAACATACACTGAGAGGGAGTGAGCTGCAAATATCCTTTCTCTGTGTAACCTAGTAAAGATCTGGATGTAAAATAAAACCAAGTTGTTGCATGTCCTTTTGACCATAATCTGCCCATTCCCCCACCCTGTCATATTCCCTAACATACAAGCTTACACGTAATTCATAATAGCGAGCCTATCTACAAACTAAGATGATAACTCACTTAACATTGACAGGAAAAGTTGCTTACTGAGATAAATCTTTCTGGGCTTAGACATGCATAAAAAACCCTTCATTCTTGTTCCCTGTAGCTTGCAAAGACATATGTGCTTCCTTCTAACCTGGTCTTAGCTTGGCATATCCGCTCTAGAAATCAGAACAACAAGTCTTAACATTCACAGACAAACATTTTTCTATGAAGCTCTATGGTATCTTCTTTCAATACAAACTGGTTATTATTTCAAAATATATATACAACTCTCAGCAGAAATTTTGGTGCTACATCTTCAAGTGTCTGAGGGAGTCACAGTTCGATGTGGTTATTTACACTTCCACAAATCCTCATACAAGATATGCAACCTCATCAATGAACAAACAAATATATACTGGCAATATCACACATGTAGTTATGTAGTTCACCTGAAATGGGCCATTTAGTTGTGGAGTGCACACTAAGTACATATGCAGATGTGTATGTTCCTATAGGCACACAGCTGCATACACTGCCAGAATTCTATTGGCACGTGTGTGTATGTGCTATTCGTATATGAAGAAAAATCCATGTATATCCCTATCTGCCTCACTGGGCAGAAGACGACAGAACAGAGAGTGAAGGCAGATACACACTTGTATGTTTGAGAGTAGCTACTGCACACCTTGTCATGCCAGTGTGAAAAGGACAGTTGCAGGTTGCTGGTTTTGCAGCCATTAATTTTACATCTTTTGGGGAAGGGGGTAAAAAAAAAGGATTTTTGAGTTCCTTTTTTTTCCCCCCAGTAAGCATCATTGGAAGAAGACCAAAGCAGAGCAACTATAAGTTAAATATACACTTGAGCTTAGCTGCATTACATAACTCTGTAGGAGAAGCAGGCTGAAAAGATTTTTTGTTTGTTTTGTTTAAATCTTTGTATTTCATTTCTCTTCCTTTTCATCTCTTAACTCCTGTTAATTTTTACTCCTAAATTACATCATCCTCTGAAGAACGCTGGGTTTCGCAGGCAGGCGGCTAGTCACCTGCAACAACCGAGGGGTCCCGCAGAAGCTTCCAGGCTGCTGTCCGTGTCAGACGCCAGTGTTTGATCCGTGGACATAGATGAGATGTCATTGACAGATGAGGATGGAGGAAGGCTTTCACTGCTGTTCACTGCTGCACCTGTGCTACGAAAACGAACACCAACGTGATTAAACCTGAAACCCCAAAACTGCTCACAGTTTAAAAAGCAAAGGATTCTTAACCTGTGGCAACAGGCATGTAAGTACCCAGACCATTTTAAACAATGGCAAACGTTAGCAGAAAATGGGCTATACAAACTTTAGGCATTGGGTAATATTAAATATTTTACCAGGAAATTCTCTCCCTCAGTCTGTTTTGAAGAGGTAGAGCTCATGTTGTGTCTATCACTCTACTTCTTTCTAGCCTTCTTAAGTGTTACAAAACACCCAATGATCAGATGTCTGCTAGGATCACACAGGCACCAACAAGATGATTAAAAAAACCAACCCAATCCTCCATACTCTCATAAAATCCCAGTTTTCTTCCAGATAGTTTAGTAGAATGGGTGACATCAAATCACCTAGTGGCAATGCAGAGAAGATGGCTGTATAGGAGGCAAGGCTGGTTTCTTCCTCCTAGTTAAGGACTAGGTAGGCTAAGGCCAGGATTTCAGTTGTGACAGTATTTTTGTGCATCCAAGTTTACCTGTCCTCTGTAAAATGACAATAGTACCAAGTATTATCCAAAAAATCACTTTGACTTTGTGAAACGAAAAATGTACCTTCACGAGATTATCATTAACGTGACTGAACATTTATCACATCCCCGAATATTATCAGGCATTATCTGTCCTATAAATGCAGATAACTCTGTGATAAATACAGAGCCACATGAAGAATGTATTTATCGTGCACCTATGACTGCTTAACTGTTACTCTGCCCATTAACCTCAACTCATACTTCAGTTCTCAGAATAGCAAACAACAGTTTGATTGGTGTTTTTTTCAACCGAGCTTTCAGGCAACGTTTTGTTGTCCTCTTTCCATGAAAATTAACACTGTCTGCAGTTTGGGAGATACATTAATTTTCATTAAACATTCATGACAATAAAAGACATGATTTTGCATGATATTGCACAGCTGGAAATCATAGCTAGTCACCGTGACACACAGATCTTTGTTCTGCAGATAGATGCTGTTTCATTCTCATAGCCGAAAAGTTTTCTCGGCTGACTTCTACAGATTTTTGTTTCCTCAAAATGGACAGAAATTAACATCTATTGCCTTGAAAAGCAAGAGAACGCACCTAAAAAAACCACACCTAGTAAAATCATGAAACTCATATATTCTTAATACAGAAATTTATAGCCATCTATACAGCCTAGGCAAAACATATGATGCTATGGACAAAAGGAGAGGATTTCTGTCACTTTCCAGTTTGCAATAAAAACATTACTTTGAGAAAACAAGCCACCATACCATACCTCCAACACTCTTCTGTTTGCCTCAACTTTTTCTTCCCTTTATACACATCTACTATAAATATGCACATAACAGAGACAGATACGCTCACGTTCAGAGACCTAGATGGGAACTGCTTTCTGCTGTTGTAGTAGTACAAAGATATTCTGGCACCAGAAGAACCCTTGAATTAGTTTACTCTCCTGATACATTTGGGAAATGAAATAGTTAATTTTGTAAAGGCTGCAAAAAGACAGAGCAATCTCAATGACATCTCATCAGTGACTGCAGGCAGCAATCATCCATCTTCTCTGACAGAAGATTCAGTTTTCTAAGAGTTATTTACACATACCTCATCCATATTGATCAGTAATCCCCCAGTAAAATACTGTTACCTCATGTTTACATGTTATTAAACCACGTGGCATTTTATGAAAATACTAGTCAGTCAAAACAAATGCATTTAGATACAGTCAAAATATGACTGAGTTTAATGATATTAATGACTAAACAATAAATTCTAAATGTTTACAGTGCTGGACAGAAGCCTGCCATTAAGTCATGGATATTGTCCCAGGAATCAAATGGAAAGAATTCCAGTAGGTTCAATCAACTTTTGATCAAACTGTTGCTGTGCAGCCTTCTTTGATGAATGTGCAATCAACTTAGCTAGGTAAAATAACTGAAGAAATACCTGCAGAAATTGTATAGGTGAAGATTTTGTTACACTGTCTGATTCAGCACCACTGAATTCAATAAACCCTGCTATGCTCATTTCAGCAAGTATCAACTCAGCCCCTAAGTTTCTGGCAAGTGCATTTTTATGATCATTCCTAGCTTTCAGCACAATTCCACATGACACAACACACAGATCTGATAGTTACTGTTGCAGCCCCAAAGCACCCAGACTCACAAAACAAAACCACACCGAACCTAAACAACAGAATTAAAGAATTCAGCAGCACAAAGCAGCGCTTATGCAGCAACGCTCAGATACCCAACCAGAAGCTGTCCTAGTCAATAAGTAATGCTTCATTTGCTATGCACAGCACCTGCCTGGTGCTACAACAGCTTGTTCCTGAAGGGATGGGGTGCCAGGTGATAACTGCAGAAATGAGAGAGGTGCATTCAAAAGAGAAAAAGAGCCCTGGTTTATGAATTTGCTGTTTGGCAGGAAGCTTCTCAGTGGCTGCAGGGTTGAGGAAAAGAGCAAAAGGTTAGAGCAGGTGAGAAACAGCTCCTGGGATCTGTTCCTGGCTCTGCCATTGACTTGACAGCTACTCTTTTAAGCCATGCATCAGCCTCCCAGCTGTAAAGCAGGGATTCCTTGCTCAGAGGCCTCCTGTGAAGCCCTATTTAATTAGCACCTATGTAAGTGCCTTTAAGACTTCAGCTGCGAAGTGGTACACGTGGGGGGAAAAAAACAAAGAGGAACTGCAGCTTTTGCTGTTTACAAAAAAGCCTTGTGTCTGTCTTGGGGATTTGCTCAGCTTCTTATAAATCATGTAAATAATAACTCTTGATATCCAATGTCACAGTGCTTGGCAAGTCCATCAGCTGCTTATTTTAGGCTCTGCACACGACAGAAGAGGGCTACTAAAGGTATCCTATAGTTCTTGGGTGATAGCAACAAAACTGACCAAATCAGACAGCAACTAAAAGGCAGGAAGGGAAGAATAAAAGAGCAATTTTAAGCAAGAAAGGGGACTGTTAAGAATAAGCTGCACTAAGATCAGCACTATTTACTATATACTGTATCCAGAAATGAGAAAACAGTTGGAAATGTTAGGTACGAAACTATAGCTGGGTAGTGAGGACTAGGGGAGATTGTGAGAGGAGGTTAGATAGTATGCAATGTCAGAGCAGAGGAAATCTGCAAATAGCAGCAAGGTTATTTACTTCAGACAGAATTTAAGATTAATTCTAAATAATCTACAGCCTTGCATTAAATCTTTTACTTAATGGGAATACCTGCTCTTTCATAATACCAGTCAGAAACACTTTTTTTAATGCATTAACCAAACAGAAAATGGTATTGGTAAACTGCTCCCATATCTTTGCATAAAACAGTTCATATCCTTTGCTACAGAAATGACAGAGAAGAGTCAGAGACTGCTAGTGAAAAGTGCAACTGCACTTCTTGGCTATCAGACATGCATATGTGTATTTTGGAGAGGATATAGGTGTATAAAAAGTATATATCTTCATGTTATAAGGGTGTAAATTGGTCAACAATCCTGAAGGTTGATTAAATTTAGTGGCTATTTCTCACATGTATTGTTGTGACTGAGTTCCACTGAGAAAATATTTTACTCTAAGCACTTTTATTCTACCAGCTGAGTAATGATATGGCATAGACCCTTCAAATAGAGAGCATGTCGGTAAGGGGTACAGCATCTGAATTTATAAATAAAACAGAACTGTTTAGCAATTTTGTAACATAGAAAGAACAGAAACCAAAAACTAACATCTAAGATTAAATTCAATGTTTATATGTGCATGTAGAGACACATATGTTGTTTGCACGTGTTGCTTACATATTTACGTAACACATACACACACCCCCCTACATGCAAATCTTTCCACTCTGTTTGGCACTACTAGTGCCTTAAGCAGATAGGTTTGGACACTGTGATCTATGAAAGACAGAAGGCAACTAGATGAAGTGTAGAGAAAAGCAGTAAGTTTGAAAGATTGAAACATGTGGGTAGTGAAGTTCAAAGGAAGGAAGACTGATTAGGGATGTGATAATGGAATTTATGTGAGCTAAAAGCTGCCAGAAAGAAAAAATGGAGGAAACCGTTCTCCACGTCCTCTGGAGACAGGACAAGAAATAACAGAGTTAAACTGCAGCAAACACAGATTTAGGCACAACAACACAAAAAGCTTTTTGAAAATAAACAAGGTAGCCTACAGAGGTTTTTTTTGGAACAGGCAGCAGAAGTATCTGTTTGGAACAGTTTTAGACAAAGCGGATTTTTTTGTTGGACATGAGCACAAGGGGCACTTGAGGTTCCTCCCAAGCCCCATATTTCAAGCTTGTATGTTGTTATATTAACTAATTCTTCATAGGACAAGAGGAAGCACTAAGCGACTGACACCGTGATACACAGGCACTCTAAGCAGCCTGCTCTATCAGTGGGCAACTATTACCCTTGATGCTGTCAACTTCAGCTGTCTCCCCAAAAGCTCTGATCAAGTAATCACGGAAACTCATCTCCAGTTTGCTTGCTGTGATTACTGATAGAGCGCCAAATCTTAGCCTTCTGAATCCTTGCCAAGAACACTGACCAGTGAGCAATGTGTGTGCAGAGTCTCCCTCATTTCCCTTATGCTCAGAACCGGTGACTTGTTTTATCTCATTCTTTCCTTATTTCATTCAGTTGAAAGAAATGTAAGTCAGGTTCACAAAGTGATGAAAACCAGGAAATTTACTGTTTCATAAAACAGCCTCATCTCAGAGCAATTTTTAAATAGTTGGTATACTTGGTGGTGCCTAACAATCTAAAAACAGTCGAAGTGGAACAGCAAAAGAAAGACAGGTAAGAAATGGCAATGATGTATGTTTGGGAATGTTTTACATAAACAATAAAAACATTCCACATAGGAAAAACAGAACATGGAAATCCCTGGGCAGTTAATTCCTGAAACCAGCAACTACAATGTTTCTCGATCATAAATCAGACTGCAACCACCATTCTGCAGGGGAGAGAGATTTAAGAATGGGGATTTATCAGATACTTGTCAGGGCCCCAGATTTCTTTTCAGTGGTGGTACAGTAGTTTGGTAAATTAAATCTGCAAGTCCTATACTTTGTTTGCTAGTCAGCAAGAACACAATGGATTGTTTTCAATATCTTCATTGATGTCAAAATCCAGGTGCAGTGCTACTACTCTAATTATTACTATCCAGCACTCTATTAACTTCCTCCATTGTTGCTGTGTTTCCCCTTGTCCTGTCAGTTACTAATGATGCATTCTTGTTCTGACGTTAAGTTAGCTCAGCAGCAAGTGAAAAATGAGAATGCAAAAAACCTCTCTCTGAAAATATGCAGAGAACACTGAATTAAATGATTTTGCTTTGAAGAAAGGCTCTGCAAAAGGTAGTTAGTTTTACCCATAAATGCTACTGGAACACTGCTCAAAATCTGTGCGCTTCTAGTCTGCCAGTGAAAGCATACCTTCACAAATATGTATTTCTGTGTACTGGCAGTCACACTGCACTTCTGTGAAAAGACTGCTGATGTGAATTTTCCTCAGATAAAATTCAGTTGTGATTTTTTTGTGACAGGACTTTAAGAATCTGTGTTTGAAGACACCTTTCCCTTCTCATCGAAGTGTCAACCAAGCATGTCAGCAAGCTGTTCTAATGGTATCAGACTTCTGAAAGTCTGAACTACCAGAGTAGGTACCAGATGCTTACATGGAGGGGGGTGCAGTGTCGCCTGTCCAACAGATGGATACATGCTAATATCACCAATTTTGCTTATATCAACTAGCAGAGTACTGGTTCAGTTATCCATCCATAAGCAGTATAATAATAATAATAGTGTGAGATAAACCTCCCCACCCACAGGAATATAATCTGTAACCACAGATCTTTCCATAGAAAATATCACGACAACTGTATCTCAAATAGAAAAGCAGATGAATTTTTAAGCATTAACATGACACTGGAGCACCATTAATCAAGGTCAACCCATTAGAAATACTGGATTCCATAAAAACTTCTTAACTTGGTCTGCATAACTACAAGTGTAGCCCAAGTGTTTCAGCTATCACCATTTTCTTTTTGTCAGTACAGAAAACACATCAAAGTTATTCAATGGGGCCGAGTACCTGAAGGAGAAGGCTGTCCTTTTACTACACCATTTTTAGTCTTTTCTTCAGAATTCATTACTTCTTTGTAGATGAGTTCTGGAAGAGATAATTGCAACAGTTACAAACAGGAACCAGTGCCTGTGATCAGGAACAAAACAACTATCATGAAACACAGTGTCATAGCCCTTCCCTGGGATCCCTCAGCCTGCCCCACCTTGTCTTCACGAGTCTGACAGCTCTACTCGCCTAAGACCTCTCTCTTCCATTCTCCTCCTCTCCTATCACCTCTTTTTGGAGCTGAATTGAGATAAATAGGGTTAAACCAGAACACATGAATTGTTTAATCCTGCACTATCTAGAAATGAAGCAGCACAGTAATATAGTGCTTTTTACTGTGGGTAAAATTATGATGCATCTTCCTGCTGAACAGTATCCTGTTCTCCAGATGATATCCTTAGATTTCAATGAAACACTGGAATCTGCACCTCCTGTGTTAACATTTACCTGTGTAGATAGAAATGTCCTGAGGACTATGAGTTATATTTTCACTACCAAAGCACCAGTTTGTAGGGCTAGTGTCAGTTCTTCACGTCAAAGGAATTATTTTGGTTTTACACAGATGCAATTGGCAGATGTGGCTACCCCTTCCCATATAATTCTAAACTGCAATTACCTTTCCATTCCTCAATTGTATGTTCCCTTTCATCCAGCTGTTTATCATATATCTGAGGAGGAGGCTGCAGGAGAGAAACAAAGCTATTTAGTCAATTGTCTGCTATACTGTAAATAATTAAGAGTAATCATTTAAGTAAAGATAAATTCTCTTCTCCCTCTTTGTTATCCATCCTGTACATGCAAAAACACATGAAAGACATTTGAATATTGAAGGGATTAACACTTCTGGAATTCAACTCTTTATGTAGAACAAATCAATATATTTCTCCCTTTTCTTCTTTTAAACAAGAGGCATAGTTGCAGTTGAAATAGAGCCCAGGTCAACAATGTCATTGTGCTTGTACTGAGCCCAGAAACTCCACACACAGATTGTTTGCGCTGGCAGAGAAGGTACTGTCAGAGCACCAGACAAATACCAATCCTGATTAAGTAGCAGTAATATTACTATATTAATTTTTAAGTTGCCTTTTAGACATCATACTCGCTGCTATACAAACTTCTCAGAGTAACTAATTTTAAAGTAAATCTCCCTGCCAGAATTTCTGATCCACATTCCACATTCCCAAGCTCTCCAATATATGTATAATATACTGTATAAGCTTAAGTAACTTTACTTTGACCAGAAAAGGTTGTGGTTTAGGGTTTTTTTTTTTTTATTGTGTTTTTTTAGTTGATAGGAACGTCACAGAAGTATCAGATCCTGGAATTTACTGAGACAAGAGATCCTGGAATTTACTGAGACAAGAGCAACTAGAGTTTCCGAGAGCCAAATACCTGCTTTCATTGGGCAACTAAGCCATGTGTTCATTGTCTCTCTTGATGTTAGCTTCCAAATACAGCCGCCAAGCAAGGCAAAGGACTCTCTCCTCCTTCCTTCTACCAAGAAGCTGCAGCATTCAAGCTAAGAGTATCTAATGAAGATGGAAACAAGATCTACAAGACTTTTCTCGCTCGTAAGTATTTCCTCTAATGTTCATCCTGGGCACCTGGCCGTTGCGTCCCTTTCAAAACATGCTACTATTAAATGCACATTTACCAAACTGTTTTCTGATTCACTAAGAAGTTTAGAATTTGCTCTCAGGACTCCAACACCATCAGTCCATTAAGCTATTTGCACGCTACAGATACAACTGAGAAAGCAATAGCTCAGTGATGTAACACAGACTGGGAAAATTATATGACAGCTGAACTGTACAAGTCCACTGAAAACAAGAGAAGTTCCTGCAGAGAGACATTTGTATCAGGTGAAGTCCTGGATTGCCAAGTCTTATACCTAAGAAGGTGCCGAGAGGCATGAAACACATGCCATGAGTTAAAGTGAGTGCCAGGCCTCAGCAGGGGTACCTGAGGTTTCGCTACGTCAGCAAGGTAAGACACAACCACTGAAGAAGTCTGAGTCCAAAATCAATGCAGCTGTTCTCTTATTCAGCGTAACAACCCTTCTCGGTCCCTTCCAGTCAGTCCTGACTCTTAAGATAGATTCAACGAAAATTGATGCAATCTCCGTGGGATTTCCATGTTTCTGCTGATCATGAGGGAGCTGAATGCTACAAAACAGCGCAGGTGAGCCTCACCGTTGACCAGCAGGATGCAGTAAGCTCGCTCCACTCCTCCAACTGGGCCTGCTGGACTACTGCTCGGCCACTCAGCCAGCTCTGCAGCATGCATTTCCTACTGGGGGAAAGCAGGGAAAGCTGGCAAAGACAAGGAAGCCCGAGGGGTCTAAAGAATTTACAGGAGACTTACAGGGGCTGTCAGCTCCCCTATGCAGCTGGCTTAGCTTTTATGGTACCAGTAGGGGAGGCATTTGGCTGAGCTGTAGTCTGAATCAGCTGCAGAACCACTGCTTCTCTGTCAGATGGAAGGAAAGCAGGTAAAGCAAGTTGGACAAGAATATCCTGCAAGTAGCTTGCTTTCTAAAAGCTTCAGGGAGGGGCTTAGAAAAAGCACAAGCTGGGGGTAAAATTGCTCCTACCAAGTGTAAACACTCTTTTTACACCTTCCACAGAAAAACAAGGTTATTTCTCCCCCAGCCAGAAATAAGAGGCTAGATTCCTTCACTGCTTCAATTCCCAAACACAAATTACAGAATCAAAAGGAACAAGTGAGATCAGATGCACATTCCTGTCCTCAGTTCACACAACCACAAAATCTTTGGCTTATGTCTTTTCTAATTTATTTCAGCTATGTCTTAAGCAGGCATAATTGGCTAATAGGCAACAAGAAAAGCAGCAGTAATTATTTCCTAGATTAACACATTCTGGAAACTAAGACATTTGCCAGGGAGAAAGCCCAGAATAATCTCATTTGTTATCAAACTCCTATTTTGCTATTAAGACAATCAAGGGAGAGCAATCAAACTCTGTACTTCACACACCACTGGATGCCAAAACTGCACCTGCACAGCGTTCTACTGCTGTACCACAGTTTGTACTGCAGACCTTTATATTTGTGAGCTAGCAGAACCCACAGCTATAAAACATGGCTCTCGGCAGGAACACGAGAGCCAAGGGCAGCAAATATTCAGTGTGATAATGACTTGAATAAAATCCTCCTCTTCACACAGGCAGGATCTATAACCTCTAAAATCTGTGCAGAACATAGGTGAGTGGTGCTCTGCTGAGAGGCAGGCCAGCGCTCTCTCCCTGGGAGAAGAGAAGCTTTCCCATCTAAATTCCCTGATACAAGGAAATGAGCCCTTATGTCATAATTTCATTGATTCAAGGCGCTGAGCTGAGAATACCACAACAGTTTTGGGAATGAATTTATTTTCCCATGATCCTCATTAATCTTAATGAGAAAAACAAAGCCTAATACATTGTTGTCAACCTAGACAATCCCCTCCAGGCTAACTGCCCATTTCCTGCTAACTGGTTTGTTTTGGGGTTTTTTAAACCAATTTCTAAAATTAGAGGGAGGAAGAGAGGTTTTTAACACAAGTATTGTCACAGCAATGGAGTAGACAGAGCAGCTGCCTTACCTGGGTCCTCCTGGGCACCTGATTTCAGTCTTGGTGCAAAGGTTAGGCAGCAAAGTCATTTTTAGGCCAATTCAAATGCCTTAGAAAATTACTGAGTTCACAATTATTAATTTTCTATGTGGATGCAGCTGCAAGTATTATAGATATTTTTATAAATCCTTCATACAACACATCCCAACTGAGAGTTACATGGTTTCGTTTGTACAGGTTTCAGAAAAAGTATAGTTAAACTAGCATTAAATCAAAGCAGAGTGTGGATCAAGCCTGTGGGTGGCAGCATCTAGCTTCAGTTTAAGGTAGCCATTTTCTCCCCAAGTCAGATTGATTTGTAAGTAATTGCATTGGTAACAATAACAAAGAATAGAGTCTATTTTTGGATGCAGACGAGAAGGAATAAATTATATTTTTCTTGTATATATTAAAATAATTCCTTGTTGTTTCAATGGTTCTTGGCTTGTACATTTTACAAATGGATTTTAAAAATATTTTTGCATTAAATTTAAAATTCATTGACTATAATAAAAATTACAAAAAAAACCCCAAGCAATTATCCACACAGACCTTTTTCTACAAAAAAACCAAACAAACAAAAAAACAAAACAAAAAAAACAACCAAAAAAACCCAAACAACCCAAACCACAAAAGACAGGTTTTTTTCATGTGGTCAGATAAGCACCAGGAGACTACTGGATTTGTTAAATACCTTTCTAATATCTAGGGAGGAAAAGATTTTCACTAGGGGAAAAAAGCAAAACATACGCTGAGGCTGATGTATTCTATTCTTACTTTCCCAAAGGAACATGGATTGGTTTGTATGCTACTGCTAGAAAGCAAAGGGAATGGGCTGGAGCTCACACTTGAATAAATCCTGCCATCTCTGTCCCTGCCTCTGCAGAGCTAGTGCCAGCACAGTGAAGACCTTGGGATGAGCTGTTTTTAGAAAGCTTGGCAGGAGCAAGGCTTGATTCTGCATCTGTTCCCAGAATCTCAGGGTCTGGAGTAGTAGCTGTGGAGCAGCATACAAGGCGACAATAGAATTAGCAATACACAAATACCAGAGGCAATGGAGGCTGTAAAAATTAATGATGTGAGGTTAAACAATTTGTTAAATGGCTTAGATCCTCATAACAGGTGAATATAAAAATTCCTTTGTGTTTTGCTACAACATACATTGTGTTACTGATATCATTTATATATTTATTTTTGCAGTGCAAGCCAAAGTACACCAGTGTGCTGTCACCAGAGGCCTGACGTCTCTTTAGGTAGAGAGGAAAGGGAGGTTGTAGTGAAGTGGGAGTCGGCCTCTTCTCCCGGGCAACTAGCGATAGGACAAGAGGACACAGCCTCAAGCTTCGCCAGGGGAGGTTCAGGTTGGACATTAGGAAGAATTTCTTCTCAGAAAGGGTTATTAGACATTGGAAGGGGCTGCCCAGGGAGGTGGTGGAGTCACCATCTCTGGATGTGTTTAAGAAAAGACCGGATATGGCACTTAGTGCCATGGTCTAGTTGACATGGTGGTGTCAGGGCAACGGTTGGACTCGATGATCCCAGAGGTCTCTTCCAACCTGGTTGATTCTGTGATTCTGTGATTCTGTGAAAGTGTCAAGGGCCTTGGATTTCACCCTGTGTTGCCCAGGGACCCCACAGTGGGCTGGGCATGTTCTCAACTATGGATATGGAAGAAGAGATGCCTCTGTGTCCATTTCATTCCTTGGACTCTTTGCAAAGCCTTTTGGAAAACTTGATGCATAGTACACATCAAAGAAACTGTGCTCTGAGCTGTTTCTGAACAGCTGGACTGTAAGGATACCATGCAGCCAGAGTCAAAATTAGTTGGCTACACACAGATGACTGAACAGCTTGCAGATACATACAACAACAAGCTGGAAAAAGCTTTAGTTTGGTTTGAAAAAGAAAAAAAAAAGAAAATAAATGCCTCTTTCTTCTCTAACCACTATTTCTCACTAACATTATCGAAGATTGCTGCAGAAGCTGTATTTGGCTTCCATAGTTCATCAGCTATAAATGTTGCTGACTAGAGGAAATAACTGTGCTTGTGTGCAAAGCAGAGCTACAAACTTCTTTTGTGAGGCAACAGATGTGCACCATCGACCTCTAAGCAGAAAACCATACCCTGTAACTGATTGCCAAAAAAATAACCTGTGGCAGATCACCAAAGAGTTTAGATACAACATTTATACACACAGGGCTGAGCAAGAGAAGAGAATACTGGAAAAGACACACAACACAACCTTGATTTTGCCGTGAAGTGTCACGTGTAGTGAAGGTAACACCTTCTTTGAAGTGGTGTTTGCCAAGGCCACAGAGCTCTCCAGAAGTGCTTCTCCATTATCATGGATGCTCAGCACTCACAGGTAAAGTAAGAGATGGGCAATTTTTTTTTCTTATGACAAACTATGAAACTTTAAATTAACTTGAACAGATTGTATTTAACAGCTGATCACAGATAGTCTATAGAGGGCTAAGACAATACAGCAGCAGTTTCTATCCTGGACAGGACCTCGGACTGAGAACCGCAAACTGACCTCTCTTCATAAGCACTGTAGGAAACAGCATCACAATAATAAAAGGAAACACACAGGTTGGCATGCACAGAAAAATGAATGATAGTTCACAACTCAGGCCCTCATGGGTGGTCCTAGATGCAGGGATACCCCAGTGAAATATAAATCCTATGAGAATAAAACCAATAACAAAAGCAGTGTGAGTTACCGTGAATAAAACCCTACAAAATCTATCACTGTTGTAAAATTCTGTCAACATAGAGAAATGCTTAAAAGGAACATTTTTAGCATCCCATCTTTCAGTTTTCTAAGAAATCTCTCTTCTAATGGATGGCATATGTCAGATAACAAGCAACAACTATAGGTACAGTAAAATCTAAGATGAATTTTGAAACCAGTTAACAGAAAACATCAGATAATAATCCATGGCAAATTTTGCTACTAGGTTTGTTCCCATGGAATAGAACAATACTGTTCCCAAGTCTGAACCAATTCGAGATCACACAGATATTCAAAAGGTTCCAAACTGAAGTGAGTCCTAAATCATTTATAGGTGAAGAAAAAATGTGCAAAGATTAAGTCCTAAACAAGTTCCCATAAACAGCAAAAATTCTTCTAAGATAGCATCTTCCAAAAATGTTCAAGCAGATCTTTTCAGCCCAAAAATACGTGGTTAATTTTTTATGAAATAACATAATAATTGAAAAATTAAGGGGAGGAATAGAAAGCAGCCACGGTCTTGAATAAGAATGTGACTTTCATACCAATAAGTAGGTATTTCTCCCATTCAAAATTATTTCTGATGCCAACATATGCAAGGAATTAGACTGGAGACCAGGCACCTCAAGCCAATGCAGTCCTAGAGAACAACCAGCACAAGTGTTCTGAAATTTGATTTCAGAGCCACCCAGGGGGCAATGCTAAAGCTATTCTAAAGCACATGTCTAGGAATCCATTCTGTTCACAAACAATTTAAACATTTTGGGATAAAAACAGTGACTTGTATATAGGCAGCATCGCATAAACATTAGGGGAGATATGAAAAATTAAATATCAGGTTTGGGATTTATTCACAGATCATCTCAATGAAAGATAAGAATGTATAGCAAAAAAGGCAGCTGTGTAAATGAAAACAAAGTCTCTAGCACAGCATTTTCAGACAAGAAAACAGAGAAGCTAATATGTCATCAGGGAGATATTGAGATTGTCTACAATAAACAGGATAGTCTACATATGGAGGCAAGAGATGTTGGAAATGTCTTCTTTCCTATAAAAAGAACAAGAGCACTTTGAGGGAGAAAAGGTATCGTATGTCTCATTTATTCATTATAATAGTCCAAATGCTGTCATGTAGGTAAAGTAAATATCATAATGTGAGAGTAATAAACATAATATTTGTTTAAAAGTGGAACCGAGACAGTTTCTGCATGTAACATACAGGAAGAAAGAACCTTTAACTGAAATAAAAAACAGAGAAGTAAGGTCTATAGGTTAATATTCTGATTTTTACAATAGATTTCCTGTGTAATATTAGTAAATAATATTTACTATTTTTAGTAACGAATATTTACTATAAAAAAAAACCTTTGAACTCTGGTTTCCCTACATATAAATTAGATGTGAAGACTGGTAACAGATTTCAACAGTTCCTAAAGCCTTGGGAATTCCACACAATCATAAACACACATTATCTCTATGTTTTCATATTTTTTAAAACCACGAATTTTAGTTATAATTGGTTGAATACAGAAATTAACTGTGAGTAACCCTATTCAAATTAACTTTGGAGCAATGATGTACGCTCTGGAGAACCTAATACTGTGACTTTATTATCAAAGATACAGCAGCAAGCTGAGTGAGCTCAAAAGAAGCTGGCTAACTAGGTTAGTATGTTACACATAATTTCCTCTAAATCCAAAATCTAGTTTACCCACTCACTCCACAGGTAAGCTTAAAAACTGTGCAAGTCCTGTTTCTAAATGTAAATATGACAAGTGTTTCAGAGCTATTGAGGGCTTTGGATGTGGTTTGTTTTTATGCAGAAGTCCGTGGGAGAGTCACAGTGCTGTTTGTGTAACCTCCTGCTGTTAGTGAATAGCAAGTACCACATCTAATAACATACCCTCTTCCTCTCTGTATCAGGGAATCACAACATGGCATTTAAGGCCGACCAGAAGAGTTTAATGCTGTTACACATCAGGGGGAAGGGGTATTGCATTCCTACCACTTCCCATTTGTGTTATGCTTTTTGCCCATTAGAATGAGACATAATAGTTTTATTGCCCCCATACAGCCTGTGAAAGACCATAAACTTTTAATAGACTTGTAAATAGGGACTGTAACTGTCACACTAGTCTGCGTTTGAAGTGGACAGGGCTGTATTTTATCTGTTCCCCACATTCATAATGCTGTAAATCTGGGCAGACGTAGAGGGTTGTTACCTCCAGGTTAAACTTTGACACCAAATTCTCTGCTTATTCCCTAACTGTCTTCAGTGCTCTTCAGGGTCACTCCAGCACACGCTGACACTTCATGATATTGCAGCAGCTCACTTCAAAATTCCTGTCGCATTAACTGCTTTCAGTTACCTGTCCTCCTAGGCCTCTGAACAAATGAATACTGTACAACAGATGCCTAGCTGCTTTTGATGAAGCCATTTACTGGGGAGAAGGAGTAATCTAACTAGACAGCTCAGCTAACTAAATCCCCCCCAATGCTATACTAGTTGAAAACGCCATGTTGTTTAATACCTCTGTATCCTAATTTCTGTGTTATGCCTGCTGTACAGGGTTATTGATAGTGGAAGGAATCCTGCCTTGTGTTACACACTGTGGGAGGAGGACTCAAAAAAAAAAAAAAACACACAACGCCCCACCACCAAATCTTTACTCACATGATGGAAGACCTCACTCTATGGAAAAACGCTTATCAAATGCTACAAAAGAGAGAGTTCAGTGAACGTGGGCAGATGCAGCACAGTGCAGGCTTCTAAGTCCCAGTGGGGCAATTGGGAAAAACAGTGGGAAGTTAAGCACAATGCAAGTGACCAAAAGCATCTCCATCACTCATTTTCCTATTGCACTTGCCAGGTTCCCTGGCCTGCACATTTGCAGGGCAGCCTGTGAAAAAGCAGAGTTGCTTCATAGAGCCTTGTCATGCTGCAAAGCCTAAAGAAGAATTCATTAAGGTGCCAGCTGGTTTTCTGCAAACTTCCCCTAAGGAAGTGGCAGAATATTCATCTTTGCTAGTCCATCCTTTCTCCCACTCCTCCCTCCACTCCATCCTTGCTTGCCCACTTTGCAGTCAATAGCTAAGGCTCCTATTGCACCCTCTGGCTCCTAGCCCATGAAACAGACGCAAATCTCTGAAGCTATGAGCTAGTGGGGTGAAGTGCTCATCTAGGAAGAGACAAGGCCCACTTGGGGAAGGCAAAGCAAAAACTGGGGTTAGTACCTGTTGTCTGTGATATAGAAAGACAGGAAGTAAAATCTGGCTTATGGCTTTTCTTCTCCCTTCACCGGGAATCAACAGAACTATTACTTGAAATCTAATAGACAGGTACATCCCCAAATACCAATGTACTTCCTTATATAAAGGGAGAGAGGAAAAGATGAAGAACACCCCAGTACCTAGTAAGCTTCTGTAAAGTGCTCCTGATCCTTCTGCCTGACAGAGTAGTTCTGATCTGCCTGTTCATCACACCCGGAGTGATGTAATTCAGCTCAGTTCAGAACCCAGACAACAGAGAATTGAAGTGTTGAGCTTGTATTGAGGCAAAGACGACCAGGATTTTCTTAGATTTCTGGCTCTAAAGCTTTGTTCTCAGACAGAAAAAAGAAATCTACGCACCTTGGATGAGACGAATTGCAGAAGCCAGATTCTGACACAAGAGAAGACTCACTGAATGCAATTGTAAAAAAAAAAAATTCATAGGCTCCAAAGCAGTAAATTTGTAAAATGCAGGAACAAGCAATTGCAAACTAGTAAGGCTCATTATTACCTCTCAAGGAAAATCCACGAAAAGAGGATGAAAAAAAGAAGACCAAATCTGATGCTGACTAACTGTGGCATTTCTAGTGAAATACAAAACACAAATGCCCACCTAAAACCTGTTTTAACAAAAGATCATCTTGGGGTAAAGACACCAGGGGACAAATGCTTCAAAAATGGCTGACATAATAAAAAGAGCACTTCTGAATTTCAACATGAAATAAGCAAAGAGAATAGAAAACAAGAGTAAACCTGAATACTCAGAGAGCACAAATGCAAAATCCATTAACGGGTTTATCAGCTAACTGAAGCAGCAAAGAGTTAGAATAGGCCAGGCCAGTCTCTTGATAATCAAAATATGAGACAATACCTTTAAGAGACAGAGAAGAGTTGAACAGAAGTTGCAAAGGACATTAGTTTGAATATGAATGGCTACTGTGTTCCACATCAGCTCAGTCTCCTTCCATTGCTTTACTATTATGTAAGTTTGCAAGACTGTCATAGAAAGAGAAAATATCACCACCTCTTCCTTGGGTTGGAAATCTTCCAGACAGGGAACACAAACAATTTCATGCAACTTATTACACCCTGAGAACAGAAACTTTATAGTAGCAGATTTGCCTTAGGCTGATACATGTTTGTATAAACCTTTTGTCAACCTATTCCAATCATGAACGCAGATCCTAAATCATGAGGAAAAATGGGGCTAAATGGTTTGAAAAACCTACTTAGACTGTAGTCTTTCATTTGCTTTTGTCCTTCATTTATAAAAGCTGGCTCTCAAACATAGCTAAGATAGATAGGCACAAAAAGTTGAGACCACACTGGGACAAACTCTTAACTGCATTCAGTGAAACAGTTAATGATCAGTACACATTTCTCTACCTTTCCCATGAGGCATTTTTGTAAGCTTCATAAACTACAGCATAGTTTGTGGACAAAAAGGACCTAGAACTAGTAGCATAAGGATTTCAATACATTTCAACAGTGCATTGATCTAGAATCATCTTCTGGTTTACAACTAGAAACAGGTTCAGCTGCAGAACTGAGGGCGAGTGGCAGAGGTACATTCCATTTCCACCTCCCAAAATTCAGTGGGCTAGATCCAGAGATCCATTAGAAAAGTCACTGATGAAACGTGCTGGTGCAGCTGTTTGATAGCACACATTAATAAAATAGCTTATCAAGACAGGGAAAAATGACTTGTTCCATTGAAGTTGGAATGCAAAACTTAAGATGTACACAACCTGGAAGAATCAGACCACAATCTGTTCTTCATACCGATGTCCGTGAAGGTTTTTTTGGCAAAAACTAACATTAATGAGCCAGAAAACCATTTTTAGGTTTTTTTACATGTCATTCAAATACTACTACGTGCAATTGTAACCTATTAAAACTTCTGCGGTTTAGTTCAGTATAGACAAATTCACAGAGTCAGATTATAAAATGAATCAGCAAAAGTACCTACCTCTCAAAGAGCTCATTTTTTGGACTTTTTTAGATGAGTACCAACTCCTAGCCTGGCTACAAAGTTTTCAAGATCTAACAAAAATATATAAGATGACAGTCATTTCCCCATTGCCCATGACATGCTTTAATGCATGGCGCTAGGAAATGTTTCCTGAATTTGGTCCTAACTGTAACAAGGCAGATATTTCAGTGAAGTATTTGAGAGAGATGCAAAGACTCCTGTGATAGTAATTCAGTTCTTTGTCCAATACCCTTAATAATACAAAATTGCAACAACAATTAACACAGAAGTAGAACAAGGGAATTAGCACAATGCAGAGCCCGGGGCTTAAGGCATAATATAAACTACTGCACAAAACTGTAATCATTTAAGACACTGGATGTCAGCACAGTGTTACAAGATACTCGAAAAGATATTCTGGATGTTACGTTAGGTTCCTGGTCCATGTCTGAGGTCACAGACAGATGGACACAGCCTGTTGTGCACACCAACACAGCTTTTTCCAAGAGGAACCAAGTTACTCCATGCTTGAAGCACTAAATCACTTGTGTTACCAACAAACAAGTTTATCACATAGAGGTACCTTGCTGTCTTGTAAAGAACTAATAGCTGATCAGACACCAAGCCTTCAGCCAGAAGTGGCAAGTTGTAACACGGATGCACAAGTAAAACTTTCTCTCCAGTGTAGCAACAACTACTCCTCGTAGAGGCACTGCCAGTTCGTAGCAGTCCCAGAACCTCAGGACACTCTTTTGAGAAAGAACAGAAAGCCACCAGTCTCCCATGAATCTGTTTGAGAAACTTATTCCATCATCGAGACAACACCAATGAAAAACACGGACTGACTGCACTTCAGCAGCTGAATCAAGAGGCAGAGAAAATCCAACTGAGTTAAGTTTTCTCCAGAAAATAATTAGTAAATGATTCACAGCTAGCCACTGAAGGTGTGTCAGCATGAACAGATGGAAATCTAGAATTTAATAAACTGTTAATTGTGAAAAGAAAGTCCTCCAGTTTAACTTTCCCTCTGAAAATGAGGTTGAAAAAATGATGAGTGTGAAGTGAAGCCAGGCTCTTTCTAGAATTCCTAGCACACTGACAAAATACAATGAATATTTATTAATTCCATGTTCTTCTATTTAGGTTACACTGCACACAACCTGAACCTTCCTGGTTTTTAACCTGCTGTGATCCCAAGAGAAGAAGGGTCTCTGTACCACAGAGCAATTGGTGTCAAAGCAATTCAATGACACTTTACTGTCAAAGTACTCATGACAAAAGTATTAGTATGATTCTATAGTATGTTATTGACAAGATACAGCATGTTTTGGAAGAGAAAACTCTGAGGCAAAGAGAGACAGAGAAAGCCGCTGGGGACGCTGATATTCAGCTCATGTTAACGACACAATAACTGTGCAAAGAACCAGGTGGGTGAAGAGAACAGAGGGTTATCTAGAAAGATGCAAACTACAAATAACCGGGACAACACTGAGCATTTGAAGTTGAACATTTAAAGGCACCGTTCCTTCCTCACAGGACGTCCTCTGTTCTTTAAGGTGCTATGGGAGCAATGGCAGTTTGATTTTCCACTGCTTTACACCTTCTGTAGTCATTTACAGAGGAATGAAATGCAGCCAACAGTGAAAATGCAAGGAACGTGATTTGATCGCGTGTGGCACCACATTTGTACAGGTATCTATGGTGATAGGAGGTGCATGTGAGAGACAAATGCCTCAATGAACTAGACTGTAATTGCTACAGGCTTTTAAGAGCTCGTGGGCTCATCAGATTCCAGCCAATTCACCTGGCAGGCAAAACAAATAATTATTATTTCTGTCTTACAGTCACAATCCAGAAAAAGGATGTGGTTTGTTCTAGACCACATGAGGACTCCGTGGTACAATCAGAAATTAAACTGTTGTCTCTTCAGCCATAGATGTACCCCCCGTCTCTGTCTGTGTAAGAGAACAGTAACACGAAGTTCAATATCAGCTGTAATTCTAGGTGTGTGGCAAGTTTTTCCTTCTAAAAGGGCAATCTCATTATGACAAAAATTCAACTTCTGCTTCAATCTGAACTACAACTAAGAGCATACATCTGGAAATTGGGCAAATCATGACATGAAAATATCCACTGTACCAAATTCCCTTTCTGTTCTGCATCAGAAGTGGCTCTCCATGGTTAAACTCACAGGCAAAGCACTTCTAAAGAGGGACCCAGATCTGAGTTCAGGTATCAGAGTAATTCTGTAAAACGGAGTTAAGAAATGCACGGAAATACAACAAAAGTATCTGACAATGGAATGAGATCTTCGAGAGGGATGCAAAACTAAAATTTACATGCTGGGGGTAAAATATTGCAAGGTATCAAATGTTTACAATTCAGGCTGATAAACCTTTTTCTTTAAGAAAACTAAACAGGACGCAAAAACTAAAGGCTCTCTAGATAGTAGAGCCATCCCCTATAAAGCACTCCTAAGTAACGTACTCTGCAAAGATCCTACACACGTGAAATTTGATGGGGTTTTGTGCATTCTGTTTACTTTTGAAATTTATTGCACTTTCAAGACTGCACTGAATTGGAGTATATTGCTAAACAGCAGTGATTTGGGGCAATCCCACGCACAAATGCAGGCTGGGCAGAGGATGGATTGAGAGCAGCCCTGAGGAGAAGGACTTGGGAGTGATGGTTGACGAGAAGCTCAACCTGACCAGTAATGTGCACTTACAGCCCAGAAAGCCAACCATATCCTGGGCTGCCTCAAAAGAAGTGTGGCCAGCAGGCTGAGGGAGGTGATTCTCTCCTTCTACTCCCCTCTCATGAGACCCCACCTGGAGTACTGCGTCCAGCTCTGGGGCCCGCAACATAAGGACATGGACCTGTTGGAACGAGTCCAGAGGAGGGCCATGAAGATGATCAGAGGGCTGGACCACCTCTCCTGTGAAGACAGGCTGAGAGAGTTGGGGGTCTTCAGCCTGGAGAAGAGAAGGCTCCAGGGAGACCTCATAGCAGCCTTCCAGTACCTGAAGGGGCCTACAGGAAAGCAGGAGAGGGACTTTTTACAAGGGCATGTAGTGATAGGGCAAGGGGTAATGGTTTTAAACTGAGAGAGGGTAGATTTAGATTATATCTTAGGAAGAAATTTTTTCCTGTGAGGGTGGTGAGACACTGGAACAGGTTGCCCAGAACAGTTGTGGATGCCCCCTCCCTGGCATCAAGGCCAGGTTCGATGGGGTCTTAAGAAACCTGGTCTAGTGGAAAGGTGTCCTTGCGATGGCAGGGGGGTTGGAACTAGATGATCTTTAAGGTCCCTTCCAACCCAAACCATTCTGATTCTATTATTTAATATTGCAAGGTTCAGGGTCTTAGTTCCCTTTTGTGGTTAAGTAAGATTTCTAAACCTGTTGAAATACTGAGCTCTGTTTTTATACATGATTAGTATTACAGGTAAAAGTTCAGATATGTTTTCTGTAATACTAATAAATGATGTTTGCTGTTTTCCACAAAGAAATGTTTAAAGAGAAAGATAGTATCTTTTGCCAGACTGACTTATATAGCTAGAAAAACCAGGTGAGCTACTGGGGTTCAAAATCCTTTCCTCATGTTGTCTAGAAGAAAGCAGAAAGTGGCTTCATATGCTTGAAGCAGTTTTGCTTGTCCCATCTACTGTCAGTTAATCTAACAAAGAGAGATATCCTGTCCCTACAGATCTCATTTCACGTAAATCCAAAGACCACTACAGTCACAACAACATTGTTTCTTTATAGCATGCTCATTATCAAGCTGCTGTGCGTTTAGCAGTCTGAAGTAAGGAGTCACGCCTCACTTACCGCCTCCACTTCTGCTGGGTCATACCAGACATTAATGTATGGATGCTGTAAGGCTTCGTCTACTGATATTCGCTTGGCCGGATCAATGACTAGCATCTTTGATAAAAGGTCCCTGGCTTGGCTAGCTAGAACAATGAAATCAGATAAACATAGTATTAGTACAAAACAATCACTGCCTCCAGAAGAGGGTTAATTGGGTTAAGAAGGTAACAATGACACGATCCCTTTAGAGATCGTTTGTATGTACTGCCCCTTGCCTTGTTATAGCAAGAGTTCTTCAGTAATCATTTTAAGTCGGATTCATTAGGAAGATGCCAACATCAGGGCTGCACCCCATAAGTCCCCTAACAAGCTTCAGTGAGATTTTACATGTTGTGTGCAGATTCCATGTAGAGGGCTGAATAATATACCCACAAAAAATGTGCTTGAGGTATCTGTATTATTGCCAGGATCAGAAAACAAAAGCTTCCATAATGAAGTCTAAAATCACGGCACTACTAAATCAAAGCCTAAAACGTACAGGTGCTCTTATGGTGGCTCAGAAAAACATCCACACCTTTCTGTATGTTTTAAAGTTTTTCACCTAGCCTGCTGGGAGGCATTAAATATTTCAGTGAGGCATAGGTACCAGGCTTACCTTAGGGCCTCCCATTAGAAGCAATAATGTCAAATCTGTAGCCTAAGATCAACACATAATGGTATGGAAGTGCCTCGGAACTGCTCAAGTCTTGTTTGTCCCACATAACAAAGTTTAAATCTGTGGGACACATCATCCTCCACTACAAAAATGTACAGTCTTATATATACATTGAGTTTTATGTTGCAACATTGATTTATTTTACCTGATAATATAGCTCATTGTGCCTATCAGGCCACAAACTCGTCCTTCTATTACCCAAATTGTTTTTACTGTTTAGAGTTTGTAACAAATATAATACCATCTAAACCCATGTAAAAAATGTTAACAGACTTTTCTAGTATTATTATCAATGTAGCATTCTAAGCTCCTCCATGCTCAAAATTATTTCCTGTATAAATGAAAAAGAAACTGAAAGAAGAAAGAATGTAAAGAGATAAGTGCAAAAATATTATTAGGTATCTCATCAGACATGAATAAATAAAAGTAATATCTAATCAAACCATTAATGTTATATTATGGTGAAATATTTAGGCAGGGCATGGGATGATACAATGATGCACAAGCAGAATTTGTTGAATGCAGTGTTTCTTGTTCTGTGACTGTATCTTAAAAACTGGCATTCACTATGCTCAAATGTACATGCTTCATGTAATCAAAAGCTAACAGCACTGTTTGACAGTCATTTCTATTCATTAGCCCCAAATCCAAGAAAATTCCTTATTTAATTTTATTGTAGTAGTATAAAATTCTGTGTATCCAAAAGCATCTGCTCAGACCTTTCACTTTGCTCCCCGAGCTAAGACAGCAGCCATGCTATGAAACAGTTGTTAATTGGAAGAGTATTCTTGTTAATGACAAGCAATAGAAAACCATTACACGCCACCATAGTAAGCAGCCTCAAGTACTCAAGCAGTGCAGAACTGATACAGAGTACAAGTTTGCAGGGGTTCCAGAGCTGTGATGAGAAATGCTTTCTATACTAAACACACATTAATCACTCTTTCCAATTGAAGGTCAATGCCCTGTTCAAGTAAAACAAGACTTCAATTAAAATCGCTACAACGTGTATTTTACAGGGGTATACATAGTCACACTGTAATGAAGTTAGTGCTCTACTTCACATATCAAAACTGACTCGTAGCATTTTTCAAAAGAAGAAATCCACCCATAGCAGATTTTAAACCTCAGCTACATCAATTTTTCACTTAAAACAAAACAGTGCAAGCGCTGAGATCTTCCGATGGAAGTACTACTGTTCCTTTCTGTTACAAGTTTAAGAATGAGAGTAAAGGACCACTCAAGTTCCTCGTGGTACAGAAACATCACACAGAAAACCATGAGGATTGCTCAACACATTAGTGACAACGTATGTTCCCTTGACTGCCCAAGCACCAGGGTCTCCAAAAATCATTTCCAAAAGCTGCCTTTCAGCTGAACAAAACCCATGCGGTCATTCGTCTCTGCAACTAACTGCATTAAAAGGGAGTGCAGAAGGGAGAGAAGAAAAACTGAAAAAACAACCTTCATTGCATTGCAGCTGTTGACATGTGAACCATGTCCCTTTGTCAGACATACCTTTGAGTTTGTTGTGTTCCGAGTCAGCTGGGAAGAGAGAGTCTGGAAAAAGTTTGGGGAAAGTGAGGCCAGCATACTTGGGTCTGTTCTCAACATAGTTCCGTACCGTCGGCTGCAGCTTCTTCATGAATTCTGGACAGGGAGTTCCCAGCTGCTCAATAACTTTATTCCACTGATCAATATCTGAGTATCAGTAGTTAAGGTAAACAAAATACAAACCCCAGTGTAGTCTCCTGACATTTCTGTTTGAGTGTTCTCTGGGAATCCTCAGAGGTGTTTAACTCCCTTCATAACATCTTTGCATTTACTATCTTTTTTCATCATTATGCCTCCAGGTCCTACAGCCTGCAAAGGTCAAAACTACTCTCTTTCACAACTATACTTACATGAGGGCATTGTGCAATCCTAAAACCACCACCACCACTACGGGAAAATACACAGCTTCCTCTCATTGGGTCAACACCTGTTACCATTTTTATTTTTAACTTGCAGTCCAATGACTTGCACTCCCTTTTTGTACACGCAGGTAATTGCCTCTGTGACACCTTGGCTACATGGGCGCAGCAGGGAAGAAGGAGGGGTTCACCTGCCCTCTCTATTTGGTCTGTGGAGAGTGAGACCCAGCTGGCTCAAAGGAGTTCTGCACCGGACAGAAGTCACCTTCAACTCGTCTGCTTCGCACTTGTATGTTTACTCTGTCCAATAACTTTATTGGTGCTAATTTTGCTAAAACCACCCAACCAGCAACCCCTTAAAAGCAATTTGTTTGATTTTATAAGAATGCACTGAACTCATTTTCCATAGACAAATGATGCCTCAGGTAAGTGCAAATGTGACAGCTACATTACTGAGCTCTTACTGACTAACAAGAAACAGGCTCTCATGCTTTAAAAGAAATTGTATTACAGGCAATTTGCACTGAGCTTTTTTTTGCTTTGGTGTTGATTTTTTTATTTTTCTTGAGATAACAATTAGGCATCTGATAGGTGTTATGTAGCTCTTCCAGCCTTACTGTGCTAAAAAAAAATTATCAAGCAAATGTCTATAAAATCAGTACCATCTCTACGTCACAGTGTCTAATTCACAGCACTAAGAATCTGATGACAACATAAAAAAGAAAAGGAAGAGTACATGCAGCCATAAGTACATTGATGCTAAGAAATGTGATGAACGGAGTTTCGTTAAGAACATACTGGAAATAAAAATCTTTAAAAAGACAAATATTCAAAGCATTTCAGCACAGAGTTGTTTTTTTTTTAATTATTCTTTTAAGTTATTATTGTCATGAGTGTCGTAAGTGTGGAGAAGTTTCCTCAAATACTAAAGACAGCTCCTCACAATCTAAGAGAGAAATCAGGTCAACAGAAGGAAGATAAGAAGAGAAAAAAGATAAAGTCAGGCAAAAAGCAGCTCTTTGGTGCAGTAGCAATTTCAGATTTTTAAAAAAGTGTTTTAGTTTAGGGAAATGGAAACATAGCATTTTCGGTGAATTACAGTGAATCTGTAAAGATTTTTCTGCATAACTTTCATTTTTTAAACTAAAACAAAGATGTATGTAAAACAACCCCTCCCACACACACACTCCATAGATTGTATGTATCTTGTGCTGTCCATGAAAAATATCTTTTTCTCAACAGAAAACTAAAGAATTGCAACAACAATAAAGTTATCCATGACTATAGCTGCTCAAAGAGGAGCTTGAATATTTAATTAAACATTTTGTTAGAAAATAAAGTGTTTTGACATTTTAAACTTGTATTCAAGTTAACACATCTTATTGTTTGCTGGCTGGACTATTTCAGAAGCAGATCTTTCTGAGTAACTTGAAAATATAGAGTGTGTAAATGCTTTGCAGAGAAGAACAGAGAATACAGAAATGAAGGTGCTGTTAGTTGTGCCAAGAGAAGATAAATGGGTGAGAAAGCCAAGCTACAAAAGCATCACTGGAAGCATTTCCTGTGCAGATTGAGTGAAGGCCATTTGATAAACAGGGAGGGCCAAATACAGGACTTGCTTCAAAGCAGACGTCAGAAGCTTACGCTTGTACAGAGCAGGTTAATGATCTCTCAGGCATTTAATGAAGGCAAAAAAGAGAGGGGTCTTTGGGATTACAGAATGTTGTGGGACTTGGACATGTTGAGCGGGAAGATGTAGTAAGATGCTCTGGATGTGTGTGATAAGGGAAAAGAGTAAAAAAATATCCCTGAATAGGGCCTACATGGAGGAACCAGTGTCAACAGTGATGGAGAGGGGAAAAGGAGAAACCTCAGGGCCAGTGCCTGCTGCAGACATTTCTTCTAAGCTGACAGAAAGGCTCTCACTAAGAGACGACAGCCAAGCAGGCCACCACCCATGACTGGAAGATTGTAAGAGATGGAAGAAGCTTCATGAGTCATCAGCACAAAGACGACAGCCAAAGCCAAGGGAGCTGGCAGAGCCACCATGTTCCACTCCTTGACTAGCCTTGATTTGCAGGAGGACAGCACTGGAGCTTTTGTGGCCCTGGCTTGCACCAAGGGCCAAAAATGTCAGGCTTTACATCGTAGCAACTTCAGGGACTGGTTTTGAGTAACTAAATGATCTGAATGGATAATTATGCTTCTTTACTATATTATTTCTGAGTTATGTTGCTCAAATTCTGCCAAAACCCTTAAGCAAAATTTATTCATTTGGTCTTTATATATATCTATACACACACACACAAATTGACATGATGGAGCACTCAGGATCTGTTTTTGTCCTAATAATAGCAATAGCAAAACCATGCCCCACGAGAGCAGGTGGAGACTGACCCTTTTTCAATCAGATGGATAAACACATTTTCTCTCTAGTATTGTTTCTCCACTTACCTAGGCCTTACAAGCACTGGATTGTATTCTGAGGTCCAATACATGAAAATGTGCAAGAATGTAACGATGTTCTTGCTGAACACTGATCTGGCTCCATTTCATTGTTAAGTTTTATACAGTCACTGGTTGTAATGCATCTGTGGTGCACCTGATGATAAGAGGTTGTACCCGTCACAGTATGAGATTAAAAAAAAAGTTTTGAAAAAATTCTGAGGTCTACTTTTTGAAGCAAAGAGAAGCAGCTTTCTCTAGCTGGCAGCCAGAATTAGCTTCAGCAATTCTGAAGAAAACAAATGTTACTATAGAACAGTCCTAATGTGAATCAAAACCTGCTGTAGGTTACATTAACCTATCAGTGATTGTGACTATAGAAGTTATTTGCACACCGACTGAAAAAACGGTACTACCAATTAATGATCACGTAACTGACAGAAATTTCCCAAGCCAAAAAAGATTAACCGGTATTTGAGTGAGAAAAACTTAAAGAAGAAAAACTTCTCCTAACAGAAGACCCTGTTTTTCCCCTTGAAATTAAGCAAATGTTGGACAGACTGGAAGTCGGAAAAATTATAACCCAAAACTCTGGAAGATGATGAAATGTCTGCTTTGAATCACCTCTGCTATCCCTTGCCCCAAACAGGATCAAGGAAAATGTGTCAACTATACACAATAGCATCTGTATGACTTAAGACAGAAGAAAGGATCTAACCTGGATTTATTAGTTTGTCCCTGGCACTAACACTGTGGCATTTTTACTAACATTAAGATGGCCAAAATTACAGCAAAGAAACTTATTTAAGAAAATAGTTCTAAAATGCGTATCTTTTGAATGCTGTGGACTGTGATGTGGAAAACACAAGTAATTCTGCCAAAATGCCTGTTTATAACAGAGCTTTTGGAGTTACACTGGACGGTGGTGGTGATGGTGGGGAATCATGCTTCCCTGCCCAGCATACAGGACTCCACTTTCTTCACCTATTAAGCAGCACATCTGCAGTAGCTTTACTGCACTGGAGCAGGCTTTGCTTTTTCTGGCTAAAAGTGCTTCCGGAGATGGGTAGGACCAGGGCATGTCAAATCTTGCTTTTGTTAAGGGAGGCACAATGAAAACAAAATGGACACAGAGCTCTTCCTTCATAACAGACAGGGTAAAGTTCATCTCTTTTCAATCTCAAAATCTTAAGGGAACCATCCTTCTGAAAGTTTTCTCCTTAAATGTGCATGCTCCACCAAAAAAAACTGACTCCGTTGCTTCAGGTACAAGTTTTTTATGCGCCTAACTTGTCAAAGTTAGAATAATTACTATGAGCTGCTCTGTGTATTTCCCTCCCCAACACCAAATTGTCACACCAACTGTAAACTTGATAGCTCAACCCATTTTCATTTTTTAAATTGGACCTTTTTTTAAAAAAAATAAATCTGTTAATAAAAACCAAGCTAACCAGCTTCACTGTGGGAGACATCAGTGTCAGATACTTATTTTTTCCACAGTCCCATAATTTACATACTGATGTCAACACGGTTTACAAAACACGCACAAAATAAATTGAAAACACCAGTATCTGACAAGACAGCAAGTGTAGCGCATTTTCTGTGCCAAGGTGAACACTTTGAGAAGAATGTGGCATTTGTAAAAATTAGATGGTAACAGAAAGTGGTTTGCAACTTTAAGAATAGTAGTTGCTATTTATATGCTATAATAGAACATGTGGTGATAATAAAAAGAACATGTAGCACAGAAATAAAATTACTTCAAAAGATTACCATTGATAATTTGGATGTTAGAAGATAGCAGTGTTGGTTGTGTAGCTGTCATTAAGCCTTTGGATGCATATCTAGGATGACAGCTCCACTAAAATTTTCAACTATTTTGTTTTTAGCTGGCTCTTCATTCAGTTGCTGAGCATCTTTGCTTACACAGCAGCATGCAAATCAGCACTTAGTGGATAGTCCAGATATTACAGCGCAGGATTGCCTAGGAGGCAGCCTATGAACATTAGCATTGTTAAATACCTTCTAAATGAACTGTAAAACTGTGCATAAAAACCCTATACCCCAATCTCTGTGACGTGAATAACACGATTGCAGTTGTAGAATAAGGCTCTGTAAGTGATAGCTTGTATGGCCATCTGTGATTTATACTAAGAGAAGCTGACGTTACGCCAACCTTACATATCTCTACTGAGTATATACTTGTCTCTCTGTACGCATTCCCAAATACAGAATTTAAAGGCGCGTTCTTCCTTGGCTGCCCAAAATGCATTCAGCAGATTAAAAAAAAAAATTTAAAATCCATGTATAACTACCACTTTCACAGCTCACCAGAGGACTAAGGCACCTTCTTAACTCCTTCAGATCATTTATGCAGTGGTGAGAAAGGAGTAACTGTTTCTGTCATAAAATTTTGAGAACACCACACGGAACAAGAGTCAACTCACAGGTACAGTCAGCTTTCCAAATTGCTCCTGAGGCAACACAACAAACCATGTTGCTGTTTTCTCCTTGCTCGAGGCATCAGTATATCCAAGCTTCATGATAATAGTTCCTCTCTAAGCAGAACTACTGCTGTCAACCTTGAAAAGAAGCTTCATAGAACATTAAAAAAAAAAAAAGAGCTTTATCTCACAATTAACTGTATCACATGCATACACCAAAAATGGTAGAGAAATAGTAACATTTCAAGGATCAGTAAAGACCCAGGGGATTTTGGACAATACAAAGCGTTCATTCACGCATTCACTCACAATTGGGAGTTTAAAAAAAGAATAGAGGTGGATTCTGTTCTCAACTCCACCCAAGCAATTTCAGTGAATTCAAGTGGATTGCAGGAGTGGAACAGAGCTGCAGCCTAGCTAAGCACTCCACTCCACACTTACGCAAAGGCACCTCCTATGTTTCTGCTTGTGAATTTTCCACAACCATGTAAGATGACTCTGTTTTGCTACAGACGTTGTTCCAGTTAGCTGAACGGACCATTTAGTTCTGTAAGCAGAAACAACATCAAATGACCTGTACTCCTTAACTGTTGGAAAATGGCAAATAGTAAATTTTGTAGTCAAATATATGACTGACAGTGCATTTCTCATGAATATTCAATCTTTCAGTTTCAAAACTGCTTTTCACAGTTATTTATGCATAAAAATGGACACAAATTAGTATTAAGTACTCTTCAAATCACAGTGTGGTTGTGAAATGAAGCACTGCCTGTGAAGAAAAAAAATGCTGATAACAAATTCTGGTACACTGCCAGTCTTAACCCATTTTACACCCATTTTATGTTGAAGAGGAAGCTTTTGGTTTCTTTTTAAAAGAAACAGATTTCTAATTACTCTTGCTCCTTCTACACTTAACTACATCCTTAAGTATGCTCCCCCCTCAAGCTCTTAGAGCTCATAGTCCCTGCTGATGGAATTATACAGCTGCCCAACTCCATCACACATCTGAAGAAATAATCTTTTTCTACAGAAACGCTAGGCATTTTCTACACAGACTTAAGGAAGAAGATGCCATGAGGCCATCAGTCTCAGCAGACTGGGTCTGCCCTTGCAACTTACTGACTGGTTTTCAGCTGCACAGACAGGCACAGGAATGAGAATCACCAAACCCCTGCCAGCAGCTGCTCAGCAGCAGGGGAGAGGTGGGGAAGGATGGATTTGGAGAAGAGGCGGCTTTGAGGAGGGGTGCTCAGCGCCCTAAAAGAAAGCAACAGCATCGTTCTCTGTTCACAGAATAGACACTCATGGAACAGCAGAATAAAAGCAGAGCGGTACATAAAGCGCACTGCAAATTTAGCAACGTATTATAAATACAAATGAAGAATGTGAACTCAATTAGAGAATAATCCCAAACAAATCAGCAGCTGGCAATGCCAGTTTCTGTGGGGTTACTGCAATAATAAACAGCACATAATGGTTTAATTATAGAGGCTTTGCGTGATTTCTTTTTAACAAGTATGCAGCTGTGTCAAAGAAACCAGTTTTTGAAGTGCTATATAGGACGTGTTCAGTTCTTCTTGTACTTACTTGGGGATTTCTTTAAATGATATCTTAAAAATGTTAAGTTATTAACATAAAACCAGTTCTGACTACAACACTGAACTACACTAACCCCCACACTTAAATTTCTCACTCCACATTCACAGAGAACACAAGCACAGCCTGGGCCAAATCTTCATGGAGCACAAATAGGTGCTAATGAGTTACATTAACACACAGCAAGGAAAGGTTTACTTTCACATGGTGAGCTATGCTCCAGATCATGTGAAAACTCATGGGAGTTTTAGCTTTCATTTCAGTATGCGTATGATCATCCAGCATTTTGGACAAAACACAAATCAGAATCTTACTAGACAAAGCTGTGAAAATATTAATGATAATCATTGCCTACTTTCATTTCTTTAATGCTCTTCAGATGTTACTTTTTTCACTTTTTAATCAAAATATTAAACCCTTTAAAGTGTGAATGAGGCCGAAAGTGAAATGCTAAACTGAATTAGTAAGTATGGGTACACACAGACATATATCTAAGTGTACACACATACATGTTCAGAGAAAGTTAGACAAAAATTAATAATGCCTGGAAACTCCTCTGTCATCTAAGTACAGGATTTAAATTACAAGGAAAACTTGTACACAGTTTTCATCTCCATTTCTCATTTGTGTAATCCTACAGACCATGAATCAATCACTGGAGTTAGACCAAGCAAGCAGGGAGCTCAGTTGCTGTTGTGCACAAGAAGAAATCACTTTCACAATCTGATAAATAATAGAGAGTGTGTGTGTGTGTGTGTGTATATATATATATCAAAGCTTTATTAAAGCATCAAATAAAGTAAGAATTATGGCTGCCTCACTCCTGAATGCAAAATGGTCTCTAAGGAAAATGTACATATACCTAGTCTGCTTGGACCATTTGTGAACTGATTTAATGCATTTATCTATAAATCACTTCTTGTTGATGTCAAGAATACATGCTGCTTTCACATAATAGCTACATGTACTTAAATAAAGGATGACAGACTGAAGTCCACTACAACAGTTTCCAAGAAAATTCCCAGCCTTTTGAGCCAACAAATTGCTACAAAGTCAAGTGATAATTTTTGTCTTGGGAAGCAGAAGTCATTCCCAAACTGAAGCCATTTCGTACTTCACTACCACTTGCAGAGCAAGTAAGCAAAGAAATAAGCATTTCTAAAAGCCACGTCCAAGTTAGGTAATCATACCTTCTTCCTAAAGTGCAGAACCTCTCACACACCATCCTGAGGTAAACAGAGACTTGTGCCTACCATGCTACAACCTGAACTTAAAACCCCCTGACATTTATGAAACATCCGCCCCCCCCCAATTAACAAAGACACATTTATAACAACAAAACTAAAACCAAGTGGTCACTGGCCTCAGAAAGCGATTCTGATGAACCATGTAGGACATTGTTTTCCATCTCCTTACACTATACTCGCTGCGGTTTCCACCTAAGACTTTCACTGAGAGGCAATAATGGTTTATTGACATTTTGGCTTGCAAGGATTTTGAAGTGGGACTTAACCCAGCTCTTTGGATACAGTACAAATGTATGTCAGCACTAGTCTAGTGGGAAGGGGATGGAGGGGAAAGGGTTGCAGGTACCTACTGGGGCCAAAACAGCTGCTAAGAAGGATACGATCAGTGCCAGGAAACAACACAGCACCTTTAATCATTTCTCCCATGATGCACCCTACTGACCACATGTCAACTGAAAACAAAAATGAAATGAAGGTAAACAAGAAAACAGGAACAGAACAACAAATAAATGAGAAGACTTATCCAATCATGCCATAGCATGGAGCCTGCAGCCCACACTGCAGACACAGACCTGCCTTTCGCTCTGTGCAGACGCTTTTCTGCTAGAGCATACAAGTTTCATGACAACATAGCAGGTCTGAGAAAAATCGACTCCAACGGTTTTCTTCACCCCAGTGTGGATGAAAGACAATACTATTAAATACAGAAAACCAAGTGAGACCCACGGCTGGCTACTGTGTCATAATACAACTTTGTAATTAAAATTCACCAATTAATTTTGTCTTTTTAGAGTTTTCATTTGCATTAATTACCTAGGTTTATACTGCTTTGTATTGTAAATGAATGCTGGTCTCTGTATTCAATGAGGATATGCAAATTGCTTTTCCTTTATCCTTTCAGTTACCAGAGATCCATGCAGATTTTCACAAGCTGAACTGCCAGAAGCCACAGAAGGAACCTGGGTCCTTGTGAAGACATATCTACCTCTTATTCAGGGGTATGAATAGAATTTGTGGAGCTCATTTGACTCCAATGAGGCTTGCTTTAGAGCCTGTTGGCTCGCTTCCATTGAATCTCAGTGAAGCCAGCAGGCCATAATATAGGTCTTGAGAATCTCATAAGATTATCTTTTGCCTTGATAGGAAATGGTGATTTCTAAATAAGACAGTTGAGTCACAGAAGCACTAAGCTGTACCTTCTGCATTGAAATTCAGAGTAAATCTGGGGACTATTTACCTTGTACAGAGGAGAGCAGTTCAGCTGGGTCAAACAAAGCTAACCACAATTTACACCAGAACACGAGATGAAAATCAGACTCCTTATATCCAGTACGGGATTAAGGTGGTGTTTTCCTCCATACCAATACCATGAAACCACATTACCTCTGCTGTCCTTGCTCTATGATAAGTCATAGGGCATGGAAGCAAGAAAAGGGATAGACTGGTCTCTCAGGGCCAGAAACTGTGGGAAAAAAATGAAAGCGTCATGCTGCTTGGTTAAATTTACTCTTACAATTTCATATTGAGCAACAGTTTAAAGTGGATTTGACTTTGAAGGCAAATGTCCTATCTGTGGAAATCTTTACATGCCTGGGTCTAAGGTTCCCTGTTGCTTTATTTAGCATATGAAAAGCTTCATCACCACACAATAAATAAATCAATAAACAAACAAATAAATAAATAAAAGGCTACTTGTTTGGAAGCAATAAGCAAACCTAGAGATGCAAATTCTTGCTGCTTTCATCACAAACTAAATGGCATGCAAAATATCAGGAAAAGATAGAGCAAGCAGTTGTTTGTTCATCTGTTATTAATTCCTTTTTATTTGCAGAGGCGGCCTTCTGACACTACTGCTCTATGCTGTGCTCGGGCGCACACACACAGAAGTTGAACTAGTGACTTACTAAACTGTAAACTCTGTAAAGCAGAGATGATTACTGTCCTCTCCTCCCGAGGTTTTGGGAAAGAAGGCCTTTGAAAATTTCCAAATCAGAAGCAGCAAAAATGAACATCTGAATATAACCACTGTCCGAAGAGAAAAAAACCTGTGCCTTTTTGACTGCTGCCTCTTTTTCCTCTCCTGAGCCAATTAGAAATAAGTCAAATTAGAACCCAGAGTTTCACTGCGTGTTTAAGTAGTTACTTGGAGATTAGGAGTTTCAGCACATACAGCAGCAGCTGTCAGAAGCCCCAGTTAAGGCACTGAGACTCGTGCAAAGCTCCATAAGGGACTGCAGTACAGAGATGTAAGCCTTAATCCTCAAGTTTCATTTAGTCCAACATGAATCCAGATGTAGTCTGAGTAATTTCAGTCGTACAAGCATCAGAAAAAACAAACCACAGTCTCGAAACATTTGCACTCAACTCCAAAGCAATGAAAATCTACGTTTGGTTCAAGATTTTTTCCAAATGCAAGATATTCACAAACTGGCAATGCTCCACCCACACGTGGAATATCCCCAAGCTTTAATCAAATGCAGGCTAACTCATAGTCACAGAGACCTCTGCGTGATTCTAGGTAAAACTTCAGTTTAGCAGCCATTTGCGCCTTGATGTTTTAGGATCACATGAAACTGAGTGTTACGGAATTAAACCGACAACTTTTCATGACACTCTGAAGTGAAACTGGTGAGATTTGGGTAGCCCTTGATGAGAAGCCCCCTTATCATTACAATACCCATGTCCTGGATTACTGAGAGTAGGGGATTTTTAATTTGTTCAAAGTCTCTACAAACCAGATTATTGCACAGAGCTGCTCTGAAATGCATTCCTGAGCGTGTACATACACTTCAAAATACGAGTAAGTTTTCCAAGGACACCAAATGTCTCCCTGGCATAGCTACCTTGAATTAATGCCCACCACAAACCACATGCAAGTGTTTTCCTCAACAAAGGAAATATTTCACTCATACAGCAAATCTTAACCTCTGGGTCACCTCCTGGTCTTGATTCCCTGCCAAATAGTTAAGAAATACCCTCTACAGTGATTGTGTCAGGGCTGTCTTGCAAAACATTTGGGGAAAGAATCTGTCCTCCACAGGAAACTCCAAAATCTCCCCAGAGGCTTGAATAGAGTTCGGGGAGCTGAACAGAAGTTGCTCTGTTGCCACACATGCATGCCCCCCACTCGCCAAACTTTCCTGTGACCTGGGAAGCAGTCTGGTCTGGCTGCTCACATGGCCTTTCACAGGGAAGGTAACCAGAAGAGATGGTGAGGAGAGAAGGGAGAATTGGGATGGAAGAATATTAATAAGGCATCTACATTCCTCTTTGTGCTTTAGTCTCATGTGCTTCCTGACCCAAATGAGTGCTTGCTCATCCTTCCAGGTTTCAGATTCCCTTCAGCAAAGGTGCAGAAGGATAAGGAATTGTAGAATTAGCCAAAGATGTTTCTATATGTAAAGGATCCACGCTAACCTTACATGGACACCTCCCTTGTAACTTGGCTGTGGATGCAACTTCCTTTTCTGTTTCTGCAGAAGGCTGCTCCTACCATACTGGATGAACTGGAAAATGCATTGGTGTCAGTCTGATACTGAAGACACCATAGTTTCCTTCCTCATTCCTCCA
Organism: Nyctibius grandis; assembly: GCF_013368605.1. Classification (NCBI taxonomy): domain Eukaryota; kingdom Metazoa; phylum Chordata; class Aves; order Nyctibiiformes; family Nyctibiidae; genus Nyctibius; species Nyctibius grandis. The sequence continues at coordinate 68,244,726 of NC_090663.1, read as the reverse complement.
TAATGGCCCTGCACTCTCCTCCTGCCAAACTGCAGGTTCTCTGGGACTTGACAAAACACTAGGAAAGGGAGCCCATAAGGAAAACCTGCAACTTCCCTTGCTAAAACTACTACTGAAGTGGCTCTTCAGATGTGCACCCACTCAGGTCTGGTTTGAATTCAATGAAAATCATGACACTCAAATTAAAATTCATGAAATGCATGCCACGGGAAACTCTGGAGACCAGAGATGCAGGCGCAGCTGAATGAGCTTTGCTCATATCTTTCCCAACCTCATGGGCTAGTGCACACTTACTCTCTCTGCCCAGAGTGTAAGAATGCCAAACATTCACATTTGTAATAGCTCCTGGTTTAGAGATGCAGAAATCAACCCTCTGCAAGCTGGAAAGAGATGATCATGTCCTCAAAACTGACGTGGGAAGGCTGTAATAGACATATTTATGAAGCAAATGATGATACCTGATTTTGTGTAACTGTAGTCCAAAATATTTATCACACAGTGCTATTTTTCAATGGCTGAGGTGCAAACTGTAGTAAAATTTCAAGGCAACTGAGCATGCCTGTCACAAAACAGTGAGCTTCTCTCTCTAAATCCTCCTAAAATTGAAAGACACCTTGCTGGGTAGGACCTCCCTTTACCTCCACCTCTGCTCTTGAGTGCTCCTGCACATCTGCACTGAGGTCTGCTCTGAAGAACCATTTCTAGGCCTTTATCTGAATTTTCAGGAAGAAAAAGTACAGCAGTCTGTATTGGACACTGTACTTTGTCTTTACAGGTTTTTCTGTTATTTCTATGCAATAAAAAAAGGACATGGTTTAGAAAAATGCTTGATAATTCTTGGTAATATGTGGGCAAAGCTGCTTTTTTTCACAAGCTCCAGACAGCACAGCTACAAAGGCTTCAGACTGCCAATGCCACAGAAAGTTTGTGATGTGCTGCACTCCTAATGACAATTGTGAAGATGTTTCAAAACACTTGAAAAAGATTAAAAGCCTCTCAAACCCATCAAACCCTTCCCTCCCTCAGTTCTGTCTAAATCATGACAAACTCACAGTTTTGTGACATTCTAATCTCAAGACCTCGCTGAGATAACAAAAACCTTCCCTTCGTGCTTGTATTTATTATACGCATGGATTTCAACATGTTTTAACAAGTGCTCAGCACATTATCAGCTCAATCCATTAAGATTTCCTGAGAAAGTCTTTCCTTTCTAATTTGAAACACCACCTTCCACATGATGTTATTAAAACCTTACTATTTCTGAATAACAGTAATAGGGTTCCAAAGTGTTTGAATATTGTATTATCGACTTCTAATTTACTACCTGCAACTGAAACTGCAACATCTACTCTCCTGACAGGCTCTAGACGGAACCAAAAAGGAGTTGCCGCAGTTTTACAAGTGTGATGCTTCCAACCAATGTATGACTGACTTTTTTTTTTTGTTTTTTTTTAAACTTCCTGCGAGTTCCAAACTGATAGGCATTGTACCTTCTTATGACACAGCTGAGCTGTCACTCTCTGGGATTCAGACTAGCAGATGCTCACCCTCATTTGGCACAGACAGAATTGATCTGCAGTAGACAGGCAGGTGTCAGAGCCTGGTCCACCTGGAAAAATGCAGAAGGAGGTACTAAACACATCCAAATCTGTGCTCTTCCTCAGAGGTTGGCTCTTAGGTTGCAGTGCCAAACAAGTGGCGAAAAACTATTGTTTTTCCTTGGGAACTCGTGCTCCTCTGTCCCTTTCAGAATAGCAGAGCTTGCAGAGGGGCTACAAGGGATGGCACGGGATATTAAGAGGCACATGTATATTAAGAAAAGGGTACAGGAATCCTGAGATGCAAGCTCAAGAATGAGTGGAGGCACAAGGAATGACTCATGCCCTTCCCTGTCTCCCATCTTCTTTTGAATATAACTATATAAAAAAAATCATCGCAGTAAGAGACCTATGGGGAATCTTGCCAAGGAATGTGAAACGCTCTACACTGCATCTAACAGACAATAAGATTTAAAACATGTTTTGCAGATCCTGCAGTTGCTAGCTTCAGACCCTCTTTTTAGCTTAATTTAAATTTTGACTTTTAAGTATCTCTTTTCCCAGGTCTCAAAGAGTATTCAAGTACACTCATTTTACCTCTTCCAGCAGAAATCCCACAGGCAGTCTCTCCTGCTACAATATAAACAGATTAGCATATCATTTAAGGATACTTAATACTTATATTTTCGTATCTGATCAATTATATGTGATTGTGTTCTAGTCCTCTGCTTTGATCCCGACCAAATACCTATGTGCTCGACCAAATACCTGTGTGCTCTTGACAAAAGACCCTTCAGTACCGTCTCTTTTGTCTACAAGTTCTAAATTCTCTGTTCACCTGTATCAGTGAAACTCAGGTCAAATTAGTACAGTTGCCACTAAGCAGAAGCTGATTAATGGCATTGAAAGGGAAAAAAAAAACCCCAAAATACATTTGAGACCATCCAATTTTAAGTGCCTGAAAAGGCAACTAACTTGCCTTGGCTGAAATTCACACGAGGGAGCAGTAGGTGTAGCACATATCTACACCTCAACACTTGGCCACTTTTGAAACTGTGTGTTCAGACCCATGCTGAAAATGTTTAAGGTGAGTGTTGGGAAATGAGCAATGGATCATCTTCATTGTAGCAGCTGGGATCCACTCCAAACGCCACACAGATCACAGACAGCATGGGGCTCTTATACTAAATGCAAATTGCACTATAAACTGTTAAAAGTATACATGTCTGAATTACAAAAGAAAGAGAAGAATGGCAGCAGCCCAATCATCTTCACAGCTACACTGAAGTCTCTTTGAGACAGACACGTCTCATATGAGCAAACTTCCCCCAATAAAATCATCATAATTAAAACTCTTGCTATATTCTTAGAAAAATCCTGAGTCCAAAACCAAATACCATATACTCAGGGAGGAATCATCCAGCTGAACAAAATCCAAACTTAGCCATTAATGCCATCATAGCCAACAGACACTTAAGCAGCAGGCTAATGCGTAGCAGCTGATCCAACCTGGAAAGCCAGGCCGGCCATTCTTAATAGTCTCTTTTAAATAATCCTGATGCTAATTGTTGGTTTTGGTGTTTTAAAAGACAAAACAAACCTTAAGAAAATACTACTGGGAACATGAAAAACAATGGACTGTACTAAACAAAAGTGCAGATGTTTTATTACACCAAAGTTTAAGAAAACCCCCAACATGCACTCAAAACACTAGGATTACACCCACTAATAAATGCAGATCATATTTCAACTGCAAAGCCAAATTCAGCTAATGAGTGGTGGAAAGGCAACATCTTTTCCCAAAAGACTTTCTTGATTAAAATTTTTTTCCCTAAGACAAACATTTTTTTTTTGCCATATAAATTCCTGGGAAAATAAAATAGAATACTCTCTGTCAGATGTCAGAGAGCATCTCTTAATCCCACCATTCTCAAAGACAGCTGGCAATAAAGGAATTTTTGAAAATCTGGCCACAGAAAACATTCACTTAATCTGTTAATGCTGACTTCTCTTCACAATGCATTTTGGATGTTCATAGCTACATAGACTAAGTCTGGATTTTTTTCTCCCATGCTATCTTAATAGTATTTTCTCTTTTGACTGCCTTAGACTCTAAGCCATTTGCAGTAGGACTTCTGTTTTCCATATTCCCCACTGTAATCCAGACCTGGCCAAATTTAAGACACTTGGCTGTTATCACAATATATTTCTATGACTAAATCACTGTTTTGCCTTTGATCTGCTGAGGGACTCACACATGAACTTGCTAGAGTACCATCCTTTACACGCTTCCCCAGTACCGAAAAAAAATGTTCTTCGATTGTTTTTTTACCCCACTAAATCATGTGTGCCTGTGGGGACATCACTGCAGCCTCAGCAGCTCAAATCTTAATAAATTATCTATCTCACTGAAAAGCATTCAGACAATTTTAAGTTTTCCCTTCTCTTAAAAAAATAAACAGAAATGTATTTTCAATCCTTAAATTGAAATCTTATGAGATTTTGAAGACCTTATTAGCTAGAACTGAAAACAATTTTGGGGAAAGTCCTGGAGTTTTCCAACATATTTCCAATGGCATCTAAGAATATGGGCAGTTTTTAGTTGGTCACACTCCTTCTGATTTAACTGAGACAAGAGTGAAATAAGCATCAAAGAAACACTAAGATGCTCAGAAGTGGACTATAAAAGGTTACCAGAATTTGCCAGGAATATTTTGGTCTGGAAATCAATGAAAAGGTGAATTTCGTCTCATGAGGGCCTGACTTCTGACAAAGAAATCTCCCTGGCAGTATTTTGAAATGTCTGCTTTAGGCGAGTAACAAGGAACAAAGGTATCTGCCATGCAGTTGCTACCCAGTACTCTCCAGGAGGCTAGAGGGTGTTCTTATTTTTCTGAAAACCAGCTGGCTCATCGCAAACTGACAGCACTTGAATGGACTCTAGCCCTGCTGTATCTCAAGTGTCGTACTGGGTCAGTTAGATTAAATACCTCAGCAATATTCACAGAGCAATCAAGTACTGTTTGGCTTTTTGCTAATGAAAATAGCAGTTAACTAACACATGTTCAGAGATCATTTTAATAAAGTTAAGAAACATACACATTTTTTTTGGACGAAGCATAACTTACATTTATACTAACTGGGACAGTTATAATATACTGGTACCTGTAAGTCTATACAGATTTCAGAGCCTTCTTATAGTAACTTAGAGAGAGTTCCTTATTTATGTAGATGAGATGATCTGAAATTAATCTTCTCCATGTTTTAACTTCCATGAAGACTTTAAAAATTAAATTTAATTTAAAGTCAGCAGCACCTAAGTGCAATGGTAATTCAGTGTGATGGTTTAGTTAAGATTAACTTTTTTGAATTTTTCTTTCCATAAAACTTGGCAGCAGCAGCTGTGAAATTTTTCTTAGATGTATACTGTGTCACACATGAATGTTCTTACTCCAGGCTAGAAACTAGTAAGCTCCTTATATTGATAGCAAGTGCACACAGTAGACATTCTTCTGAATCTCTAAAAAGAACTTAAATTTTTAGTTTCTATACAGATCTGCCTTTTTCAGCTAGAAAACCCACTGCTGGAAGGCCTTAAGTAGCCCAAGGGAAGCTTTATTGTAATGTTGTTCTGTGAAGTTTACCTGCAGTTGCATGAATGCTTCTCCAGCTCTTCCTGTATCTAGGAGGCAAACTAGATCTGCTCATCAACAGTCACAGAGGAAGGGGAAATAATATGGACCCATACACAAACCAGTCTTTTCTAACACTGAAAACTCTTATTCATGGGGTCAAACTGGTTAACAAATGAGTATTGACTTGGAAATGATTGTACAGATTCCATTTTTTCTTTTTTTTTTCTTTTTTTCTTTTTTTTTTTTTTAAAAAAAAAACTTCCAACACACCTGAACGCACCACTAAAATGTGGTAGCAGTTGTGACCCGGCCCACATACACTGCATTTCAGGGTATGGGATTTCCAATGATTTAAAAAGCAGGAATATTCCACAATTTACACAATGCTTTCTGCATTGTTCAAGAATTCAGTTGTTATTTTTAACTGATAGTGAAATGTTAAAAGGTATTTTAAAAATATTCTGTTGCTATCCCTGAATAAGACACTGTCATAAGAGATTGTTGTCACAGCCAGACAGAAACAAAGTAATTCTCATGTTTGAATGATTTTTTTAAAAGCTACGTTGTTTAAATTATATAGAATTTATTTTTCCTGGAAATGGACAAGAGAACATGACTCTTAAATATCATTTGTTGTTGAAAAAGGAGAGCAACCCACTAGTCACGGTGCTACGTTTTTACACTGAAATAGTTTTCTGTATTTTAGTTTCTTGTCAACTAAAAACTCAGGCTTCTCTCCAAAAAGATTAAATGGAAATACCCTCAGTATTTACAGCTGAACCTCAAGTACATTAGAGATCATTTAGTTTTTCTTTGTACATTAAAAAGAAAGGAAAAGAGCACAGTATTTGGAGGAAGAGTTATGATGGTGTTTCTGAGGTCTTGTTACCGCTGAAACACAGCGTAACTATCACACTGAACTACAGGTCTCATGAATGCTGGGAGCTGCTCTGCACATTCCCATTACAGCAGAGGGTGGGTGCGCAGCCTGCTCCACATGTTGCAGGAAAAACTCAGTACCTATGGAGTGACATCTCAAAGCTATCCACTAATAAAAAAACCCACCATTCTTATTCCACCAATAATAAAAAACACCATTCTTACTTTATTATCGTGTTTTTCGTCTGATAACTTTCCAGTTCATATTCCTGTAAGACTGGAAGCCAGTACAATGTTGCTGTTCCCTCCTCAGCAAACAGGAGGTACCTGCAGTTTCCCCATCTTCCTGTTAGCAAAGTATAACTGCATCTTCACCTGGCTACCAGCCAGAGCTCCGTTTTCAGAGAAAGTCAACAGAGCTGTGAGAATAGGAAAGGCAGGGCCTACTCTGACAAACACTACAGGAATCACTCAAGAACCAGCAAAAAAAAAAAAAAAAAAAAATTACTTCCATGATTACGTGTCTGTAAAAGCTGGGTCTTCTCCACACCAACTGCCAGTGTCTGCTGATGCCAGATTTTTATGGTGTCTTTCTGCCAACCTGCTGAAAATAATATGCCTTTTTGTTTCTGAAAGTGCAAAACATGTTATGTTGCTGCATTTTATTCTGATGGGCAAAATACACACTACTTACACTTCCCAGCCATCGTGGGTAGGTTGTCTGGCTTAGCCTGTGATAAGCTGAAGGCTAAGTAGACACCTCCTCTTTTGTTTTCATTTTCTAATATTGCTTTCACCACCTTGGAAGTGGTAAAAATAATATCACCCAAGATGAGAAGAACAAGATGGGAGGGAAATACAGTTTAATTAACAACGCAGACCTCATGCAAGTAAAGGAAAGTCCATTTTTAAATCAAGAGAATCTGATTTCAGGCCAATTTGGAAACCACAGCAGATAACGGTTGCCTTAAACTGGGTGAGTTAAATTCTTCATTTTGTTTTAAAGAAAAAAATGTTGTATTGACTCGACTCTGAGCCCATACAGCATTGACATGAATCCAAATCCATGATGCATTAGCAAGCAAAAGATTATGATGTCACCACAAATGTTATGAAGTCACTATTTCCAAAATAGAAAAAGCAGAAAAATAGATTTACAGGAATCAGATGGGCCTAGTTAGAATTCGTTTCTTTTTTTCTTATTTCTCCTTCAAAGGATAAGTACAGCTATCCAATTGCAATCATAATGCTTGTTTTCTAATATTGCTTATTAGTATGACATAAAGACTACATAAAATGGAATGATTACAGGTTTTAAAATAAAGTAACTTATTTGACTGAAATAATTCTGTGCGTCTGTTTTTCATTTTCAATTTTGTCCATATCAGTAGTGCACTATTTTCATTTACTCATACCTCTGGGATTCAACTTTTTGCTTCTATCTTTACAATCCTGGTATAGTCATTATATGGTAAAAGGGATGGGGTGGAGGAGAGGAACAAATAATAGGTGAAGCTGCAGCAAATGGCACAAGGATACAGTCCCTTCCTGGAAAGAGGATTTTGTGGCGAACCATTTCTCCCATAATGCATCCCACAGACCATATATCCACTAGAACAGCAGAGACAGGGAAGTGAAGAAGGAGGAAAAAAAGCAAAGTTAACTACAACATTTCACTCCTAAAGGAGGGGAAAAAGAGCAGGTTGATCAGAACAGTACAGTTTGTTTTGTGGTTTTGTTGGGTTTTTTTCATGTCTCACCAAAAGCTAAAATAAAATAAATAAGTAAAAGCTGTGTCAGTCAGCTCAACAGTAGTTAGTAACAATGGTGCAAAAAGTTTAAAATCAACATTTTTGGGAAAAGGCCCACAGCTAGCAAGTAAAGATCAAGTAACAACTGCACAGACCTGTGGTATACAACTGAGTTTATGGTAAAAAAACTTTTTTTTTGAGAAAAAAAAAAAACAAAAGCAAAAAAACCCAAGCCCAGACAATGATCATCTGGAATAAATCCTACTTGCAGCCAGGCAGTTTCTAGGCTTTGTCCTGCAGGACTGAGTCTCTCTCAGGACAAGAGGTTCCCAATGGAACTGCTCACACGAGTAAAGGCCATGTGGATAAACACCGTCCTCAAGGTTTATTTAAATAAACTCCTGCTTCAGGATCTGTACCTATGTCCTATCTATAGGTACCTACCTGTATGTATGTGTATGTATCTGTCTGTACCTACACACTGACTGGAAAGAACTGGAAAGTGACACCTGTGTGGGCTCTGCTTTTTACTGCATAGGTACTCAAAATAAATGCTGAAACAAATGCTTCGCAGGATGAGTACCAACAAGACTAAGAGCATTTCTTATCTTCCTGATCTTGCCTTCAGCTTTTAGATGCAATATGCATAGTTATTATCTGCTTGACTTGGGTGGGGGGTTTTTTTGCCCTTTAAGTCTTACAAGAAAAAAGGTTAGACAGATAGTTACACAGTATGCACAGGAAGAAAAGACCTGTATCTTATGTGAAGGGAAAAAAACCTGCTTTCAAATGCTTTAAAAGACTACATTGTTTCTCAGCTTTGAATCCTCATTTTGTGGTCATGTTTGATCTATACAACCAGTTTCTCCTCTTTTTCTTCCCCCTTTTTATCCTTCAAAAGCAATCCAAAACAAACAAAAGAAACAAACAACTCATTTATTGGTTAAACAAAATAAAGGTGAAATGTTCCATTTGGGAAAAGGAGGGTACAGGTAGCAGGGGCATGGGACAGCAAGAGCATGCCTGAGGCAGTGGCAGAGTTTTCTTCATAGTGACAGTTTTGGGACCTTCCACAGAAGTGCAGCAAACTGGTGATAATTATGCATCTTTAGTCAACCAAGTGCAGAAAGAAAATGAAAGCAGTGAACAGTCCTTATACAGGCAGTGTACATAGTAAGAGGAAAAATAGTGGGGGAGCTTCAGTAATGTGGCAGCATAGGCCAGAGCAGGGAAGCAAAGAACAACCCTTTCTGTTGACTTCCTTGGGAGCTGGATCAGAGCCTCCAAGCAGACTGGCTTCCCAAACAGTGACCTTCATTTTCAAATATTTTGTTTTCTTTCTCTGTTTACTTTATTTTCGCTTTGAACAAGTAAGATGAGATCATTCAACCTGAGCCAGATTCACTGCCCAGGGAAGTCAAAGGAAGTCTCTGTGTTAACTTCAATGGGCATTTGATCAGGGACCTTTGGATGTGACAAACATTCTTAGTACCTTCCCAGCTGTGTACTTCATCACAAAAGTGTGTCTAACTTTTTCTTGGTGCGATTTTAATCATGTGAAAAGCGAGTGCTTTCTCTGTCCTTTCAGGGACAACAACAACAACAACAATGGTAATCATCTACTAGATGTCTGGAGAGAAAAAAAAAATAAACGTAAAATAATTCATTTCACAATGGAAGGAACTCTAGATATTGACTAAGGAACTATCTAAAGCGTGCTGAGCCTAGTTCAAATTTCTAATGGAGCTGATCACAAATATCAATGACAAAATATTTCAAGAAAGATTATTCCTTTTCAGAAATTATTCTATACGCTTAGACTCTGCTTAATAATGCTCTACTTTTTAGACTTTCATATTAAAATGTGTCCTGTAAATTTATAAACATTACAAGTAATTCACACAGAGACTTGCTAATTTTGGAAGAGGTTGTGTGAGCATGCCTTTATTCTTGCTTAAGTCATGGAATCAGCTCCCAAAATCAGTTCCACTGCCCTTTACAGGATGCAGTTAGCTGTTAGTAAAAGTTCTCCCAGAGGTTAGCTAACCTCTTCAACATAAATTAAGTAGGACACTTCTTAATAAATTTCTCGTTTTGACGTTTGCTGTATTTGTCATCAAAAAGTCTGCTTGTCAGTGGTAGCTTTAGATAGCAGAATTGTAGTCATAGTGGATTTTTCTCCACTATTATGTTGTATCCCCTCCTTTGTTGCCTGGTCTACCTGGCACTCAGATGCAATTCTCAGTTTTGTTACAAAATGAGAATCACTTATAAAGTTTTCCCTTCATCCCCTGCAAAATGTGAATTCTTCCTTACCTGCTTCTCTATAGTGAGCACCCCCTACCTGCTTTTCACAACCTTACCAGGGACCAAGAGGTATCCAGATCCCTCACAGACTGTTCAGAGCAAAATCCTATTTACATCTAGGGAGATTACATCCAAATTAGATGCATGCTTTTTTAGCTTCAGCTTTTTCCTGTTCTCTCCAACTCTACTTTCCATTAAAAAAAGACTCAAACTGCAAAATTTATACCTAGATCCTGACCACATGAAACCTGTCAGCAAAACCTGGGACTTTAGTTAAAGCTATCATAAAGACAGAAACCATTCCTGAAATCCAGATGTAGCTCTGGATTTGGAGGAATTCTGGAAGGGCTAGGTTTCCTTATTTCAGCTTGTACCTCTTCTTCTTCCCTCAAACAATTCAGAGACCCAGACTCAAATTCAGAACACATCACTTGTTCAGCAATTCCAGTGGTTCCCACACTGTTTCAAAGCCACAGAAGCCAAAGACATTCTGGTCAGAAAGAGCTAATTGTAATTTGTTAAGCTCAACCATAACTAAGAACGAGTTTCTCATTACTCTGCAATCCCACACTGATAAATTCACCAGCATTGCATCCCAAACACATTCTGTAGCTGCAGTACACAAAAGGGAGAAACTGCTCTAAATGACCTGCCGTTTAAATTCAAGATGTCATTTCCCATTATGTTTTCTTCTTCATTTAGTGCCCCTTACAACTGTAGGGGCAGACCTCACACTTCAGGTCGCACTGTGCTTGCTATGAAATTGCAGCCCTACCGTTCTCCTTGTAGCCCATTCCCAAGATGACCTCTGGTGCTCTGTAGTAACGTGTCACCACATATGGAGTCATCATGAAGCTAGTGCCTGCAGTCCTGGCCAGTCCAAAATCCAAAATCTTCAATGTGCAGTCAGATTTTACCACAATATTACTTGGTTTTAAATCCTGCAAAAGACAGTGAAAAGACATATGACTGTCCTTCATAAAGCCAGGCACAGCTGATATGGACTGATATTTTAGGCCACCCTTCAAATATTCTTTTACTTTCCTGACACAGTTACTATGAGAAATACTTGTAAATACGCAACAAAACCTTGCTACTGTTTCTCTAGCAAACTCTTCTGGAAGGTGTTCTAACTTGGCATACTGTGGGGCTTTACCTGGACAGCAGAACCCTACTGGTGTTAATTGCATTTAGCAGTTCAAGAAACTAGGATTAGTATTAGAGTACTGTTTTGAGTATATTTTTTTAAATGCTGTGAGCCTAATAGCGACATTCCGACTGTATGTGTGGAGATGCCTTAATGCTTCATTTATAATAATTCAACTCATTCCTTGCTGGATGACTATCTGGAAGCCAAATCTATCATCCTTTGCTAAACATACAACATGCCAAGAAAGAAGACCTTTGTATATTGTAAAGCAACATCCACTTTGTAACCCATTTGATCAGCCCTTCTTTTCTTCCTCTCATAACAGAAGGGAAACATTTTTGGATTTGTTTTTTCAGCTGGAAATCCCAAATTAGTAAAAGCACATTTCAATAAAGAAGTTAACTCAGGATATTTTCAATCCATTCAGAATTGCCTCCTGCTCACAGTCACATGAACTGTTCCCTCTGCTGTCAACAATCACACACAGCGCTACCCCTGGCATTCACAGCCGGGTACCACATACTTATCAGACACAGCACTCTGATGGGGAAAAGCAAAATCAGAGGATGCATTTAATATAGACTTAGCAGTCTTTTCATTTGTTTTAGCACATGTAAATGATGGCAAATGCCAATCCCATATGCCCTGACCTCTGCAGATCCTGATCAAGCAATACTTGGACCACACTACAACACCAATTCAAAGCATCTGAAGATCATGCGTGGTAGATGTAGCTAGGTGCATTTTCAGGAGAAATTACATTTATCTACATGTTTCAGAGATCATAACAACTTTGACGTTTTCCAGTGCTTATTATTTGGGTTTGTTTTGTTTTTGTTTTTGTTTTTAATGATCACATTACCTTTTTGTCTGATCAAGTTCACAAATAATCTCACTCCTAACACAAGCATGAAGCTACTCTGCTAAGGGGATGGACTACGACTCGTAAGTTTATAGTCATTTTACTAGGAGATGGGGTTTTGATCCACAGTACACAAGAAACTCAAGTGGTTTCTAAATTCTTCATGACAATGTTGCATGCTGCCTTAAGTTTCAAACCGAAGGCCTCTTACCCTGTGAATAATGCCTGCAGAGTGAAGATGCTTGATACCACAGAGCATTTGGTACAGTAGATAAGACATTCGCTCATGGTCTAGCTCCATCTGAATGACCTGGCACAGATTGGCATCCATTAACTCCATTACCAGGTAACTGTATGAAAAAGCAAAGTCATAGGGTTATTGTCTGTGTTGAAGAGGAACCACAGCATCATCTCAAATAAGTAACAATGCCTTTTCTTGCTTCAAAATTCACTTTATTTCTGATGACTGGGAGTAACACAGCTGGAGAATGGGCCCACTCACAACAGTACCATTGTGGTGTTTGTTTCTCACCGCAGAGACACCATTCTTTTCGCATCCCAGCAAAACAGGTGGATTGCTGACCCTTTCTTGGTGCATTCCCCATGACAAAAGCTGTACCCTTCATGGGCAAACAGGCAGCATGACACTGAAACGTGCAGAAAACAGAAAAGCCACAAGCACCAAATGACACGACTGCTTGGCCTTTGACCATCATGAGGAATAGCTACCACAGTACATGTAGGAATCAGAGAGTAGTAGAGATGTCTTACAGGCTAAAATATGCATCCCCATGCAAAATTACTCCAAAAACCCTCCTAAGATTACATGACTTCGCACAATTCTCATTACAACTAATTGGTCTTGTGCTTCTGATAAATAAGCTTCACTGACAACCTCAGCAGGACGTTAACCCAATCTCCTTTCGCGGTAAGTTAATACGTTAAACATATCAGCTCATTTCTTATGAGACATCTCACAAGCACAGCTGATTCGTAACTGTAATATTACATTAAAGCACTCTCAAACTTTGGGGAAAACACTAGCTGTCCATTTCAATGTGAGCTGCATGCCTTGTCTTCTCTCCAGCACTAGTTACCTCCTCTGCTCTGTACAAGTCTGCAGTGACAACATTATGAGGAAATAATGGAGGGGCTGGCCACTTGGGAGGAATATAAGTCTGTTGTCAGAGGATGTAGGGAGGCAACTAGGAAAGCTAAGGCCTCCTTGGAATTAAACCTTGCAAGAGAGGTCAAGGACAACAGAAAGGGCTTCTTCAAATACATTGCAGGTAAAGCCAATACTAGAGGCAATGTAGGCCCACTGATGAATGAGGTGGGGGCCCTGGAGACAGAGGATAAAAAGAAGGTGGAGTTACTGAATGCCTTCTTTGCCTCTGTCTATACTGCTGGAGGCTGTCCTGAGGAGCCCCGGACCCCTGCAGCCCCAGAAGAAGTCAGGATAGAGGAGGAATCTGTCTTGGTAGATGAGGGCTGGGTCAGGGACCAATTAAGCAACCTGGACGTCCATAAATCCATGGGCCCTGATGGGATGCACCCGCGGGTGCTGAGGGAGCTGGCGGAAGTCATTGCAAGGCCACTCTCCATCATCTTTGCTAAGTCGTGGGCAACGGGAGAGGTGCCTGAGGACTGGAGGAAAGCGAATGTCACTCCAGTCTTCAAAAAGGGCAAGAAGGAGGACCCGGGTAACTATAGACCGGTCAGCCTCACCTCCATCCCCGGAAAGGTGATGGAACAACTTGTCCTTGGTGCTGTCTCTAGGCACATCAAGGATAGGAGGATCATTAGGGGCACTCAGCATGGCTTCACCAAGGGGAAGTCATGCTTAACCAACTTGATAGCCTTTTATGAGGACGTAACCCAGTGGATAGATGATGGTAAAGCTGTGGATGTGGTCTATCTCGATTTCAGTAAAGCGTTTGACACGGTCTCCCACAGCATCCTCGCAGCTAAACTGAGGAAGTGTGGTCTGGATGATCGGGTAGTGAGGTGGATTGTGAACTGGCTGAAGGCAAGAAGCCAGAGAGTGATGGTCAATGGGACTGAGTCCAGTTGGAGGTCTGTGTCTAGCGGAGTCCCTCAAGGGTCGGTACTGGGACCAGTTCTATTCGATATATTCATTAATGACTTGGATGAGGGAATAGAGTGCACTGTCAGCAAGTTCGCTGATGACACAAAACTGGGAGGAGTGGCTGACACAACGGAAGGCTGCGCAGCCATTCAGAGAGACCTGGACAGGCTGGAGAGTTGGGCGGGGAGAAATTTAATGAAATATAACAAGGGCAAGTGTAGAGTCCTGCATCTGGGCAAGAACAACCCCATGTACCAGTACAAGTTGGGGGCAGAGCTGTTGGAGACCAGCGTAGGGGAAAGGGACCTGGGGGTCCTAGTGGACAACAGGATGACCGTGAGCCAGCAGTGTGCCCTTGTGGCCAAGAAGGCCAATGGCATCCTGGGGTGGATTAGAAGGGGTGTGGTTAGCAGGTTGAGAGAGGTTCTCCTCCCCCTCTACTCTGCCCTGGTGAGGCCGCATCTGGAGTATTGTGTCCAGTTCTGGGCCCCTCAGTTCAAGAAGGACAGGGAACTGCTAGAGAGAGTCCAGCGCAGAGCCACGAAGATGATTAAGGGAGTGGAACATCTCCCTTATGAGGAGAGGCTGAGGGAGCTGGGTCTCTTTAGCTTAGAGAAGAGGAGACTGAGGGGTGACCTCATTAATGTTTATAAATATGTAAAGGGCAAGTGTCATGAGGATGGAGCCATGCTCTTCTCAGTGACATCCCTTGACAGGACAAGGGGCAATGGGTGCAAGCTGGAACACAGGAGGTTCCACATAAATATGAGGAAAAACTTCTTTACGGTGAGGATAACTGAACACTGGAACAGGCTGCCCAGAGAGGTTGTGGAGTCTCCTTCTCTGGAGACATTCAAAACCCGCCTGGACACGTTCCTGTGTGATATGGTCTAGGCAATCCTGCTCCGGCAGGGGGATTGGACTAGATGATCTTTCGAGGTCCCTTCCAATCCCTAACATTCTGTGATTCTGTGATTCTGTGAAATTCCATATACCAAAAGCAGAACAGTAATCACCTGAATTCAGCCATTGCTCTATGTCTGTTCTCACTACTGATTTTAGAGTTCAGAATGGGAATACATTTCCATACAATGTATACTGAATATGGGAAAGACTGAAAGATAAAAGGAGTACTACTATATAAAACACTGAATATTTAAAATTTCATTCAGGGCAGGTTCGTACTATGCACAGTAGTGCTTGTGCAATAGGCCAACGTTCAGCAGAGATGCTAGCTGTCCTCTACACCCAGCACTACCTCCCCAGGCAAATAATTTTACACAGTCAAAGGTTATATCAAAATAACTATGAAATGAGGAAACATTTCACATCAGTATCTTTCATGGGAAATTATATCAGAATGAAGTGCCACATTTCAAAACCTCACAGACCTCAGGGAGACACATAACAACCATCATTTCCCAAGCAAACTAATAACACAACAGCAGGCCCTGTATTTATACTCATACTGCTTCCTCTGCATGTGAAGGCAAATGCAAACACACTAACCCTCTCAAGAAGACCCATCAGCAGGCTTTGCACCCTATTACAGCACTTAGGAAACATACCATTTGGCATCTCATGTCAAAAGTCCTCTCAATATGGGAATGTAGAATATCTGTCTACCCACAGAGTAGACTACACATGATCTTTTTTAGAGGGGCTTATAACTTGTATTTTGCCAAGTTATCGCATTCAAGGTACACTATAATGCCCCACACATCTTTAAAGCTTTAGTTTAATTACTGCCTGTGTTACTTACACATCCTGGAACTCCTCCAGAGACTTCTGTGGTGTGAAGACATTTAATAAACTGATAATCTGAAAAGCAAAGTAAGACAAAAGGATAAAAAGAAGCGATAAATGTAAGCAGCTGAACCCATTTTGAAGTGTGTGTTAAAGGATAAACTCTGTTTTTTCACTGCTCAATTTATACTAACACTTCTCACTTTACAGATCATTAAGAAGTCTGCAACATTCAAAACAAAATACCACAGATCTCTAAGATTTCTTCTAGGTGCACTTGAAATGGTTTCTGAGACAAGGATTAGTGATCAGTGACAAACTAAAATACTAAGGGTGAGACAGTCCTCTGAATCTTGAAGTTACAGGTTCAAAGACCAACTTCAGCTCAATCTAGCATAGCAGCCCTTGTACTACAGCCAGAAATTTCATATATATGAAAAATGCTCATCTGAGGGGACAAATAATCAAGGACCATCTCATTAAAAATAAACAGAAGACCTTCCTTCTCTCTGACATGGCCTCAATTCCTTTGAGGGCACATACGCACACACGCTGACACAAATTCCATCATAAGAGGTACTGCTTTTTAGTAGAAGCACTTTAAAATGATAGACACATTCTGGGCAAAGACATCTTGCAAACTGCAACTCTTTTTTTTTACTTTTTTTTTTTTTAAAAATGGTCTGTGCTGTTGGAAGACACTGATAAGTATGTGTGAAACAGCACAGAGGAAAAACATGACCTCAGGGATCTGAATTTCCCATGCTTTCCTTCTGTGTGGACAACAGAGGTAGAAGATACCAGCACAGCTGCCATGAAAACAACATCTGAATGTCTCCCTCCCCACCTCCATCACCTCTCTAGGGTCTCTAACAGGAATGCTTCAATATTCTTTGTCTACTCCACATATTCTGAGTGATTCTTGCCTCCAAACTGGTGCCTTTACAATCCTCTTTTTCCTCTGCACTTCTCTGTACAGACAGATTAAAACTCTGACCCAACCAATGTGGTGCTGTTATCAGCTCTTACGCAGCATTTAAAAAATTATATATTTAAAATTAATACCGCTCCTGCTGCCCTCTGCTCTTTCCAGTCCATTAAAAACATGAAGTGAGAATGCATCATTCTCCTGCCTACAGGGAGAACTACTCACTCATCCCTGCATTTTCAAAGCCCCATGCATCAGAGTAAACATGTAGCAAACTGGAGAATTCACTCCTAATGAAAAGGAAGGAGCACAAAGGTATGGCACCAAGCCACAGGAGAAATCAAGGAATTGTATGAAAATTAAATCCTTGGGAGATCCCTTGACCATGCAAAAAAGCAAGCTTATACAGGGTCAGGCAGATAGTTCTAACTAATACATACACAGTTACAACTAACATACAGCCCTGGAATAACTCTCTTGCTGCAGTGTAGGAATATTTTCATGCGCTGTGGGTACTAAATGTTATACAATATAGTGGGTTTAAGAAGCAGGAAAAGTCTAGAACCTGCTAGTGCTGTTTTATTTCAACACAAACACTGTGATTAGAAGGAATGGCACAATGTGCTGAGGCTTCAGAGTCCCTGGCTCCACAACATTAGCTTACACACAAATATGTGAGAATGGAAAAGTGCTTTTGGTTCTTAATTTTCTTCGGTAGTTTTGCAGAAACCTTCACCATGACAACCCCTCATCTTGTACAATCTACACAATGCATCTATATGAGTAGGTTTCAGATGAAGTCCAGAACAAGGAGTGACACTTGTGTGTGGTACTCCAGCTCAAGAGACACTGCTTTTGAGTCACAAATCCCAGTGACAAGAGGCTGAAGCCAGGATTCCAACAATCACTTATGCATTTCTGGATAAGGAGTTGACAAGAACGTATTCTGCTCTCTCCCTTTCTATCACCCTAACCCTACTAGCAGCATCCACTTTTGGCATAGTCTTTAAATAAGCACAGGGAAGATCCTCAGTCTCTCATGTGGGCATATAGTACCAGAAAGACTGTAGCCCTTGAGCATAATTTACTTTTAATTTCTTCTATCTTAAAAAGGCACCCAACAAAAACATTCTCTTTCCAACAAACCAATATACATACCACTTCTCTGGTTACTTACTGAAAACTTACATTTTTATGATTCACACACTTCATGAGGACCAGCTCCCTGTAAGCTCGCTTGGCGTGAGTTTGGTTCTGAAATGGTCTGCTGAGTTTCTTAATGGCCACGTTTCTGTCAAGGACGGCATCGTATGCAGCACTGCAGTAATTACAAACACAAGGGTTATGCATCTTAGAGGATATCCTGCATTTCTCATGGCAAATTCCTGAGCCTCAAGTCTACTATTGCCTTTTTTTTCCACTGAGAAAAATACTGGGGCAAAAGGAGAGAGTTTCTAGTAAGAAAAAAGAAGACATCAAAAGGAAACATGTACCACCACATCAGCAGAAGACAGCATGCACCACTACTTCTGAACTCCAGTTCCATAGGAAACTAACACTTATTTTCAAGGGGTGGAAAAAAAAATTAAGTAACTTCAAATAAAAATACAATTAAAACTGGATGAGACGAAAAGTTGTTTCATAAAGCAACTCTCTGTGCATTGGGTACAGCGGAGAGGCTTTTGCTTTTTCTGTCAAGATTAAGGACACCTTCACTGAGTGGCTTAATGAACAATTGCTCACTTTTATCTAGAATGAACTTTTGTATGTTCCTTATGATATTTCTAATGGAATCAAGCTATTTAATCATTCTTCGAGACCATATCATCCACTTCCAATAACATACCTAGAAACAGAAACATTTCACAAAATTTCTTTACCTTTTCCTTCTGATAATGAAAAAATTTTTTACAAACACTTATTCAAATTTTTGAAAACAAAGAAATACAGGCTCTGGTTTGCAAAGTGGGCTTTTAAAGCTGGGTTCCTAAAATTCTCCTTAAACTTTTAAACGTTTTGTACAACCTTCAGTTATTTCGATAATCTCCAGCTCCTATTAATTTGGACCACTTATTTTGGTGGTTCACATCTGACTACACGTTTTGACTTCCACATTTCACAAAGCGCACTAATTCTTAGAAACATTCCCAAAGGGACAGTTCTCAGACTCTCTTCCTGATTCTCCCTTTCGCCAAGAATGAGGAAAGGTATGACACAAGTTTTCTGCTACTCCATGAAGGCAACAGTGAATTTCCCAAAGGATAAATCAAGCAACTTCCTAGTTGTACTAAAAATAATGACCTTTTTAAGCATTAAAGTAAATATTCAAAATCCTGTAATTTTTTTTATTAATTCTGGCTTATTGTAGACATTCACTGACATTCACTTACAGAGTCTTACTGACCAAGTACAGAGCAGAAAGCATGCAAGCATCACAAGCTTAGTCACAAAGCCAACAAAAACGTGCAAGTCCTCTAACTAAGTAAAAAAGGGTTGGCAATATATGTCTTGAAAACCACATAGGTGGAGAAGAGTAAGAAATATTTAAATTACACTCCTCCTGCATAAATAACACACCATATACATCCCATAAATAAGAATAATTGTTTCCTAAAGGTTATGAGGAGTTTTGCAAAGAATGCTTTAGTCCACTGTTGACTTTTGGGGCAGGATAGTGGGATTTCCCCCAAAAATATGTTCAGAGGGGAAAAAAAAAAAAATTCTCATTACTGCCCTTGCAGATATTCTGAAATTGTCAGGATGTTCCATTATAATATTTTTGTAGTGAAACTACTTCAGATGAAATGTTAATTTACAGGAAAAATTAAAAATAAATACTGAATCTTCCCAAATTATCAACACTGTGAAATGCCAAGTCCTGCACCTAGGGAGGAATAACCCCAGGCACCATTACACGCTTCGGGGTCAACAGTCTGGAAAGTAGCTTTGCAGAGAAGGACCCAGGGATCCTGGTGGACAAGCTGAACAGGAGCCAGCAATGTGCCCTCGCGACAAAGAAGCACAACAGCATTGTGGGCTGCATTTAGGAAGACTGTTGCTAGCAGGTCAAGGGAAGCGATCCTTCCACTCTGTTCAGCGTTACTAAGGCCACATGTGGAAGACTGGGTCCAGCTCCAGGATGCCCAGTACAAGAAAGATAGGGACATACTGGAGCAATTCCACTAATGAGCCATGAAGATGATTAGGGACTACAACACCTGTCATACAAGGAGAGGCTGAGTGAGCTGGGGTTATTCAGCCTGGAGAATAGAAGGCTCAGGGGGCATCTTACCATTGTTCTTAAGTATCTTAAGTACCAAGCTGTGCGGTGTGGTCAACACGCTGGAGGGAAGGGATGCCATCCAGAGGGACCTTGACAGGCTTGAGAGCTGGGCCTGTGCAAACCACATGAAGTTCAACAAGGCCAAGTGCAAGGCCCTGCATGTGGGTCGGGGCAATCCCAAGCACAAATACAGGCTGGGTGGAGAACGGATTGAGAGCAGCCCTGAGGAGAAGGACTTGGGGGTGATGGCTGACGAGAAGCTCAACATGAGCCAGCAGTGTGTGCTTGCAGCCCAGAGGGCCAACCGCATCCTGGGCTGCATCAAAAGAAGCATGGCCAGCAGGTCGAGGGAGGTGATTCTGCCCCTCTGCTCCACCCTCATGAGACCCTGCGTTCAGCTCTGGGGCCCCCAACATAAGAAGGTCATGGAGCTGTTGGAGAGAGTCCAGAGGAGGGCCACGAAGATGATCAGAGGGCTGGAGCACCTCTCCTGTGAAGACAGGCTGAGAGAGTTGGGGCTGTTCAGCCTGGAGAAGAGAAGGCTCCGGGGAGACCTTATAGCAGCCTTCCATTACCTGAAGGGGGCCTACAGGAAAGCTGGAGAGGGCATTTTTACAAGGACAAGTAGTGACAGGACAAGGGGGAATGGTTTTAAACTGAAAGAGGGTAGATTTAGATTAGATATTAGGAAGAAATTCTTTACTGTGGGGGTGGTGAGACACTGGAACAGGTTGCTCAGAGAAGTTGTGGCTGCCCCCTCCCTGGCCGTGTTTAAGGCCAGGCTGGATGAGGCTTTGAGCAACCTGGTCTAGAGGAAAGATGTCCCTGGCTGTGGCAGGGGGGTTGGAACTAGATGATCTTTAAGGTCCCTTCCAACCCCAACCTGCTCTAGTTAACTTTGTTTTGAACAGGTGTGTTGGACTAGCCACTCTCCAACAACATCCGTTCTGTCATTTGGTAACAATTCTTTCTTCTCTTATTCATTAATAAGGCATATAACTTTTATGACCCAGCTAATATCATGCTAGGCACACGCATAAATAAAGACACTGCACTCACTAATTAAAGCATATATGAAGCAGCTGAGGTGATAAGGCTATCAAAGTTCCAGTCTGACTTGACTTCATTCTGGCCAGAGAATTTTATGCAACTAAACCTTATGTTAGGAGGAACACGATGTGTGTGATTTATAGCCTAACAGTACGTAGCAGAAAGCAAACCTCCTGTAGCAACTGTCAGAATCGTGTCTTTCATTCTCATTTAGTTCAGCCACAACAGGGCATCATAAATACCCCTTAATTCCATTAACAAAGTATTGAACAAATAAAATACAAAGCCAAAGGATTTAAAACCCACGATCTTTCAACAGTTAAATGTTTTGTCTCTATTGTTCATGGACATATATTGCAAATATACTTCAGCAGACAAATCTCTCAGCTAATCCATATTACTCAATCACCCAACTTCTTTTAAGAAGAAAAGCCTACACGAGACTCATCTGAGCTTTGTAAGAGTACTTTGAATTATTTTA
Organism: Nyctibius grandis; assembly: GCF_013368605.1. NCBI lineage: Eukaryota > Metazoa > Chordata > Aves > Nyctibiiformes > Nyctibiidae > Nyctibius > Nyctibius grandis. Next base: position 68,223,027 of record NC_090663.1, on the reverse strand, counting down.
ATAATATTTTATTTTCTCATATTTTAATCTCATTAGTTATATGATAAAATTACTGACTAGGAGTTAGAAAACAGTAACACCAAAAGTTTGTCCGCGCAACCATTTTCTCGTTTCTGATCTCTGTTTACTTTGCTGAATTTTCTCTCTTCATCAAAGCAAGAGATAAAAAAGCATCAATCTAAAATCAGAAAACCAAAGGCTTCTTAAGCCTTTGGCTTTTGTGATCCATTTCCAGTGCTTTATACACCATGGAGGAAAATAAAACAACTAAAGTAATCCTTTGTACAGGGATATTTACTTTGAGATACAAGGGTCTTGACTGCAGTTCTATCATTGTCTTCTATCAAATGGAAGGTGTCCAACTACTTCAAGAAGTCAATATGTAAATTCATTGCATGGAGTAAATTAATAGCACTGATGTTTTTTTTCAATTCACCAGAGAGAAGCTTTTGTTTACAGACAGCCAACTATGCATTTTACTACAATGAAATTACAGATACCACACGTAGGTCCTCTCTCTGGTGCTTGCTACACAAAATCCTTACCTTGGAACACCAAGGTTAGTATTGATGATATATCAGCCTTCTTAAGACAAACTTCAATCACTGGCAGAAGGGTGGCTGTATAAACAGGTGACTCAAGGGAGCAGGAATAAGAGAGAGAGAGTAATGAGTGTCTGCGAACTGCTATGAAAAGGCTGAGCGTGAAAGTCAATTTCAAGCTCTCCAATAAGAGACTGGACTTGCATCTAAAAGCCTGTGCTTCTTTCTCCATAAACTCTATCATAACATCTCTTGCTCAGCTATGAATTTATTTTTTAATTTATACAGTTGCCCTATTTTTATAACACAGACAATAATTCACCCCAGTCTTGTAATAAAATGATAGTTTTACTGCAACTTGAGCTCAGAAAAATCCTCCAAGTTTACTACCATATCTCTGGCAGCTGTACAGACAGAAAATGCAGTAAATAAACTCTTTCCCTATAAATTCTGCTTACAGCTAGTTTGGCAAGGTAAATGTCAGTGTTAAAAATGCCTTTTTAAACTGTAAATAATTCAAAACAAACCTATTTAGCAGAGATAAAAAATTTTAGCCAGATGCAAATATAAATTCATGACTACCAAGAGATATATAATTACAGCTATTTAACAAGACTCTTTGCTGACTTCAGCAGGGGAAAAAAAAGGAAATAAATGAAACTCATTCTAGTCAGATTTACAGAAACCCAGATCATCATTTACCACTAACACTGTGTGCGAGTTCAGACTGTAATGATCAATGAGCTCTGTTATCATGCACTTGAAGAACCAGGCATTCATTTTTATACCTATTTCAAAAAGCAAAGAAAAGCATTCTAGTTTCATGTCCAAGTTTCTATTTCAATAGACATTTACCAAGTAAATAAGTAAAATTATTCTTCCCATATAGGAATAAATCTTTTAATCAACAATGAAACTTAACATTTATCACTTCCATTACATGCTACCCCAGAACAGACTGCCAAAACCACAGAAAACATTTTTCTTTTAAAATTGACTCTTCTAGATGGGTTCCTAGGATGACAAATGGCAATTTTTGATAGTCTTTAGTTTCAAGATTCTTCGGATGGGATGCACACATCCTTTTCAAGATGCTTACCCTTCCTCAAGTCACTGCTTCATTAAAGTACTATTATTAGCTCTCAGATGATGGAATGGAAGCCCAAAACAGGAAGGGAAGCTCCCAGCCTCCAGCCTCCCAGGGCAGGCTCCGAAATGGAGACTCTCAAAGTCTCTTCACTGAATGTTGTAGAAACCCAATTCCTCTTACCTATCACTACATACATATATATACATATATATATATGTATATCTATCTATATATATCTATATCTCGACAAATATAGCATTCAAATCTTTCTGAAAAGCTACTTAATATTACACCCACTTTCTAAAATTACAAACTTCTGTCATCTTTGCCTTCCTCCACAAAGCCTCCAGCTGCAACTCCATTTATTACAAACCACTGCTATTTATAACTGCATTACTTGATCCTTCTGAGTAAGGTAGTTTTGCCACTGACATTAGCATTTTGCCTTATTTCCTTCATCCCAGCACAGCAAGAGGGAAGAAAGCTGAAACTGATCTTGTTAAACAAAGCACTCATCTGTGTATTTGAAATACCCTGGTTATTTAGTGCTGAGATCTCCATCAGTGGTGAGAATTGGTAACCTTGAAAATCACGTTTAACAAGAACACTAATGATAGCTCATCCTCAAAAATCACCCCTGATCTATGGAGCAGAACACATTCTATATACACACACAGTTATACATTTAAATGTATGTACACATAAAAAAAAAAGCATAAACAGATGTATATATAAATCCTTTTCACAGTAATTTCTCTGAGTTCAAGCTCCCTGCCCTTGGTTCCAGGTAACTATCACTGTCTGCACAAGTCATTTTTAGGAACGACAAGAGCCAAGTATCTTTTTCCTGTATTATGCAAAATTTCTGTAAAAGTGGTTTATGAAACTTTAACCATAAAATATCTTAAGTGCTTTTCTTCTCCCTACTTAAGGTTCCATTTCAGGCAAGCACTCTAACAAAGAAGAGTGAAAAAGTTATTTTGCTTTAAGCAAATTTTGAAGTGTATTCTGGTAGGGTTTTTGTTTGTTTGTTTGCTTTTTATGTTGACCTCACTTATCAGTCCAAATTTTAAAATTAAATTAGACCTTCTCATTCTTTACCTTTTCTTTTTTTCTCCTTTTGACATGTAGCTTCTGAGTATCTAAAGGCAAACATGGATACATTTCTACTTACAAACAGTGCATATTCCTCTCTCTCAATAATTACTTTTACACAGAAAAAAAAAAAAAAAATCATTATTTTTAGAGTGAAAACTTCTCTCCAGAAAGTATCTTTAAAAATAGTGAATGTTTTCCATGAAAACGGTGTAAAAGAAAAGAATTCCATACGTGCGCCAACATACAGAAATAGTTTCCCCCCAACAGTACAAGTCAAAGGCCTCTGTAATGAACAAAAGCCTGTATGCTGAAAACCCAGAAAATAACCAATATGACCCTAATGAAGAGTCGCAGACCTGCTGTCAGGAATGGCTACTCTACACTCTGGATCAGGTCTATTTCTCCTCAGAATGCAGAGAAATTCAGTGGCCTCTGAGACAATATTCAGAGCTGATGCTTAAGGAGACCAATACGGTTTCATAATGGAGGACTGCTGCACTTCTCCTGCTACTGTATACAGTTCCAGCTATTTGTTTTGAGTCTCAATCAGCTCACAGCTTCTTGCAATCAGCTGGTAACAGCTGGATGAGGAAATACAATCAAGCTGCCTCCCCAACTGCAACACAAGTCATCATTTACTTTTTTACTATCACCATGGATGTTTCACAGAATAAATAAATCGGGCTCCAAGACCTTCTGTGAGCTTCCTCATCACAGCAGAGATTACTGATTGAGTTCAAAATGTTCTTTCCTGCACTGCATGGGGCAGCAAAGACTGCACGTGCTGAAGTGCAGCAGAGGAGTTAAACACGGGCATCCTACCACAGCAAATACCTTGCCAGCAAGGTGCTCCAGCTGGTGGCCTTTGGAGCCCCTTCACATGCCAAGATGACATGAAACCTCAGCGGCAAAGACAAAAAGAGAGGTCAAACTAAGCTGTCACCTCAGTGCATTTTAAGTGAGAGCAGGTCCCCTTTTTGGGCCTTTGGGAACACTGCAGCCAAAGCAACATAACTCAATGCCAAATATTCTACACGTGATCTCTTATCCTGTGTTGGAATGAAGTAATGTGAGAGAGGACAGAAGTGCTTGAATTATTTGGGATTATCATCCTAGTCCTTGAATGAAAGTTCAACATTGCTCTCAAGATCATATAGTGAATTCTGTAGCACTCAAACATCAAAGATGTACCATTAAAACAGGGTGATTTTAAGACGAAAGTTTAAAATGTGTGGCTCTACTTTACATTTCAGTGTTTAATCAGGCAAGACAGGTTTCTTTTCAAAGAAAACTAAGAATCAGGCCCACCATTCAGTGTGCACATGCTTTCATATATTTCATAAATTTATGGCAGGCAACATCCAGTTAAAAACAGAAAAGACATGTCTTGCTCGTTGCTTGCACAATACTCTTCATTTAGTGTACTGCACTAGAAAATGCTTGCTCTCAAACTTTGCTTGTAAGACTTATGGTTCTGATACTGAAATAAAGTCCTCTGAAAATGAAGAAGTTTCTTGTCCCATTCATATTATGGATTTTACATTTAGATATTAAGTATTTTAGAACAGAGAAGAGCATACATGGCACATTTTGACTAAAAAATGTCCACATTATAGTGTCACTAAAATTATTATTGTAGTATTTTAATACAGGTTTCTTCACTACAACATACTTGTTCTACTTCCCACCTTGCAAAATACAGCTCTCTAAAGACCCTGGTTAAATAGAAATATGTTTTAGTTGAGCTACATTTTTTCAGAAATCAGACCAAAGCTCTCTGGTTATCCATATACTAAACAAGAAAAAGCAATTTAAAGAACACATTTAAAACACACATTTCTCTCTGAAAATGTATGGAAATGACAAAAAAAAGAACCGCTCACATGTCCCGTCGTAACTGTGCTTATTGAAATGGGACTCAAACAGACAAATCTTTGCCACAGCTAGAAGAAACTACTTCAACAAGAATACTTCCCCAGTCAGATTTGTGACAGTGTACACCTAGATATTTATGATTTTAAAGAACTTGTTCAGAGTTCTAAATGCACTCATGCTTATTCTTAAAAAACCAAACACAAAGTCCAAATCTACAACTCATCCAGTCCCTTTACTGTCACCCATAGAGGATTAGAATAGTATCACTTTCATATCCATGACATCTGCAGTCCAATTTTGAATCCATATTATTCATTCTGTTTAAAGTACTACAGTCATTGCCTAAAACATCAAAGCCAAGCAGCCCTTTCCAGTAAAGATAAACTGGGAAGCACAGTGACTTTGTATTTCTAAGGGCAACTAGATTTGAAAACTTTGCTGTGAAATCTATTTTACAATTCAGTCATGCTGAGACAACTCTTATCTGCCAAACTTTCAGATGGGTTGTCTGAAGGAAGATGATCGAGCCATCATACATAAGACAATGTAAAAGAAGCTGCACAGAAAAAAAAAGGCTGGAACACTTATTTTTAGTAAACTTATTTACAATAAAAGTTTACTCAATGTGTCACTGGTGGCTTCAAATGTGCTATATCACAATTTCACCAATTATACTACTGGGTAAAATTGTAAAATAAAATAATTCACTATGTGGCAAAAGAAGCTACACACTTGGAAGACTGCTGGGAAAAAGAGGAATCACGAGCTGGACTCTATTAAGATAAAAGGAGGGTCTGCAGTAAAATATGCCCTCTTACTTGCTGACAAATTCTGTTACTAGGCTGAACCTGCTCTTCTTTTAAAACAATTACACATGTGAAAGTATCGAATTTGTTCATGTTAATAAAGTGCTCTTCCATCAAATCCGCTAGCAGTTTTTCAAGGTGACTATCCTCTTCAAGGTGACTATCCATCACCACAACAAACCAGAAGCCTGTGCATACAGAAGCTTCACACCTTGTACAGACCAAAATCTCTTGACTGAGCTGACAGTTCAGATGCACAAGGTTATGTCCTTTTGGCTCAAGTTGTACAAAAATACCTCTGTGACTCTCTCATTCACAACTTGAACCTCAATTTAGTTATCTTTCTAATTACATGAGTTGGTGATGCCCTAACAAGAACCATTTTGGAATCCTCTGACCAGTTCTGTATATTGATGCAAGATAAACTCTTTTCCCATAACCATTCTCACTTACAAAGATGGTGCAGGGATACGGTAGGAAAGGAAATGTGGAAACAGCTATACTGTTCACACATCGCCTGGCATGCCTCTCATAATGGGTGCCATTTCTGTTTGCTTGGTGACTAAAATATTCATGAGGATGATGAATCTGTATATACTCTGCTAATTCTAAATAATATATAATATAATATATAATATAATAAATACTTGGCTCTGAAAGTGACTTGGTTGTAGAACCCTTTTCTGAACAGAACTGTAAAAGCAGTACTTTCTGGTTCAGCATATTTCTTGTCACTAAGTCACTACGTAGTCTGCTAGCTGACAATAACTTTTGTTAACTGTCAGCCTAGGAAATTCAACCTGGTCAGTGAAAGAAGCCAAGTTTTTCTTCATTCTGCTTTAAAATGGCTCTAGGCCAAAATGCTTTCCCTTACATGTATGACACGTAAGGGATGACAATCTCATGGTTTCCAAAGTATGCTACACTACTCACTCTTCGCATGCTCAAGGATTTACCGAAGCCAGAGCAAGGTAAAAATCTGAAAAATGGGTCACAGCTGGGGATGCCTATCAATATTCAGTGGCAGAAAATGCATTGGCAAAGGAAGTTAAAGTGTGATTCGTAGTTAAACCATATCGAGTAAATGTTTGCCCAGCATTTGGAGAATGGGTATAAGACACTGAATCTGGCAAAGAAATCATGTGTTCAGTGCTCTGAACTGTCAGCAGGGTATATAAACTCTGGACAGTTTTCAAGTTGCATTAAGCATCAAAGCAGCAAAGCCAGAAAAAAGTCCCGTTTCCTCATTTAACAGCGATGTACAAGCAGGGAAATAGGGACACCAAAGCAGAGTCTGTGTACCTGGCAGAAGTTGAGTACCTAGTACATTCAAACTGTCAGTCACATGATAAATCTGTTATTTTTGGATCTACAAACTGAAGCAGAAAACAGCTATTATCTTCCAAAGCCACCTCACAGTCATAATTTAAAAGACTTGCTGGCTTGCCTGAAAAACAGAACAAAAGCTGTCAGTTCGGAGAAAAAGAAACATTATTTCACAATCCTTCTTGCTGCATTTCTCAACTGTTTAAAAATCAAAATTCAGCCAAGCACTAAAAATATATTGTCAGCAAGTCATCAACTGCAATGTGATAATCATGGAAGGAAAAAAAAGTCAACATAAAAATGTTAACCCTAAAAGGCTACTCAAATTCTATTTTCCCAAAACTAACCCTGCAATCTCTGCAAGGCTATTCAAAGCAGACAGAAACAAAAGATTGGAGATGCTGAAATATCACCTGGTGCTGTTCTGGGAAGGAAGAAAGCTGATGCTGTCACGTATGTCACCTTTACCCTTCCAGCCAAAGGGCTAGTCCACAGCCTACTCCTATGCTGACACTAACTCAACCAACCCACACTGCTCTCACTCACTCAGCACTCTCTTGTCCAGCTGGGGTAATTCTCTATCTACAGTCTCTCATGCTGAGGGACACCTCTGACACAGGTAAGATTCTAGCAGGTAAAATTGATTGTAAGGATACAAAATGTTTTACCTGCTGTATAACAAGCCCAAATGCCTTTGTTCAACAGGAACAAAATTAAAAATTAATTAGGTTTTCAGATTGCCCTGTTACACCAGAAATTTCAACATGTAGATGCTCTGACACAATTTTAAAACAAGATTTTTGTTTGAATTAGAAACTCTACCCTCTCACGGTGAATTAGCAACCCCAGAGTTACAAAATTTATTTCCAGTTTGTAAATGGGCACCAACCAATTTTGGATGAAAAAGTGTAACAACATGAATCCAGAAAAGAATAAAAGCAAAAAAAAAAACACCAAAAACCTCCTCGATGTCCTGTTTGCCACTTGCTTTCACTCCTGCCTCTGAGCCTTCCTCCTTTCTGCTTCCCTTCCTAACTGCCTCTCTCTTTTATCACCAACTCTTGCCCATTCTGGTGAGTTTTCCCCACTCATCTCATGCCAGACATGTCTCACATTGGTCACAAACTTCACCCAGGTTTCATACACAATCTCTTGTTTCATATTGTCTTTCAATTTTTCACAGCTTCTGTTATATTCCAATTTTTTTGGCTGTCACTGTTTTTTTATGGTTGATTGTCTAAGGGATATGGCCAGGTCTTGGGATAAGGGATAACTTTTTGCTTTCTGTAAAACACTGTGAAAATCTGTAGACCACATTAATATCAGAGAATAAATATCAGCAATACATGCTGACAAGGAAAATAGAATTATCCGAGCTGCACTTCCTTCCAGACTGGCTCTAGTTTTTCCTATTTTTAGTTTCATTGCTCCTTTGTTTTGATACCTGCCCTTTTATTTGTATTCTCTGTCCTATAGCTCTACCTCTCTAATTTCAGAGGGTCACAGCTATTCTATCACAAGAGAAACCCCTTGTCCCTAAGAGGGAGCAGAAATGTTTAGTACAATTGCTCTCATTTTAAACATATGGTAATCAGTGATGATGATGCAACAGTCTTCATTTCAGTGGTGACAAGATTTCAAGAGAATGAAATAAAAGGGTAAGTCTGAACTCAGCTAAGGAATGGCTGCAATGCACTGACAGTAGTTAATTCCTTTACTAGACAGAAGAAGTTGTAAGAATCAAAGAAACATGGAATAGAAGCTGCTTATTCTTAAAGACAAATTTAAGGTATCTCATTTTTCAAACTTGTTATGCATAGTTTGACATATGGCAGCTGTTCCCCATGATCCTAAAGGCAGCTTCCTCCACATTCAAGCTAAGTTCTTTGTTGAGTCATTAGCAAGAGCACTGCAAGACATTGCCTCCTCCTCTCACCCCATATCCAAGCAAACTGTCTCTGAGTACGTGTTATTATGCAAATTCTAATAACATCACCTTAAGAAAAACAAATCTGACCAACTTCGATAAGCACCTTCACTCAATGTTCTGGAGCCCAAATCCACAGAGATATTCAGCCTTTGCTGTTCCCACTGGAAGTCTCTCAGAACCTTAAAATTCACATGCAGGTGATCCAGATGCCAAATACAATTGGGAAATTTGCTATCTTTCTGAAGAATTGAGGCTTATATCAGAACAACAAACCAGAATGTGCTGTTCTAGATGTACATCAGATGGTGATCAATGGCTAACTGAATACACACAATTAAATTTTTGGCATTTCAGAGCAACGACATGCTGGAAAATCCAAAGAATACTACAATGTGAAGGCAAATTGGCAGTTGGAGAAAAATTCTGCAATGTACAAATGAATGAGTGTGGCTTGAAGCTTGCTGTGAGTTTACTTACCATATTTCAACATTTAAGAACTTCCCAAAGTGAAAAAAAAATTCTGGCAATAGTTTAAACCACTTGCTCTCAGAAGGGAAAAAAAAAAAAAAAAAAAAAAAAAAAAATCGCATCAGGTGTTGCCATTGTATGAGATATTAGCACTGGGAAACATCAGAGAATTTGCTTAAATTGACATGCTTATTTCACTAACAGTACAGTAATAGTTCACAGTACAAACTGACAGCTATTTTCTACATTACTCTTGCACAAAACACTTGTAAAACTCTCTAAAGCTTGTCTTCAAAAACCTCCTCAGGAGCGGAGCATCAAAGCACATCAGCAAAGCACACAACAGCATGAGAAAGAGAACACAAACTGAACTAATGGATACAATTTGGAGAATCTTTAACAGAAGAGGGTAAATCTGCAGTGCCAGCCGACAGAATGTTAAGCACAAAAAGTCCGCGAGATGTGACTGTGTAACTGAAATGTAAGTTACTGAACTCACGACATACGCTTGGTACTGATTCATAGGAGAGACTGGGACTGACAAAATAACACTGCCACTTCCTTCAGGGCCACTGAAATTCTAGGCATATCTGGGTACATGCTTCACTTCATTTTTCCTCTGAATGACATGCATTCTTTGTTCTCCTCTTCCGAGGAAAACGCAGAATCATAGAATCGTTTTGGTTGGAAAGGACCTTTAAGATCATCAAGTCCAACCATTAACCTAACACTACGAAGTCCACCGCTAGATCATGTCCCCAAGCACCATGTCAGCACGTCTTTTAAATACCTCCAAGGATGGTGACTCAACCACTTCCTATAGTGTTCAAAGGCCAGAGGAGGAATGCAACAGATATTGTCCACTACAAGATGTCCAGTATGAAGGTTTTTTTTGTTGCTGTTCTCTCTTGACTTGAAGATCAACTCGTGTGGTTAAAAGCCTGCATAGTTTTTACAACTACAGCTTCGTCTAATAAACTATGAACTCTGTTTCAGCTCTGTCCCATTGTCATCATGCCTAGAACAACATGAAAATTTTATGCAAACGCATCCTATATAGTCTTCCTCACAGATGTCACTGTGACGTACAGTGAGCAAACAGCCTACACATGCATTAAGAGTAGTTTTTGCAGACTGAAGAGGAACCTCCCTGCTGAAGAGATTCCAAGCAGCTAGCTTTCTTCCTGCTGGCACACAAATCCCATTGAAAGCTCCCACAATTAATTTCCGAAGATACCAAATGCACTATGTCTACAGCCAATACCACTTTCTCACTGAGTTTATAATAATTTCACATGGGCACAATGACAATTATAACTAACATTCACACCATATGGCTTTCTCTTTTTCACATAATTTAATAAATTATCATTCCCTGAAGACCTTAATATCTTTACTTTAATGCTTCCATATCAAGAAAATGATTTTGTCTTTGATGTAATTTTCAGAATAATCAAGTGAAATCAAGTCCCAACTTCTTTCATAACCACATCACCTGCTTCCTGTGCTTGCTTCTGTTCCATGACATGATTTTCCACTGAAATTCTCCTGCTTATATTGACATCTATTGATAGAATTGTATCAGAAATATTTCAGTACTCTCTGGCTTTGCCTAGGAACCCTGCAATACCAGCTTCCAGAGCAGCCTGAAAAACATTATGTCTCTCCTTCATCTCCCTCTGCCTCTACAATTACCTCTTGGGCTGCAGACAGCTTGCCTATCCAAGTATATCTGGCAAGGTGCTAAGGCAGCCAAGCATGCTGGGCACGTGGGGCCCGACATCCAAGATGGAAGCTGTTGCTAGCAAGTGGAGTTCGGTGCTGAAGCTAGTGCTGAGGCAATCCTTGGCATGGAGTGTCTTGCACCTGATCGGTTCTGAGAGATGTGATGTCAAATTATTGAAAAATCTATAACTAAATAGGCCCCTTTTTCTCAAGATGTGTGAGTTACAGTTGTGTGGTCAAGTACTAGACAAAGCAGAAGAGTCATGAGCAGCTCAGCTCTGCCAGTGTGGCAAAGACAGCATGGACTCCACTTGCCAAGCTGCAAAAGTTTAGACTAGTCATGAAGCAGCATTGCAACTGCTGGCAGCAGCTCAGTCCTGAAAGGGTAGTTAGCATTTACCAATAATACTCTACCTTTGTCCCTCCATAAAACCAGATGTGGCTATGCACTAAAGCTGTCTCAAGTAGCTGGGTAGCCCATCACTTCAGCCAGACAACAGGTGGTGTTCTTTTACCTACAATTATCCCGAAAGAAAATCCAGAAATAGTGCATGCTATGAGAAGTCTGAGCCTAAACTCCTCTGAGCTATCCTACCTGTGTCTGCTCTTGGTAGAGGGAGCAATCAGAAATCACCCATTCAGCTCCTACGCTTCTGCTAATTCTGGCACTAAGAGACAGAATTGCATCCCAGATCTCTTACGCTTTTCAAACAAGCCATTAAGTATAACCAGAGCCACTGGATCTAAAAGAAACTATGACCTAGGTTTTTCCCACAGTTTTCATAAACACAATCTTCATGGCTCTTCTTTGCAAAAGAACAAGATGAGCAGGACAGAATACCTCCCCCACCAGAGCACCAGCAGCACTTGCACAAATAGGCAGTTTCTCAGTATATTTTTCCCCTTAAATTAATCTGCTTTTTCTAGATGTAACCCTATATCCATCAAAATACCTACAGTTTCTAAATAGTGTAAGTTTCTACAGTAGAAACTTACACTATTTAAGTTTATAAAGTTATTATTACTATAGACTTATTGTTTTTACACAAGTAGAAACTTACACAACTGAAGTTTTTTTTATCATGTATTATCTCCCCTTAGTTGAACTATATATATTTAACTCAATTTTTTCATTAATTTATCACTTTACCAGTGATTCTTCATGCTTTGCTCATAGTTCGTTAATGTATTTCTGGTAAATTATGGCTCATGACTAGTAGATTACAACGTAACACATACTAAGCAAAAATGCTCATTATCTTCCCCATATATCATGTAATATTTCTACATCTGTATCATCAAACCGTAAAAGGACTTTTATGGCCTCTGCATGCTGCTCAGCCATTTCAGGGGATTTGTGTTAACTTTCTCTTGAACTTACTTGTTTTCTCATTTGATTTTCTTTCCTAAGGCAGTCTTATTTTTTGCATGCCAACTTTTAGTACGAAAGACAAATTCACAGAATGTTACTGATTTTATTTAGCTTAACTTCCGTGTTTTTTTGCTGCTCATACTTGATCATTACAGCAATTCAGTTGCAGAGAGGTTCAACAAAATCTGATTTTCCTCTAAAACGAATAGAGGATAGTAAGTAGGAAAAAAAATCATCTGTTGCTATATACGGAAGTGGAAAAATAGTGCAAAATGAACACTAATAGTACTCAACACAATGTATATTTCTTTCCCAAAGCTGTTTTTAAACTAACCTTTAGCCCTTTTGTGTTTAAGTTATGAAATAAAGTGCTTGATCATTTAGATCAATCTTTGGACTTGCGTGGTCTCAAAGCATACTAAACACTGGAAGTGACAGTCAGACCTAAGGATATGTTGCTAATTGTTGTTACACTCTCAATTAAAGTGCCAATGCCAATGGTCCATGGAAGCCCACTTGCCGTACATTAAAGGAACCTGTTGCTTTACCATTGCCTCCAACTGTAAGGTACCACACACTACACCAAAGTCAGAAAAGAGCAGTGATAAAGATGACAGATGGAATTAGACTTAATCTCTGATCAAGCTATAGATAAACGATTGTGTTAGTTACCCTAATGCCTCGTAATTAAACAGGTAACAAATGCCTGCAGAGACATTTAAATACAAGCATCTCTAAAAACGCAGAGGCAAAAGCCAACCAGGACATCAAAACTTTTGAACATCATAATTTCGAATTCCATAAGACTTTTGTATTATTTAGGAGAGATAATCTGTGTCTTTTGTTGGCATTGTTCACATAATTGCAATGTCTCTTTTAAGAAATAAAGGAAACATTAGCAGTTACCTTGATTCGATAGCCTCCATTCTGATACTTGAGAATGCCATGGGATGTGACAAGTTTCTATATTGCTCTCAGTGACTTTTACTGCACAAAGACTAAAATTACAGGGTTTACTTGGGATGTTATTCGCACTGCCTCTGGAAATAGTGCCATTAGTTGTCATTATGACAAGATCTTTCTCCTGCTTTCTTGCTAGTTACATTTTGCCATGTGGAGAAACAAACCTAGTGCTATCATTCTTCACTAGCAGGAGAATTTATTAGCGAACCACTAGGCTCCTTCTGCCTCAGGATGTCTGTTGCCTGACCGTTATTTTTGCAATTTTAGTCAATGTCTGTGGCTAGCAAACTGTGAAGAAATGCAAAAGGCAAATCCTATTTAAAAGCGTAAGAGAAACTGCTGATACTTACCAAACTATTCCCTGAGCCCCAGAGCCAATAGGTTTCAAGTTCTGGTAGCGTTTGAGAACTGTGAAGGTCGAGTCACCTACTTCCACACTGTAGAACTGGTTGTCAACTTTGCTTTTGCTCATGTTGTAATGTTTGGCAATATACGACACATCCACTTGTTTTCCAAATCCCTGTTGTACAGAAGAAGGGAAGAGGGGAGGGAGTGGAAAAAACACAGAAACCAAGGCTGGTAAAACATCAGAATACTGATAAAACACAGTCAGCCTAATTTTCCAATATAAATTCTTGCCATTGTCATAGATCTACATGAATCCTCAAATGCTCTCAAAGACTGTATCAAACCCTCTTTCACCCAGGAAGTAACCATAAAAAGCCACTGATTAAAGAAAGCTGACGTTTGAACATGGTTACTGTCAACTACTGGTCTCTGCTTGCCGTTACTGCTGCTTTCTGACTACTGGCTTATGTCTTCATGCTGATTTTGCCCTCATTTGTATTGCAATAAATATTTTTAAATGAGAAGACTCACAGAAGTGGAAGTGGGACAAGAGACACAGGAATTAGGCTCTTCATCATTGGTCAGATAGAGCAAGTAAGTCTATTCACATGAGCACTAAAACTTTCCCTGAGCATATGATAAAGGCCTTGAGAACCTTTCATCAGGAGTTGCAAAAGAAACGGAGCAGTTTATAAGACTAACTATGACCTGACATGGCTCAGTATCATGGAGAGTATTCAGTAGCTCAGGAGATCTTCCCAGGTTCTGGGTTCCTAAGAACAGAAGACTTGTCTCGTGACCTGACAAACGCATTAGTCCTAAGCAAAGGCTAAATTTTCAAGACGCAAAGACAAGCTACTGTAAACTTTTTTTTTGCTTGCACTGAAGCTAGCACTGCAGAGCTGTAACCTCACCCAAATTTGTAGAATTACGATACAGAAAGTTACATTATAACCATTTTATGACTACTAGTGAGCTCAGTTCCCTGAAGACTACAGAGAAAAGTATATAATAATTTGAGATAAAAATCAGAATTAAGTGTTTGTAATTTAGGATTCTTTATTACATGATGCTGAGCACAGGATGCAAAAGTTCAACATATTACAACAGATCTGTCCTCAAGTAGTTGATAATTCACTTATGGAACTCAAGACTTTTAATAAGGATAAGCAAAACCCAAATGTGCCTCTCTACCTGTGCATTTATTTTCAATGCTCGCAAACACAGCTTCTAAATTTTCTTATTTATTTGCTCTATTATAAATTGCTTTCTCAAAAAACCCTGAATAATCAACCATGTTATGTGACTATGGACTACTAAGTTGAATTTTAATGGAGGAGGGAAAAATGTAAAGTCAATTTGGAGAATATTATTTTTTTCAATTTAAAAGGACATCATTTCATTGTTCCACAAAGCTGGCCATTAAAAACAGATAACTGACCTTGCTGAGAACTTGGATTCTCAGGTTTGCCTTAGGATGATTAATATTCTTTTTTTGTCCGTTATCTCACTGGAAGGCCTATTGCCACTGGACAGCATTGGTTAATCCTAACCACCTCATTTAGAGACTTTAAAACATTTTAATAAATGTAGCTGTTCATTCAAACAGAAAATCTCATTTCAGAGAAGTAATTAGAAACATTACATTTACTTGTTAATCAGACACAGAGCAAGCCTCTTTTTTTTTCCAAATGCATAAAGTGAGAGATTTATGGACACTGACAGTGTTAAATTCAAGCTTACAGAGAGTGAAATGACTCTGAAAGAGGTTTGAATTTTTTCTCATCTGAAGAAAGACAGACTGCATCTGATTCACACTGTGTAGCCTTAGTCTTAAAACTCCTTCCATTACGTGAAGAGAGATGCATAAATTTGGTTAGGTCAGCTATTCATAACAGACCTGGAATTGAGAGGCTTTATTTTAATAATATGCTCCTGATAGACAGGAAATAATCACAGCTCCCTCTGGCTAGACAATCACGTTTGCAGTTTGTTTTTTTCTGATGTCATTATCAGAACAATGCAGACAACATTCAGCATTAACACCCGTTACTCCGAAACCAATGTTATACGAAGCGTCAGCACAAAAATTGCATTCCTTAGTGAGCCTGACTTGTAGCCAGCTCCTCTGGAAGTACAGATACAGCGACTTTTTTAAACAAGCCAGATGACCATGTTAAGGCTTGAGTGAGCCAGGCCTGCCATAACTTGTTTGCATCCTCACGCCTGAGCTACCCAACAGTTCACCAGGTGGTATTGAGCTACATGGGAAAAGATACTTTGTCACTCTATATATTTAGAATCCTCTGCACATCAAAATTACTTACTTTTAAGTTAGACTGACCCTGTGAACTGCTGGCCTCAGGAATCCCATGCTGCTTACAGTGGGATTTCTGAACTACTGCAGTTCCAGCAGGTGGTTATTTTAAATTCAGGAATGTCTTAAAAATCAATTAAAACAGCTCAGAAGAACCACTCTGTAGTACCTCAGTTATATGGATAATTAATATATGCAATCGCTTCAGTCATTTCGACAGCAATTAAAGTGATGTTGATCAATGAGGTGCAGAAGACCACAACCTGTAAGACCTGGTTAGAATACACAAGTGTCCTGACAAGCAGCTCTCCTCTACATAACACAGACCGTTCCTCCGACAATCCGTTCCTAACTGTGTGTGAGTAGGAAAGGTAAAGATTGTTTTATTTTTCCATGGATTTTTTTTTTCTTTTTAGATTAATATTTTTCTCAAAGTCTGTCTACTTAAAAATCTGAGAACCATAAGGAGCTTTGACAGAAAATATCAACACCAAGAATTACATATAAAATTCAAGACAGGCTGATTTAGTTTGGAGTTCACTCCAAGCAGAATGCCTTCTCTGAGTGATAAACACTTCAGCTTTGTGGACAGGCCAAGCAATCTGCAGGTCATCTACTAATTTGCCTCCTTCCTTTAAACACACACTGCTAAAAATATACAAAAAACCCTACTCTTTATATTTTACTGATTTTTACCAAAGCCTAAATAAGCAAAATTAAAACACAGTAAGCCTCATGCTTAAGCCCGAAGTACTGCTTACTTTTATAAGAACCAGGAGATAAATGATATAACTGTCCTTGTCATGATCATAATTTAAATCAAATCCCTAAATCAATGAATTAACGGTGTTATTGGATTAATCACATTTGTTCAGATCCCCAAACCAAGATGACACGTAATCAAATTATGAACCATCTCCAAGTTGATACAACAGCCACTTCCTAAATGAGGACAAGGAAATGGCAGTTTTGTTTCACTCTAAAATTAGCTAAAAAAGCTTTTCCCATTAGCAAGGAAATTCATACTCTTAATAGGGCACGTCAATATTAGTTTTAGTTTCAAAGTCTGATTAAAAGGTTCTTCTCAAAGTCTTCAAAATCCACATTTCTGATCTTAAGGAAACCTACACACCACGTTTTGGTCTCATTCTGTTACATTCTCAGCGCTCACTGAAACCCCTTCCAGAAGCCTTGGCATTGGTATAGCAGTTAATAACCCCCTTCCCCACCTCCCATCTATACCATGTAAGCTACTTCAGATTCAGGTTTTACTGCACAATGCTTACAAGTTCTGTACTGGCAGCCTAAGTTAAAGCTTTGATTATCTAACAGCAGAAAGGAAAACAGGGCTAGAAGTTTCCAGTATACACCCTTCTGTATACACCCTAAAGAAAAAACTTCTTTCAAATTTGATTACGAAACTAGGAATTAGCACTTCATTAAGAATTAGCTGGGGAAAGGGATGGTGTACATACACATGGCAATTAGGTTTACTTTTTAGGATATCATAGTAAAGATGCAGAGGTTGCATATAGAAAAGTGAATTTCACTGAGTTAATAAATTTTCACGTGAACTTCAAATGAACTTGGGCAAGCTACAATACTGGGGCTCCAAAGTAATAGTAAACATTGTAGGTGTGAAACAAAAGCAAATTTCTCCATCCTTTCAGCTTTGAACAAAACACATCTAGTTTCTCAGACCCCTGTGTAACATGAAAGATTACTCCTCAGCAACAAAGTATGCATTGGAATGCCATTTTTTCTTGGTTTCCATAAATATTTGGACAGTGGAATTACATTGTTTCAACACTGACTAGAACTTAGCTTTAACTTCACATGTACAAGAATGCATGCACCATTATTTTCTCTTTCCAGTATCTAGTTGAAAACTTCTAACACACACCTAATGCCATTCACTTTCCTCCATACTGAGAAATTTAAAAGTAAGAGAAGTAAAAGTTTTTCAGACCTGAAAACACAGCTATCCTTGTTCGGTCACTTAAACACATAGCCATATCTGCAATGATGTTTGCTTTATATCCCAACAATTGGGGAGCAGGAAAGAAAATGAACTGTCAAGACTCAATCATCTGAGATGAAGGAAGAAGATACTTTCAGCATTACTAAATGCTTAGAGAACATATGTTTTGCTTTCAAAGAACAATTATTTTAAAATTTGTTTAAACTAAACTAACTTACTGCCTCACACACAGCTACAAGTTGTATTCTTGTTTTTTGTTTCATAGCATAGAGAGCAAAAGAGAGGATTAAAAAGCACAACAGAAACAAAATTATGTCATTTTTTTCTATTATGAGGTGAATTGTTTCCTGGTATCCCATTTTATTTGTCCATTTTTACCCCATAAAAGAACAATATTTATTATATTTCACTGACAGACCTTTGTTTCTGAACACCATTCCTCCTATGATTGATGAGCTTAAAATATCACAATTTCTTACAGCTCAGAATTTCATACATCTTAGCTTTTATAAATACAAACCATCCTAATGGCAGTTTAAGCTGAATTGCTCTTCTTTGCATTTCCAAGACAATGAGTGCTGTCACAGAGCCTGTTAGCAGGCATCAGCTGAGGGGAAACTTTACCTCAGTATTAATATCCTTCCCTGTCTGCACACAGAAATACCTACAGGAACACATCAACTTGTAAGGGTGCTACGATTCAAGGCTACTGAAAACAACTGACTCCACATGTGTGAATGCAGACGAGGAAAAGAATTAGAAGGAAGACTGGCACAGCATCCAAAGACGAGCAGGATGCAAAAGAGAAAATATTCTAACCTAGAAATCACAATGGCTCCCCAGGGGTCCCCACTGACTCCATCCCATCTCAGACAGAGACTGCACGTTTCAGAGATGGATGCCTTTGATTCCCTCAGGATCTGAAAGGATAATATCTTAAAACTACAATTTGACCTGAAAAGCCAGATGCTGAGATTATACAAATTGAAGTTCTGAAGCACGGTAAAATCCTCAGAGTCTTCTTGCCAGCTCCAAAAATGCACATACATGCAAGCCCTGCTCAGCTGTGCATCTGTTAAGTCAACAACACTATTAATTTAATGGCTATCCTCCCATTTGTACAGCTGTAATTTTCTCAGAAGATTCAAGTGCCAGAATTCTGGGATAAACAGACATTTACTGAACCCTCTGCTTTGGATTTAATGGTCACAGGTTTTGCTTTGTAAATTTGGATGGACACTGGAGCCATCTATTGAGAAATATGAAGTATCTTTGCATAGAAAGGCCTCCTAAGTTATTTTTCATTGTGTATTCTGTATATGCCACATTTATGGCAGAAATATTATCTATTTTTCTCACCATAAAGCCATACTTTTCAGTTATTCTGGTGCTCTCTAAACTCAAAAGTCCACAGACAGTGATCAAGTCTCCTACAAAAAAATAGGTTTTCATCTTGTGTGTGTTTGGGTGTAATATTATAGATTTTTACCATATCAGCCACATCACACCACAGTCCTCATTCTTCTGTCTCATTCCCATCCTGCAAGGACTGTAATAGTCACCCAGTCTTCCTGATTTTAGTGTGTTTTGAGTGGTTTTTTTTCACAGGTTAATTCTCTGCCTTCTTTTAATCTCTCTCCAGAAGTCTTGTCTTAGCCCCCAGACACAATCTACCCTCCTTTATGAAGTCAGCCTTTCAGGTAGCCAACTGACCCTTCCAAACGATTCAACCTTGATAGATTAATCATTGATCTTTTTACTATATTTACTTTGTTCACTCTATTTTAAAACAGATCTTATTAGATGGAGTACAATATTCATAAGTGCTGGCTGAGGTTTCTTTTGTTTCTTTTTTTTTTTAAACACACTGTCCTTGTTTAACCTCTTCTTACTGAGATACCAAATACCCAGCAGCTTCAGAACCGGCTCTTATCTAGTTCTGATTAAACAAGAAGCACCAGGACTGCCTTCTGTTTCCTTTTCATCGGTATCTACTCAAAACACAAAGCAAAGCACTATTTACATATTCTTCCCTTGTCCTCCACATGTTCACTGAGCTTTAACTATTAATTGCTTCTTTCTTACAGGCACAAAATTTTTGTAGTTCATTTGTAACTGTGGTATCACATCTTGCTCAGAAGTCACTGTGACCCAAAGGTGTCTGCTTCATCCCAGGCCAGACCTCTAAGAGATGAGCAATATGTGAGTATCTGCACAGCAAAACAACTAGTTCAAAATGATTCCTCATTCCTCTGATGCCTAAGAATTCAACACTGACACAGAGGTAACATCCAATCCTGGTCATCGTACCGAAGAAGGTAAGGATGAGAAGACTGATCAAGAAACACTGAGATAAAAGATTCCTTGAGAGTGAGCTTTCTTTATGGACAGGAACTTAATCAGTGATCCAAATGGAAAATTGTAGCCAAAAATACAAGAAAGAAAGATGTAAGAGTACGTGAGAAAGCTCTGGTAAAGATGTTTGGAAACATGTTATTCAGGCACAGCTCCAGAGATTGGAAGCTAGCAAAGACACGCTGTAGAACTGTGTCCAAAACAGAGGAAAGCGATGGCAGCAGCCACATCTAACTTGCAGGAGAAATGAGAAGAAGGGACGCACTGCCGTTTATATTAATCAGTTTCTTCTGAGGCCCTAGATTTGAAAAAGAAGCAATAACATGGTAAGAAGCAAGATACAATTAAGATTAGGAAAGAAAAATAGGATCACTAAAAGTTGGCCAAAACATTGCAATACTAAGAAATGAAAAGTACATTCCATCTATCAACAGTAGTGAAGGGAACATAGAAGCACAGTATGCCAAGAGCATGGAGAGCAAAGATAGGATTAACAGCTCCTCTTTGTTTATTGCATATATTGATAACACAGTATATTTCAAACGCCTTACACTTCTCAGGAAACTGGAATGACACTGAAATACTGGGTATTATTTACGAAGCTTTCTTCTAGTATGCAAGCAGAGCAGTGAGAAGACTGACTACACAAAATGCTATGCCTCAATGCACATCATGGCTTCTTTTAAAAAGAAGGGTAAAGAAGAGGCACGTAACAACAGTACAGGTGAAATATTAAAAAAATTAAATTTCCCAATACAATTATATAATTACAGTATTCGCTGTGAAGACAATAGCTAATGAAAGGATTCTCCCTTTTATAAGTAAAGACTATAAAGAGCCGAATAATTTAAGCACAGCTTTTGTTAAAAATAGACAGCTCTTGATACTATAAAGTATCATTTTAGTCCCAGAAATCTTAAGATCTAGATCACTGCTTGTTGATGGCTTATGAATACCAATTAATCTCCCATTGGATAGAAGGCATAATTATAGGACATTCTGCATCAAGACAGTTCCTTTAATGGTCAAAGTAGTAACTCCATCCAATCTGATTAAAGCATTAGTTGTAATTAAAGTGGTTTATCAAAGTTAGGATAAAATTAGAAAACAGACCAGATGAATCAACCAATCAACGGAGAGCTATGGAATTAATAAAGCTGGTCTCTGTATGTAAAATGAAAAGTTTTCTAAAATCACGTGATTTTTAAACAGTCATTGATGTAATACTGCATCTAGGAAGTGTATACACATTTAGTTCAAGACAGGTAAGCACAACTGTGAAAATAAAGCAAGTTCGCAGAATACAGGGGAAAAAAAAGATGCCTAGAGAGAAATTAAAACTTTTAAAATCTTTTTGTTTTGTGTTTTTTTAAAAAGCACAAATTGAGTAGAAGTTAGCAAAAATACCCTCGACATGCAAACCAAAATTTCATTCTCAAGTTTTCTTTTGGTGACATCAGGACAGTATGCAAATTTCAGCATGCAAAACCGCTGACATACTCTATTGGGAACACGAAATTGTTTAAACTGGGCAATAAAAACTGGTCGTGATGCCGTACCAAAGAATCAGCATGTGAATTTACATTTCTGATTCACATTAAACATTTTCTTAACGTGCATGGCCAGGTCCCCAATATTTCATCTCAGTAATCCCATGTCCTGCTTTTCTGTTAAAGAAAATAATTGTTGCAGCACTATGGAAATACTGTGACATGCAAGTTCTAATAATAAACAGGTGTTTTTCAAAGACAAGAAAATCTTTTTTTTTGTCTACTGCTTCAAGTAAAAAAAAAAATAGAATTATATTCTAAATATAGATATCCTATGCAGCTACAATTTAGAAAACTTGAGAATTCTGACAGGCTATACACATCTTGATGTTGATAAAAAAAATAATCGAAAAACTAAAAACTAAATGAAGGCAAACATGGATGACACAATCAGTATCCTTTAGACATTGTTAGCTATTATTCAGTACTTAAACTTTAACGTCCTGTTCTACTGAGAATATACTACTCTGCGTTACGCTGTACTTCAATAAGAATGTGTAAGCTCCTACAGATAAATCTTGAACTATACCACACTGACTTTTCCTGATATCTGTTGCATGCTTACATAGTAGAAATAATTTTTGCATTTGTTGAACCACACGAAAAAATTACTGCGTTGAATTATGTTCACCGGAAACTACATTTTTTTGTGGTCTCCTGTTTAGATACTGCTGGGATCCTTGTCAGTTGTAGACACCTCAAGACCTGAGTCGCAGTATCTACCTCTTGCTTATGACAACCATTCTGCTGTCACATCGTCATCTTTTGTTAACAGTACTTCCTGAACCTCTTAGATTTACTGATTCAGCAGATAGAAGTTCCCCAAAGGTACAAATGAACTTTACACTTAGAGCAGAAGAATTACTAGTAAATCACAGGGCATTTGATTTCCACATTAGCATTATGAATAAGCATTAAATAATCATCGAATAAACAATATTACTACCTGGAGATTGTTGAATAGTCTCTAAATAAAGATCTGGATGTTTGGACCAAGTATTACCAGGATACAGACATAACCCACATCCCGCCCTATGCAATACAGATGAACAGCACCCCATGACAGCTAAGGTCTTAATGCAACAAAATACTTAATTTAGAGACTGTTCTTGTACTTAATTCTATGTGCTTAACTGTTATTTGGATGAGGGCCTGTCTTTACGGAGAGAATAAATTAA
This sequence comes from Nyctibius grandis, assembly GCF_013368605.1. Lineage (NCBI taxonomy): Eukaryota > Metazoa > Chordata > Aves > Nyctibiiformes > Nyctibiidae > Nyctibius > Nyctibius grandis. Next base: position 68,200,103 of record NC_090663.1, on the reverse strand, counting down.
CACGAAGCCTGAACCAGTTTTTATCCTCAGGAGAATAAATCTGAACATCTGAAGACCTTGAAAAAGGTATTTGTGTGATAAGTGCTTGAAGGATAGAATCCCGTTTCCTGCAATGTCAGGATAGTATCTCCTGTATGCATTCATTGGATGACTCCTCTCTGGGTACCTGCTGTAGGCATTAAACATGAATCAGTTTCATTCAGTGACAAAAATTAATCCAAAATGCTGTTGATTTCATCATATATACTTTAACAAAAACACTGTAAATACATTTGGTTCTGTATGTGCCTCTGAACACCTTTTATTAATTTAGGGTAACAGCAAAGGAATCATTACAGTGGCATGTTTCCTCTACATCAAGAACCCAGAGTGCAGTGACAGAAAGCATTGACTATACATGGTCACGCACTGATTGACGCCAAGACTAAAGGAGCGCTGAACATAAAAGGAAGTGATTAAGAGTACCCTTCCTCTGCACGTGTGAAATAGAAATGTTTCTGTACAGCTCTGCTTTGGTCTAACTAAAAGGCAGAGGAAAGCTGGCAAGCAGAGCTACGCAAAAAAATAGTATTCTGCACAGTGAAAGTAATTTTTAATCAGTAACGTCTTTTTCATACAACCTGAGGAAAATCCCTTTTTTTTTTCAATTTTTGCAAAGTGTTTTGATTATTTTTTTTTTTTTTTGGCAAGTGAACTCTGTCAAAAAATTACAAAAATACTATGTTTGACAAAATCTTTTCTTCTCTCAAAAACAGCGGAAGAATTAAGCCAGTCAGATGAACATATACACATGAAGAACAGGAGATAAAAAAGGACAAAGACAGTTAAACAGATTCTCAAACTGAATAGCCAAGATTCACCCTTGGCTGAAAAAACCTGATGGTTTACTAAGTGCAGAGCCAACCTTCTCAGCAGAAGAAATATTTAGTACTCCTGAGTTAAAAAACATAAACCAAACCTCCGAACACTTGCCACTGTTTTGTGTTAAATGCTTACATACAAGTAATAGCCCTTTCTTTTCTAGAATTGCCGTTTCACTTACTTGGACCCAATAAGTAATATAGAGAGGAAAAAAACCCCAGTGTTCACCAGAATTCCAATTCTAAGAATGCAGCATTGTTCTCACCCCTCAAAAAATGAAGAATGTCCCTAATGTCTCTCCAGCTAGTTAGATTACTGGTGTCCCATCTCACCAAAAAAACTATAGATAGAATTCAAACACAAAACACTGTTCACAAGTGAGCAAAAAAGTCATCATTCCTTTATGATGGAAAAACATGCACACACATTTGTGACTCATATATATATATATATGTTTAACTAACTTAATCTAACCAAGAGAACAAAAAACTGGACAAATCAATATGCCTTTTTCTTCATATCACAAAGTTAGTTTCAGCCTTGTAGACTTCCAAGCATTATGACCAAACAATTTCAAGGGTAATATAGAAATACAAAATTGGCTATAGTGCAGTCTCATGACTCCAGAACCTGCACAGCACATGGTGTTCAACTGGAGACAAGACAAACCCCACAATTTTAATTACCCTCCCTTCACTTCTAGTAAAGGTAGACTGAGGGACAGAAAATTGTAGTCACAGGCTACAATGTAAAAGGCTCTGTCTCAACCAAAACAAAGGCTAAGAAAAAATAGTTCTAATTTGCATATTTCTGTGAAAGCATCTGTTTACGTAAAGTTATGTTGTTTGATTCATAATTAAGTTTATTGTAAGTACACAAACATATTTTCTGTTTGCAAACTCTATTATTTTTACCTAAAAAAAATCTCAGAACTTCAACTGACATTCTAGCAAAACAAAATTAAAAATCATTAAAAGCAAACGACAAAATAAACTTCAAAATAAACAAAGAAGTAATTTTTGTGATGCATTCTTCTATTTTTGATGTTTACTCTCATTCTTATAACAAGTTACTCGTAGTAAGCTGCTGAAATTCACTGCTGAAATTTTCTTTTATTATGGCATGAACTGCAAAAATGAAGTATATACTGTACCTTGTTCTACCTGTAAGGAACACACACCTGACAAAAGGCAATCTTCACATCCAGAGTAGGTTCACCACAATGATACAAGAAATGGCGGCTCATAAATACCTGCAATTAAAGAAAATATAAATAAAAATCTTGTATGTCTGCTGATGTGTAAGTACAATGCAGCTCTATTTACATTTGGATCAACCTGAGTTGCCACCCAGCTTGTGAACAATAGAAATCAGTCAGAACATTGAACTGTAAGTAGGCTCTAAATTCTTTCTGATGCTCCTCAAGGTTATGGCCTCAAATATGACTTGGTTACAACTGCAAAATTTTACAGTAACTGATGCCATTACCTCCAAGTTTATCGTGTCACTTGTATATTCCTACATCAACAAAAATAAACACCAGGTCAATAATGTTCTAAACAATGTGGGAATGGGAAACAGTTATTATTATGGGAAGGATAAAACCAAGTCCTAAGTTGACAATTATTAGGGAAGTTATAGAAATGGAAAGACTAATTATGTCACCATACAAATTCATGGCATAACCACTTTATGAATATTACATATAGTTCTGGTTCTTATCTTAACAGCTTACAACTAGAAAAGTTACAGAAAAGGGCGTTAAGAAGCATCCAAATCACATCCAGTTTCCTCACATGAAAAAACTACGCAGACTGAGAAATTTTTTTAGCCTAGAAAAGAGCTGTCTGAGTGGAGATATGCTGGAGATCCATTAAATGAGTGGCATACTGAAAAGTGAAAAGGAAAACACTCTTCCCTGTTTTTTTTTTTTACAAAAAAGAAGTATGTGGCATCAAATTAAGTTATCAAACAACAGATTCAGAATCAGCCATAGGAGAGAATTCTTCATACACTGTTTCATCAGACTGTGAAAATCCTTGCCTCACATTGCTGTGGATATCAGATGTCAGCCTAAGTCCTAGTATGATTAGGCAAATTCACATAAGAAGGAATCTGCTGAAGGCTATTAACCTCAAAAATATCACCTCTGGCTCAAGACAACCCTGAGTCACACTCTGCCACTAAATGCTCACCCTATTTTTAAGATTCTTTCACAGGCATCTGATGCTGGCCAAGGGAGCCATACACTAGACTAGACAGGCCTCCCTGCATACCCTATTACAGCTGTTCTAACTTTATTCCACAGTACCACATTCAGCTCTGACTAACCAATCCTTTCCTAGCTGCATTCTAGCATGGGACATCAATGAATAAAAAACCCACAGCAATGCTATCAGGCTGAAACAGGTAGCTATGTCACAAGACTTTGGAGCACATTGATTTTTCTGCATGACTCCACTTCAAAAAAACTTTTAACAGTACAATTAAAAAAACCCCAGCAACTTTTAGGTAAAAAGAGATAAATAATACAGATCTTCATGTTTTTCTTTAAAATATAAGCTCATTGCAAAGACTTAAAACCAAAAAAAACCGCAACCATCACTCCATTAAGATATAGCCATGATTCTGAAACACTATGTGCCTCCTTACAGCACTTGTCTTCAATAGGAACAATTAACTAACTTCAAGTGTAAATGCCACTAAATAAGACAAGACTTAATTTGGAATAACTTCATCTCACACAAACTGATCAGGACTTAAGAAACTACAAGAAAGTAGTTCTCAAATGCATCATATGCTCCCACATGTTTAATTTTTAATGAATGAATGAATAATCCTGTTATGAAAGCAAGTTTTCATGACCTTTTCTGCATCACATTACAGTGTCTGAGATTGCTGCCTCACTGCCCAGTGAGTCATTACCAGAGCCTCCCATTCCACAGAGGGTTTATATTAAAATGAGAAAGAGAAATAAATAGAAAAAGCTTTTAACATTAGTCATATTGCCAGTGATTTCTGGAAAGCCAGTAGATAATTACACTCTCACGCTGCAGATATATTCACTGTGAAATCCTATTGGCTGGATGCATTATATTGCTATAATAATCAATGTCTGAAATGTTATTAGTCATAACATATCACATTCAAGACAAGAGTATAATAGTGGAAAGTGAAGAAAGGAAGGGAAGGCAATTGGGGAAATCTGGTTCCTCAAAGAATTTGCTGCAAGGGTCTACTGAGAAGACACACTTTGTATTATATACGCATTACTAGTCATACACAGCTCCTCAGCTTTCCACAGGAGTGACTGTAACTGTTAGTAGTCACCCTGAGCAGACCAATAGACTAGTAAATTTTATGAACTGGAATACATTTTACAGTTTATTATGTTGTCCTTGTATGCAGTTACTGCTTATAAAATAATAGAAATATGATATGTTTTAGTGGCCTAGATCAATACTCATATTCCTCTGTACATGAGATATATCAAATGAATCACTAGAGAGCTGAGATCCTCCAATTTTACACCGGGAATAAGAACACCTTTCTGTAGCACAGAGGTCTGTAAGACTGTATACCCAGGGCAAACCAGATTTGAGTTCATGTTTTATGTAGTGAGCATCTTCGTATATTGAATTCATATGAGATTCCCTTCAGCGCCCTGTAAGTAATCACACATGTATGTAACTTCTAATCTCTTCATGCAGAAAATACATACACACTCAACTGCATAAATACCTTTGATCATACGTCCTCTCGTGCTAGCTGACACTACATCACTAGAGACACTGAAGAAGTCTTGGTGTAAAGTGAATAAAGAGCTGGCCTGATGCTGAGATAATTGTGTCACAACATAAAGCAGTTATAAAACAAGAAGCTACTGACAAACAGCATCACTCACTAGGGATCTCAGCTTTAGGTGAGAGCATAAGCATCCAATATTTCTTTACCCTACTTCTGATGCTTTATCTTTTCAACCTTGCGCAAAATCACCCAGGGTGGGAAGAACTGGGAGAACGGAACAGTGCTGACACAACAAAATACCTTGTAATAACCCAGGCTGGCATCTGGCTGGGAAGTCAGAGATCACAGTAGCATCACAGGGAGAAAATCTGTGTATGAAACAGCAACACCACAACTGGATCTCAAATTTTCATCAGGATCAAGGCATCTATATGCCAGAACCCATAGAAACATACAAGTTGCAGCAGCAAATACATGACTTACTTTCAGGCAAGACAAAACTAGGAGGCACTAAAATAGGAGGAGGAAAGTAGACATGAAGGCAAGAGTAAGAAAATCCTCTAAGCTGTCCAGTGGCACAGCCCCCAAGTGAACTGCTGCCTGGAACTGTGAAGATACCACTGAGCCTTGGCCTCTACCTGGCCTGCTGCTTCGCCATTCTCCTCCTCACACCACTCCTCCTCCCTTATCAACAGCTACTCTTCCAAACAGACCGTGAGCTAATGACATGCCCCAGTTTCAGGCATGAACTTCCCCCTCCCCTCAGTGCTGCTACCAAATCTGTCTTTTCTGGAGAAGGACTGTATTTTTAATAATGCTTATCTTTCTCTCCAGGGGTCAGGAGGATTATCTCTCTATTATTCAAACAGTTCTTTGAAGACTGAAAGGATTAAATCAATACTATTAGTATAATTACTGAGAGCAGAGAGGAAACCGCGCAATGACAGTAGACAAAGCAGGCTAGAAAACCAGTAGTAACTGTAGTTCTCAAATATAGCCTCCCGCAGTAAATCTTTCTGCTCGTCCTTGAATTCTTTCCTCACCCTCGAAATTATATGATCTTAGTACCCAGTGAATGTCTCAGCAATTTGGCAACCAGTCTTTTGGCCTAGGGAGCCTTGTTTTCCTTCCCAGACTGCGCTATTGTTCACATAATTGGCTTCTGGATCATGAATGGAGAGCCTGTGTTTGCCTTAGACCCAGTAGATGCAAACTTTGAGCCTGAGGGGTCTGAACTGTTGCTGTACTGGTCCGAGGAGAGAGTCAGCACTTGCATCCACCATGTGGTCTCTAAGTTGCTTCTGTAGCTGACACTTAACAAGCTCTCTTGTCTGGAGAAAGCATCACAGTAATTTTCTTTTCAGAAAGTATCTCCATGATGGTTTCTCATCCCTGTGTCTCCTCATCAACAGGCAAATCCCTCATGCCCAATGGATATTGCCTTGGCCTGTCAAAGCATATTTAAAGCTTTTCTGTGACAATTCACAAGACAAATGTGGAGCCTCAGGAAAGTTCCATATAACTTTTTAATTCAGAGAGACAAAGGAGCCAGCTGCCCTGCTGTGATACTGTTTTCTTCATCACAGCCTGGACAGGCAGGACCCTTCACCTCACCCCACAGCAAAATCATCTATGTCAAATACACCAATCCAGGGTTAAAACAAGGTTCTTGATGATAAAAGCTGCAGCAGCTGTTTGACATGTATTTAAACCAGTGTTGCTGCAGTTGAAATGAATCAAGTCCCAAACTAGCCCCAGAGCTGTTCTCACCACCTCCCACAGGCCTGAGGCTGTACTCTGAGAGGTACTTACATGCCCTACAACAAAACAAATCCAAAACAAATTCTTCAAATCCTAATTTAAAAAATAACCCTGTGTGGAAAAAAAAATTATAAAAAAGTATGAGTTCCAATTTAAACAGAAATCAAATGACAGCTGAAGATATCATAGACAGACCTACTTGTATCACAAACGTCACTAGATTTAAACCTGGCACAGTATGGCTGCAAACTGGAACGTTTTAACAGAATCACAGGACATCCCCCAATAATATGCTATAATCTATTCCCAGTCCCGTCAAGTGTGATAATCTCAATAATAAGGGGAAACTATATATACTCACATCAAGAGCCAAACCCAGCATTTCTGCTTATTTGATATTACCATCTGAATACATCATGTGCACAATGGGTACAGTGAATGTGCTCCCTATCTTCACAGACATGCAGTTCTATACTTGTGCTACAAAAGGCTAATTAAAGTATTTATTGCTGCCTCATTATATTTCATTCATGAACAGAAAGATTCAAAGCATGAAAAAAATTTAATGAAATAGCACAGTCTTTTAAAAGTATTTAAAAAAAATGCTGTCCCACTTTAGTGAGAGGGGGCAATTTATCAATTCATCTGTCACTTAAAAACCTTGAAAAACACTAATGTTCAAAGATTAACATTTTTGAATTATTAATGCTTCCTGTTTTGAAAATATGTTTGAATCATTTTATGCATTTCCAGTACCAGAATTCCTCTCTCCTTCATCTGAAAATATACACTCTTATCACAGTAGCTTATCAGTTCTCTGAAGCTTTGAGTAATGCTCTCACTCCTGTAACTGTATTTTTTGTTTACTGAAATTTGGCTATTCTGCTCTGTATAAACAAGAAGGAGTACAATAAAGAAGTTACAGAACATTATCAGTATACTGCATCTTTCCATTCAGCATCTTTGTATCCTGAATGTATAAAATAATGAAGACCTGACCAAAGTCACATAGCATGAGAAAGTGCACCGGGAGAGAATGGTAATTTCTGATCCTCAGACTCCTATGGAATTCCATACGTGGGCTCTGTATTCTTTAGCATGATGGTTCAAGAAAGAAGGGCTGCAATTTGCCTGATTTTTTCATATAATTGCTGCCTTTTATGATTGGGATATATATGTCCAAATATCCTATCAAATTGGTCTTCAAAGAACAGACCTTCAGGGTTATCAGCAATTTTTTATAGAACTTATTTTTTTTTCACATCTAATTCAGAGCACTGCAATAACAGGGCATTTTCAATATCGGCTTCAATGAGACCCACTGCTTGGCAAGAAGCTTCAAGACCTGACAGAGGATAAATACAAACTGAAACTTCCAAGTGGATTAATAATAGACAAGGAGAGTGCTTCTACTGCGAAAGAGTGTTTTTCTATTGTGTCTATGCTTTCATTTTAATTATTCTTAGAATAACTGGGGAAAGCAATGGTGTGAATAGGGTAATTAAGGTTAAATCCCAGCAGAAACAAAACAGATAATCTTCCACTGGGATGAGAAGTGATGGCATGTAAAAATTCACAAGAATCATGCAAGCAGCTCTAAAACTGAACTGCTGGAAGAGAAAAAGAGAATGGTAAAGAAAGAATTTACGAATAGCACTGAAAATGCTTTTGGAGGAAATACATACGAAATGAAAAAAACACACAAACTGAAAAGATAGGGGACTGATAAGCAGGTTTTCCAAATGATCACAGCTCACGTGCAGAAGACAGGAACAGATGAGCTCCAAGTCCAGCCTTGCTACCAGCTTCCCGTGTATTCTCAAGTCAATTATTACAAGTCAGATTTCCACACTTAACAATACCTGGTGTAAATGCCCAAGTTATAACAGTCCAAGATATCACATACCTAAGTGATACTTACTTTTACGAACAGGTACTATCAGAGAAAGAATCTGCTCCTGTGAGATGCTGCAGCAGATTAATTAGTCAAAGTTTACGATGATGTTGTCATAATCTCTCATACCATCTTTTCATTTGTAGCTGAATATCTTCATTCTCTGATGCAAATTCAAAGAGAAAATAAAATCTAGCCACTACTTAGAGGCATTAAATTTGATGTTGGAAGCAGCCCTGAATTTGCACAGGATGAAACTCCAGTGGTAAGTGTGCAAGACCATAGCTACTATTGTCACCAAAAAATGAAGAAAAAGTAATTGGAAAGAGCTGAGAACAGTAAAACACTTACTATCTGCCTACCATAAGATAACAACCTTTACCACAATGGTAAAAGCAAGATTTTTTTTTCTTACTCCCCCTCCCCCCCCGCATTTTTTCTGTTCTGGCACTTGGTTTTAATCTGCTTTGTCTTTCTGCGAAAAAAAAAAAAAAAAAGACAAAAAGTTGTGGTAACCATCTCAGCACAGTTGAATGAAAAATTCTGCCCTCTCAGAAATTTATTTTCCTCTATATATTTAAAAAAAAAACCAAACAATAAAAAGCTGTTCCTTAGATAAATGTCAGTGGTAAAACTGCCTGAAGGTATGTAATGAATCACATCAAAACTATTTTTAATACACTCCCAAGTCAGAGCACAACCTCCAAACCTAATTCAAATTCAGTTAAATTTGCCTTCAACACAGATGGCCTTGGCACTGTACGACTGGTGAAAATGACATATATTCTATAGAATATACAGAGGAAAATACTCAATTACTGTCTGCATCAAGCAGTATCAATAAAATTAATAGATTTGACTAAATCATATATACTAAGCTCTAATAGTTTGGAATTAATTACTAATACGTTGATCTGTATGCTACTGGATCTCATTCTTAATATGCTGCTCTGTTATGCAAGTTAACCACCCCATTAACAAAGGGTGCATGTAAAAAGAATGAATAGCCTAGTCAAAAGCAAAACTCTAACTTTAGGAGAAATGTATCAAAGGCCAGGCGCTTAGATTCAGATATAAATCCTGTTTCAGGGTACCTTCATTTTGTGGCACTATGGTAGAGGCAACAGCAATTTCTACGAGTTTCATTCAATTTAGAGGAAAAATTTATGGTTTTTGTGACTTAACAGGAAAAAATTATGTAAACAAAATAATATTTAGCTATGCTTTTACTTATTTGATAAAAAATTATATTACATTCTACTGATGCCCATCTTTCCTATATCAAAGTTTGTATGATGGAGATATGAAAACCTGTTTAGGACTATGGAATAAATATGGATGTTTCAGTTGAGCAAGTTATCACCATAACTTTAAAAGAACTGTATAACTGGCCACTGAACCAAGCTGGCCAATTTACACCTCACAATTATTCAGGAATAGAATCACAGAATCACTCACATTGGAAGGGACCATGGGAAATGTATTATCCAACCTCTCTGCTCAAAGCAAGGACAGTTACTTCAGTTGTTTGCAAAGTCAGGATGCTCAATTCCCACCTTGGTTTATATTTACATATTAATACAGTAGCTACACAACTAAAAATACTATTACTCAAAAAATGTAAGAGGCTTAGTTCTGGAGGACAAGCTTGTGGCCACAAGCAGATTACACTGTAAATTCTGCAGCTACAAAACAGCTTATTTCTCAAACAACTAAAATCCAGATTCCTTCCCTTCTGAAAATCTTTTCCCCCTCCTAAGCTTTAATGTAAATTTTAATTACTCCCGTAACAAAAATGCTACTAGAGCCACTCATCTCGGGAAAGCAAGCAGGATTTATTGCAAAATCACTGCAAACTGTTAATATCAAATGGCAGTTGCATCTTGTTTAAGAAAACACAGAAAATATTTTGATACTTTCTGAGTTGTGTTGATTAAAACTCTAAATATATGAGAAAAAATTGTTAATGAAGAAGAAGCCCTGTGTTTCTGATGAACAATAACTAAATCTAATATAATGCGAGACTGGAAAGAACAGTTTGTCTGCTGCTGGACTACATCCATCTACCTACGCTGCTGCTTTTAGAATGTATGTCATGCCAGTGCAGAAAGGCTAAAGAAACCAAGACTCCCTTTGAGTTACACAGGGTACACACCCAGCAAAAGCAGGTGTTTCGTTGCTCCAATCTAGCTGTAGTTAATGACAGGTAAAAGTTTTTCAAAGGATCATTAGCTTTGTGCTAAATAAAATACTAATACAGATTTTTAGCCTAGAAGCTGATGCACACAACTGCACAATGGTTTCTTCTTTAGCTTCCTTGGCTGTCTGCGTGCATTAGATGTAGCACGTGTACACTGATACTACAATCACTATGTTCTACTAATCCCATGTAGGTTTGTTTTCCCTTCTCCACATAGGCACTTCTCCTTAAGAGTTACACCAGATTTGGCCATGAAGTTCTTACATTAATCAAGCCCTTAACTACACAAAAACCGAAGCGCAGCACCTACACTTTCACAACTCCTTCATGCCTGCCACATGATTTGCAAAATCTTAGCTTACTATATTTAGCAGTTAGACCAAAAATAAAACAGAAAAATAAAACTATCCATTACTACAAGGAATAATAAGGATAATTATATATCCAGTGAATACAATTAAAGTTTTAGGGTCTGACAAAACAATGAGAGAAGAACCATTTAAAGAAAACGTATCTACAGCTGCTGAGGGCTGTTGCTGCAATAGTCATTTGTTTTCCCATAAGCAAAACCAGAAATATGGTAGCTGATCAATGCAAAGATACAGAATCGTGAAGGTTATTGTTAGTTGCCTGTTACACAGATGACCACAAACTAGCACATTAGAAAAAAAATTTACTCTTTTGTAAACTTAGACCAGACAGGTAAGGAGTGATTAAAACCAAGTCAAATTCCTGTTAGGTTCTTCTATACAAGTAAACAAGGAACAGCACTTGAAACACAAAGGTTAACTGTCACAAGAAAATATTTTTTTTTTTCTTTCTTCTGTAGCATTGGAACAAAGTGACTTTGATAAAGTCAGAGGGTGGGAATTTTAAAGACAGTAAGTTGAAACACTTCTTCATGTAAATTTCTTTTTAGACCAAGGAACTGACTTATTGTTGCAGAAAGTGCACCAAAACCAGGAATTTAATAGCGAAATTTGAGCCTTACATGAAAAGCAAAGCTGTCCAGATACAAACAGGACAGCCAGAGCACTCCCATGTTCCGGCTTTGCTGCAACAGAAACTTTGCATCTCTGTTGTACGCACTACAGCAGCCTTTTCAAGCCCCTGCCATTTCAGGAGCTGTATTTAGAATCTCTCTCTGTTCTTCTCTTCTCTCTCAATGTTCTTCTATTTTTAATAGGCTGTCAAGGATTAAATAAAGGAACAGGGAGAAGAGATAACAGGGAGGAGTGTAGACTTTCTTGATCCCATGGCCAGTCTCCATTAGCCTGGGATGCTGGCTCACTTCAAATATTACCCCACAAAACACTGACCCCCACAGAGGGCCCAGCAGTCTATTTCAATGGGCAGGGACAGGGCAGGAGAGCTGGGATGCAGCACACTCAGAATTGTGCATGCAAATAAATCGAGTTTGGTTCTTTTCCCAAGTGTGAAATGGCCAGCAGGAATCATATGTGCCAAATTTAGTCTACTTTCCTGTGACAAGTGGCACAAAACAACTCAGGTGAAGTTAAAACAGCAACATTGAAAAAAGATAACTCTGCTGCAAAATACTTTCCTGTTGTTGTTATCTTTTTGTAGTAAATAAAAACATTACAGCATGAAAGACATTGCATTTTCATGGGCCATCATGTTCTTCCCTAGTTGCAATTGAAGGGCTATTTTTCTACTTGTATTTCCCAATTTCACTCTCTGAAAAGAAATTGTTCTCTCTCTCTGAGTTTCCATCATATCAGATCATCACATTGTATCCCTGGAGATACACAACAGAATATGGAGAGAGTGTAAAGACATGCTTGGTCCTACTTTGCTGAGTGTCAAAAGATTCAATGATTTGAGGGACTCAGGGGTTAACCTTTTACATCAGATACCAGCTATTCAGAAAAGTGTGTCATCCATTCCAAATGGAAAATTTTAAATGCAATTTTTCATAAGCCATTCATTAAAACAACCAAAGAGAGAGGAAGAGAGAAAGTGATTCATGGATGTGAACTAATACAGCAACGTGAAAGTTTCTACAGTACTGAAATTGAAGGCAGCAGTAACAACGTAAAAACTGTTCTTCACATCACTGCAAACTAAGCTGAAGGTGTAAGGGCAGAGGTGCCCCCTTAGCATTCTTCCTAACCAAAGAAGAGCTTCTCCTAGTGCTTTTGTAAGAAAAAATGAGCCAAAGAGGCAAACTGGGCAATTTTCTAGACAAACGGTTTGGGAAAACAGAAAACTGAAAGCAAAACTGGCTGTTTCGTAACTTCTCCCTCCTCATTGCCACCAAGATACAGAGACACTAGCTCATACATCCTTCTGACTGTAGGGAAAGACTCCCTGTTACAGGTAAACAGCACTTTGCAATTGATTCTGCCAGGCATAGGCACACAGCATCATTTAAAAGCATGTGCATCCCCACAGTTATAGAAAAACGCTGTAAGAGCATTAAAGCAGAGATACAGTGCAGGTATTTCAGATAAACAGGTAATTGTCTGCCTCTCCTATTCTCAGGTAGCTGTCAGAAGTTTTCAGAAATACTCGACTCTGCTGAGGAACCAGAGTTCAGAGACAGGGATAAAAGGCATTCAAAATCTACAGAAACATGCAAGGTCAAAACACCTCATATGAAATACAGATTTTCACAGGTACTGAATATAATTCAAATGTGAACTACATCAAGAACTATATTCTTTCTTGTATCCCAGCTCCCCTCAAAGCTGAGCAAAGTGGTGAACAGCAACAACTATGAGCATTTGATCCAGTAAGCCAAGGGGACTAAGGACAATACAGGAAGAAGTTTAATTTACCTGGGTACACCAGATGGATTGAGGACTTCACTCCTCTCCCCAAAACACTGCCATTAATAAGGTATGGGATATCTTAGCAAGAACAAGCTGAGCATTCCTTGAGAAAGTTGTTGCCACCAGAAGAACTCTGCAGTGAGTAATGCCAGGAAGCAAGAGAGAGAAAAAGACTAAAGAATAACTTCAATGACAAACCTTTGTATTAATTTGATAGAGTTTGGTCTGGAAGATCTGAGATGGGTACCACAACGTGATACGCTGCCATGACCAGGGTAAACATGTATTTTAAGAGAGTTACTTTTACTAAAGAATTTAAGTACACGAACACAATCTTACCCTAATTTTGACTGCCTAAATGTAAGTGCAAGAGTAATTCTCAAGCTCTTCCATTTAGCACCTTCTTATGTATTTTTCCAAATATGCTGCAATCCATAGCTCGCTCTTCTAATGTTTTTGGCTTCTTATTCAGCTGTGACTCAATTACCAGAGCTTCCCCCCAGCTAGAACACCTTCTGATGTCCATAGTACCAAGCTTTCTTTAGGTTGACAACAAAATATCAATGTAAATACTCTTTATTTTGTCCAGCCCTTCACACTTGATTAATTCTACTCCCTATAAAACATTAACCCATTTGCCTAATACTCATCCCAGTTAGACTACAAGCTTGGAGAGTATAAACACTACACATTTTGTAAAGCTTCATGCACACATGCCAACAGAACAGTATTACATAGCAGTAATAATAATCACACCCCTTACATGTGTGCATAATGCACATGGTCATCTAAAGAAGAGAAAGCTCTTAAGGGAGATATTAAACCCACGTGCCTTTTTTGTTCTAGGAAAATCTCAGCAATTTAGTGTGTGCCCAAGGCATAACTGCTTCCTAGAGCTCCCATGGGGACAGCGCAGCTTCACATTAGCCTCAGCAGAGGCCTGTGATCATAAAGCACAACACAGCCCTTGCACAATTCCACTGGAGCACTGGTATTCACTCTCCTGAACTAGAAATGTAAACATGAACGAAAAATTTAGAACTCAGTCACGTGCCAGGGCTCTGGAGTTTTAGATTAAGGTTTCAGGGTTTTAATGTGTTCTTCGGGTGGCAGCCTTTATCAAGGGCTCAATAGGGGATCGTCTTCTGTTTCTGAAATGTCCGTTGGTCAGTAAAGTCACAATTACACTTAGCTCTTTTCTTGCAGCAGGCAAGGAATACATACCACAAGAAAGCAATTGCCATTTGAATGAGCATCAGACCCAAACGTGTTTCTGGGTTCACTTCCTAGTGCTTTCACACTAACTACAAATGTAAACCTTTCCTGAACTAGGTAGAAGCTAGCAGCACCTTGCCTAATTTTACTCTTATTCAGTTCCTATCTCCTAGACTTCTCAACAAGTATGAATATTATGGAAAACATAAGAAAAATACATATGTATAAAATATATTAATACTTTTCTTAAACACTAGCAGACAAATGTCTCAAACCTGATGGACTGTGACTCCTTCTAGTACACTGAGGTTCCCACACTATTAACAGAGCCATTGGAACTCCATTTTCCAATCTGCAGTATATCCAACACTTTAAAAAATATTTCTAAACTAGAAAGAAAACCTTAACAGTCAAAATTTCAAGCAAAAAAAAGCCTAGGAAAAGATATTCCTTAGAGTACAGGAAAACACAAATGAATTGAAATATTTAGTCTTCGATCAATTTTCTTTAATTCCCGCCCCCCCACCCCGGCAAATGTTTCTGTTCTGTTAAAAGTGCTTTTTGTAATGAAAAATCACTGCCACTCGGACTGAAAGTTTTAGCTTGTTTTCCTACTGTCTGTTCATCCTTCAACTTTAAATAACTTTTGAAAGTGTAATCAGTCAGGAGGTAGAAATACAGAGAAAACCAAGTTTTAGTAGTTTAAGTATTCATTAATTAATTTGAGTGAGTTTACAGACACCTTGTCCTCTAGGATGTTTAATAAGTCCAACAAATCCACTGCAGTAGACAACTGGCGAGACAGAGAGTTATAAAAACATTTCATCCCTAATCTACACAAAACAGGTTCAAACTGAAGACAGGCATTTTTATACCTTTATCAATTTTCCATAAATATATCTATATATGTGCAGCGATACAACATAAATAAAATGATTCAGACACTTCCCCAAACTGAAACTCAATCAGCAGAAGTGCCATGTATTGACCACAACAGAACAGCAGGAAAAATGTTGTCCTGTTCTCATGACTCTAACCTGTTTCTCTAACTTACAGGGCTATATCTCTGCAATAAAAAACCCCACCAGAATTAATCCTTTGTGCCACCTGCCTTTACTTTGCTTGCATAGGGGCTAGTACCACATGCTACATAATTTAAATGAAATACATTCTCTGAAATAACAGGAGAATAATTTCAGCAGATTCCTGTGCATTGGAATATACTAGACTGATTCTACCTCAGTCCTATCCAAAACCTGTCCTATTTCAGTTCCCTCTCACAACCTCTCAGGCTTTCTAATTTACAGCAACATTTTATCTGCAGGGAGCATGTCTTTGTAATTTACAGCTGAAGTGACTATCTCTGAAAAAAGAAATTCAGGGAACAGTGTTATGTTCTGCCCATGTAATTTTACACCTCAAGAAACACTGAAAAATTATAAACTGAATAGAGTGGGCTTGGCAGACTAGATATGTGAAATACATATGCGTTTGTGAATGCCATGATTTCAGTATGCAACACAACATATTGGAGATGTTCCTGTGCTGAACTGTACTATTTATCCTCAGACAGAAATTATAAAGAATTTGCACACATTCAGAATGTTTAAAAATATTCTGGGACACATGCGTGGTGAGAACTTCAGTGTTCTTTCTTGCACCTAAACTACATAAATAATTACTTCCTTGTAAATTTAAGCCCTGTACATCTAGCTAACAGAGACTATGGTCTCAGAGAGGAGAACTATTTTTGTTTTATATTAAGCACATACATCCTACCAAAAAAGTACAAGAAATGATTTCTGGGGAGGCATGGAGCCTGCATGCTTCAGCCTAGATCCTCCCTCCATTAGCCATAAATTGTCAACTCCACCATTTCAGTGACTCTTATTATTTGTTGGTTTGCTGCTGGAGCTGCTAGAGAACCCTGATACTCAGTGATGTTTCACTAGACACAAAGTGAAAAGGGAACAAAGGCTTTTTGTTGCGCTCATCTAGACAGAACAGGAACCTCTTAAGAAGCATAAGTTGAGTCTGTCTTGCATTTTGGGCTGCCATCAATTCTTCCATGACACAGTTTCATGGGAAGTTATGTCAATTCTCTAACCTCCCATAGAAGGGTATGAACAGACCTGAACATTATTATGACAATGCTGCTTCCAACAAAATTAACTCCTGGTACAGTCTCTACACCTGTGTTCCCAGGCACACCCTAGGAGTGACACCAGGCAGAACTGCTGGAACACCTCCTCTTCAGCATCACCCAAGCATTGTTTAATGGCAGATCATATACAGTGACATACTGGGGATCCAAGAATGGAAATGTCTAATTTATTCTTATTTCCCATGCATTTGCTTAACATGCAGCCAACAGTTATAGCTCCAGTAGGGCTAGCACCGAGGAAGCTAAGTTTACCTTGTCATGGTGTATCATGAACTTAATTGGCTACGTTTATCAAAGTAAAAAAGAAAAAACCAAAACCCAACAAAATCGGTTAAACCAAAAAAACACACACCAAGTAAAAAAAAAAGTAGGCTACGTAAGATACAGGACTGCCTTGTGATTTTCTGTAGCTGTTGTCAGCATTATTTAGGAAATGAATTTAACACAGAATGTCATTCAGAACTATCTTTAGTCCTTGCTAGTGTGTTAGCACATTATCATGATTAATTGTTGTTATATTGATGTACAGGCACTTAAAGATCAACTAAGAACAGTCACATTGTACCAGGTACTGCTAACTCATCTGTTATATTACCATTTGCACTATTATTATATTCTATTTGTATTATAATACTACACATCCATGCTACACAGAGAAGAATATTACAAGTGCACTGAGATCTTGATTTTGCAAAAATTTAAATATGGGCCTAAAGGAAATATCAGCATGTGCAATGTCCTCTAGACCACAGAGGTAAGCATGTGTGTAAGGCTTTGCATAGGATCCACAGCTGCATAGTCACGCTCACGGAATTGAAGTAATACTGGAATTAGATTTAGAGGTGAAACTTCACAGTAAGATACACAGCTAAATAGGTCAGGTCTACAGAATACAGCTTACCTCACACACACGCTGTTCAGGCTTAGAGCTATCATGCAAAACGTCATATTCATTCAATGTTTTTTCAAAGGTTCGTTGACCGGTCAAATCAAGACCAGTTCTGTCTATAACATTCACAGGCACTTTTCATAAATGAAGGCTTTGGTCACAATCATTTCTTCCTCACAGGGAGCAGACTACAAACTATCGCTGCAAACAACAAACCACAAAACACCTTTAGAAAGTGTTTCTTTTCCTGAACTGATTCTCCTCCTATTACTTCATCTGCATTTTTACAGTATACTCATCACAGTGTAATATGAACATTTCACAAACATGTAACACCTCTGTAATCGTTCACTTCTTTTGCAGGGATTTTCCTTTTTACTGAGTTGTTTTCATCAGCAATCAGGTGGCCCCAGATGCCTTACCAGGGATAGGATAGTCTGACAGCGAAGTTTTACATGTTGTCCAGGTGACACACTTGTAATTGTTCCGAGGTCTTCTGGGGTAGAGCTGCAGATGTGGGGACCGCTGCTCAACAAATGAGGCCCGGAGAAGTTTCACGTCTGTCCCAGTGGAAGATAGCTGTCAAAGGAGTTAAAGACATGCAGAGTTAAGGAAGCCTGGGTCTGAGTTGGGACAGTTAACACATTTTGTGACCATTTGTTCCATTTTACCATGCTCCAATTCAAAACAGCACAGATAACATGATCAAGGGACACTGAGCAGTCCATTTTCTCTCATTAAACTAGCTGTTTACTTTCAAACCCTCTGCAGCCTCTCTCAGGGCAGCACTTTCACATGCTGGTAAACTCTGTTGGATTAAAAAAGCCTGGAGGTCACTACCATGTATTGCGATAGTCAATGACTGCAATATCCTGTTCATCTCCAGGTAGAGAACATTTCTGTAGCTGTGGACCTTTGGGTATAGAGAACAGTCCGAAGGGCAAATAAACAAGCAACACATTATTGCTTAAATGTGCAATTATACAAGAATAAGGAGTCCACATCCTGGATCTTCTTTCTGCACAGTACTGAAGGCTTACAAGAAAGGGAAAATTCCTTATTCAGAGAAATAAAGAAACCTGAGGAAAGGTAAATTAGAACTCCCAAAACATCAGTGTTGAAACGCTCAAGAATAGAAATTTAAAAGAGGCAATCAATGAAATCTTATCAACTGCAGATCAGTGAGGAAAGGGTACATTAGAAAGATGTATTGTTGTCCGCTCTTTAAAAATGATACCGACACCTCAATTTCTACCAGACCCATGAAATTACAATAGCTGTTTACCAGCCTACCCTTTTTTGGTCCTGCCAACTATATAATTCATTTTGCTCTTTCACCTTGCTGTCCTGAACAATAACAGCAAGTCTTACAATCTAGAGAATGGGGGAGCAGAGGGCAACGACAACCAATAGCTTTGCAATTTCTCCCATTAACTTAAAAGTCAGTCTTGCAGACAACTTTGCAAAATACACACTTTAGACCACCATACGGTGTAACTACCTCCATACGCCCTTAGTCTTCTACAAAGGGTTGTACTGTATGCCACATCTGACTTAAGGTATAACTTTAAAAGGACCAAACAGGTGTTGGAGGTTTTTAAGATATTCTTAGGTGTCAGTGAAAAAGAGGGAAGCATTTGTACATTCAAGAGCCCCCACATCTTCAAAAACAGTATCCATGAGCATAGTCTGCTTTCTACACAGTCATGGAAGAGTAAGCCCATGTCACAAACCACTGTGCAAAGCCAAGAATAGAAGATTATTAACCTTTCCTATCCCCTTTTTCCCTTGTGCATGATTTTATGCTTTTCTCACCATTTTGAGTTAATTTTTGATACTACTGATACCAGAGCTATAGAAAATATTGCTGAGACACCAGTAAATTATCCAGTCTACATTTCTGCCCAACAGCAGGATCAACTGTAATTATTTCTGACAGATATTTTTATAACTTGTTCTTCACAATGGAACATGCCCTTGCAATTTGCATTACATTCAGCGGAGAAGTTCCTGTTTACAAAGAATAAAATCTGTAGCTTCAGAAGAACAGTGCTCAACAGAATGCCAGGCTTACAAAGATATAAAAGAATTCACAGAAAACAGATGCACTTTGGGCCAAATTAACCGTTGGTAGAAAGGTTAACCAGGGTTATGCCCACCTCCATGATGAACCAGTATATGCCCTCTATAAAATCTTATCTGTTGATGAAGAGTCTGTATGTTTAGTATACTCTTCTGTCAGTTGCTTTACACATGCCAAATATAATTTTAAACAGCCACTGCATTTGAATTACTGTAATCTGATGAAACAGGTGTTATCAATCCAACCAGAAAAGCTCAATGTTTCATTTAAGTCAAGGAGTTTTCTTATCCACTTCACAACAAGCAGAGGAACTACAGCCAACAAGACTTGATCTTCTGGCTCCGAAGCACTTTTCCACCACATTTGCATCGAGTTTAACAACACTGAGTGTATATGCCTTTGCATGGTCATTTACCCCTGGATTTTGAAAGTCTGCCAGACATGGACTATTAACCAGTAACTATTTATGGTTGGTTTCTTTGGGGGTAGGAGTGGGGGTGTTGGTTTTGTTTTGTTTTTAAATTATCAGTGTCACTTCAAAAGTAACCACAGTAACTACCAATTTCTGCTCAACATGGGATGGGGTGTGTGCCTACTCTGAGAGCTCACAAAGCATCTCTGGAAGACACAAGAAAGCACATGGCAGCTGAGAGGGCATCTGACCGCAGCGTATTTCCTCTGTATAGGGATGGCCCTTAACACTCCCCACAGCATTTTCAAGGTCCAGCTTCCACGAAGTAACTCCAGGGTTGCTCAGTGCAAATCTCATGAGGGACTGGCAGAAGATCTGGAAATAGAATACCACGGGCTTAGGTTCACCAGAGATGAATCACAGACCAGGAACAAGATGAGTGAAACAACCAACGTACACTGCAGAGCTCAACAGGAGTGAAAATTCATAGCACTATTTCAGATGCGCCATATCAGAAACTTAAGGTTTATTTTAGACCTCGCAACAGTATCCAAGCAGGACAGGCTATTTACCCCTCCTTAGGAACTTGTTATGTCCTACTTGTAGGACATCTCTAACACAAGAAGTATTTGTTTATTTTGCAGCTAGTACAAGGAATGTACAAGCCAAGCAAACCTCAGCCACAAAGATAATCTTCCTGGCTTTGCACTTATACTGTTGACTTGTATAATCACTTTAACATGATACGACTCTTACCAAAAGATACAGGCATGCAAAAGAAATCATTATGTCCATTAATATCTTGTAGGTTTTAGGAAAGCCACGCAGGTAGCAATGAAGCATGCCACAACGAGCAACAGCTTACAACATCCTTCTCCTTCAGAGGCAGGATGCTTTCATCAGAAACATGTCACTGTATTTTACTACTTAGCAATTTCATTAATTCAGAGACATGTTTCAGAATAATTACTCTCCACTTCTTTGGGGATTTTTTCCTTTAAGAGAGGTTACTCTCTCTAAACCACACACTGCCTTTTGAAACGAAGTTTTTATTGTATCACTTGCCTCTGTCTCATTTAAAGCGTGTATTATCATAATTGTAGCTCCTTTTTCTCTGTGGAATCCAAATAATGTCTGAAAGTTGCTCAGTGAGAATGCTCATGCTTTATTTTAAGCAGAAGCTCCTTCCTCAAAGATACACTGAAAGAAAAGTGAATTCACATTTGTAGGATACTATTGCCACGTGACTGCAGAACAACCCAGTCAGTCACAGTAGGGTGGGTGACAAGCAACCATTCCTCTACAACAAATACGTCCATTTGTCCTATAGTAGAACAAAATTTCCCCAAATTAAAAGCCATATACTACCAGTGAAACAATGTCACTGGATTGCGGAAAGAGCATTACTTCTGGACTAATTTTATTTCAATGAAGTTTACAAATTAAGCCTATTTCATTCAGTAGAATTGCTTCGCCCTTGAAGAATCAGGCAGCATTCGCTGTCAAACTGACATTTAAAGGTGAAACACTAAGCACATAGTGCAATGTTTGGGGTTTTGGGAGGTTGGGTTTTTTTAGTAGACAGAACTCACCTGCAATACTTGAATGGTTAAAGAAGAACATCAGATCCTTTTCTAGACTAGACAGCACGTGCTGTTCAACAGTTAATCAGTCCCGAAGAAGATTCAACCATGATGTAAAAAAAAGAAATCTCTATCCTACTGTTACGCAGGATGCATTTATCAGTCCATATGTTGAAAGAGACATTGTACAAATGAAATTCACAGCATTGGCAATAACGAATTGAATGTTTTAAAAGCTCGTCAAAGCAAGATGGATGCCTCCAATTCTCAGTCAGAAAGGTGCATTAAACTAGCCATAGAAAGACATTTCCATTTCTAAGACATTTTAGTGGATTCATGTCTAGTTCTGGCTGCATTTCAATGAAGATAAAAATAAAATTACATATACACTACACCAGCTCCACAGTAGGAGCACTTCCATGACTGGGAATGGAAGAAAATTTCTGAAGCAGAACTTCCTAAAGATATGCAGAGTCAGCAGAGCACAACAGCAGCTGTCACTACTGACAGGATGAAAACTGAATTTGCAAGAAGTCTACTTTGAGTTGGAAGGGGAGAAGTGGGAAAGGAGAAAAGGAATGTGACCACTGCAAGTCCACAAAATTTAACACAAGTCTTTCCTGGACAAATTTCAAAGCTGTAATGGAAGGGCAATTTTAAAACCAAACACCACCAGTACAGAAACACAGTTTTGTTGTGATTTTTAATAATCCTCAGCAACAGAAATGTTTTACTCATTTGCATAAGTCCATAGCATAATGTACCCCTTCCAACTTCAGGTGTGTGCCACCCTCAAAAGGATACGAGTCACTGCCTGACATGACCAGCTTTTGCTCACTTTTCCTATCACTATTATTGCTAGTGCTGACGACTCCTATTATGGTTGTATTTGTTGCTCTTCTCAAAACTTCAGATTAAGAGATTTAACTTTCATTTAAAAGAAGTTTCTGTCCCTCACAATTGCAGAAAGACAACAGAGAACACACTCAACAGCCTCAAAAGATGAAAAACATGAACACACCAAGATTCACCATTTAAAAACAAAATGACCCAATAATTTTTTGAGACTTCAACTCATGATTTATGAGTACACAGAGGCACAAGTCCACTTTGCAAATGACAGGCAGACCTAGGCACATGCTTATTTAACCAACTTGCAGCCATAAATTCAAGACAGTTTCTTGTCTCAAAAAGATTCCTTCCTCTATCAGTATTTAATGGAAACTCTACCAGTTATTTCAGTGGGAGGAAAAGCAGGTTTGTTGGTGACTGGTATCAATCACTGCTAGTGAATGTTAAATGAAATTTTTCACTATAAAAGAGTTTCTTTATCACAATTGCTGGAGTTAAAACAAAGGTCAGAGTAAGTGAAGAGTCCAAACAAAGGCATGCAAGCAGGATGGACAATTAATCTGCTGAGAAAAATCATCACCAAAATAAGATTCTGCAGCACTAGGCTTAGCTTGAAGTGACGCAGAGCCAAAATACAGACAAATTCCCATCTACACTGTGACCATGAGCAGTGCGGTGCAAATGTTTTTAAAAACCTTGTCAGTGTAAGTCCACTGCAGCCCTTGCGAATGCACACAAGCAAAGCATGTGTTTGTGTGTGTGTGTCAGTGTGCTACTGAAATCTTCTTGTTTTAATCTGAAAAAATTGCATATGAGAAGGAGGAACTTCATAAGGCATTGTTTTATAGAAGAGTGTTTTCTTTGTCAGAAATTACTCCACTGTATCAGAGACACTCTGTAAGAAGAGATTTCAATGTAGTTATTATTATGTAAATGTGACAAAATGACGCAGAACACTGAAAAAGTGCAAAGACCTGTATGTAGTGTGAAACATTTTTAATAACTGTCATCTCTGTTTGTCTAGACAACTTTTCAGAGATTGATAGTAACACAAAGTATTGAATTTCAAGATCTTGTATACCATGCTATTGTCACAATAGCATTATTACTAGAGTATCATATTGTGTTGTGTATAATACCCCTATTACAGTAAAAAAACTCAATAAAATAAAAGATATATAGTATTCAACAAGAATGATAAACGTATTAACAAAGAAAATCTGCCTGAATAATATAAGCAAGCAAATTTATGCCCATAAGAATAGCCAGAAATACTGTCCTACACATCCAGTCCTTTACAAATTTCCACTGAATCATGTTGTTGCCAGGGTTAGGGACCTCGCATGATAGCCATGCCTAAGCCCAGACTACTTGCTGGGACACTTGATGTTGCAACAACTGACTGGAATACTTGTACGCTCTCTGGCTAATTTTTCTCCCAAATGCTGACCCAAGTCAAGGATCAAGTAACTAATGGTGTGAAACTTGGTGATCAGAATGAATGCTAAATATTTAACCATGAATTATAGAATCCTAGAATGGTGTGGGTTGGAAGGCACCTCTAAAGATCATCTAGTCCATCCGCCCTGTTGTGGGCAGGGACATCTTTCATTAGATCAGGTTGCTCAAAGCCCCATCCAAGAGTAGCTTACAGATATTTCATTTGAACCATGGTTCAACATGATAGCAGACTGCCTTTCACAAAGACAGTTTCAATGGCTTGTTGAGTTCATCTTTACACTGCCCTCTTCTACTGAGATTACACAGGAGCTTTCACCAAGATGAGATTTTATCAGCCTTCGCTGTACAGTGGGTATTATCCAACCCCTCTTTGAGTGCAAATTCCCAGCTTCTATGGGAACATATGTTACATTTCAAACTAAAATGCCAAGAGAGACAAAAGAATCCCTGGCTAGCCAAGGTATTTCTCATCAGACAAAGCATATGGGTGGAAAACAAACCAGCGGGACCAATCACATGGATCTTAACTATGCATCTATGCGAAATTTTAACACCATCAAGAGAAATAATTTTGTTACAGTTTTACCATTTGTTATTTATTTTCCTCATTACATTATAGGTATGAATCCATGCTGCCATACTTAAACCTATTCTCTCTCACTTGTACAATAATGTAAACCCTCTGCATGAAGTTACCTCTACTGAATCCTAGTTACTGCAAGTGAATGCTCACTGAGGAAACACTGAATGGCAGTTACTTAAGATGAAGACTGGAACAGTTTAATCAGCTTATAGCTGGAGAAAGAGGGCAAAAGGCAGAGAAAGATACTAACTCTTTCTGTTTTCTTTCTATTACATTGATTAAACCAGCCTATTTTGAAACACACCACCGTGAAGCAGTTAAGTACTGCTATCACTATACGAAGGGCTGTTTCACTGTAGAACCCAGAATTCTTTCTGTCACAGACATTAAATCCAGTAAAATTACTACAAAATGGGTAAGTGTCAGATAGCATGCTGAATTGCCCTGACCTACAGAAACTGTGAAGCACCTGGCAGTGCAGGTTATAAAATAGCTATTAAGGTTAAAGATTGGACAAAACATTTAGGAGACAGCCTTTACAACGTCAATAGGTCATGCTATAAACCAATAAAAGATTTGAATGCAGTAAAAAATTGAGCTGTAAAAGCTCATTAAAAGATTATACCTGGTTTGATCACCAAGAAGCAATCATACACCCTTGTTTTGGGCTGACACTATGTGGTCTGGTTTTGGACAGGCAAGTTCTTCTTTTAAAAAGAACTTGATTACTCTGTAGATCTTCACCCAGAAGCCAACCTCTCCAGCCCAGGCTCCTTTATCTTAAGTTCTGAAAAACGTATTTTGTCGCTTTGTTTGTTTGCTGGGTTTTTTAAATAAACTTTAACCAAACAGCAAACCTTGGATTTCTACACGTCCTTTTGAAAAGGAGGGCCTGACAGACTGAAGGAGCTCATCAAAAGTGAGGGGGGGAAAAAAAGAATTATTTTTGGTACTGTCTGCTTCAGACGGAAGGAAGGAAATCAAGGTCTAAGTACAAAGGACTTAGACTCAGAAAAAGCATACATAATGAAAAAATGTAAAATAGCTTAAATGATCAAGCTGCCTGAAGTCCTATGGGTCAGGATATGTCATAGTGATAGCATAAATCATGAAGGTGACAAAAGCTTATAAGCTCTCCTATACTCCCACATCTACAAGGCATGCAATTGTCTGCTGCAGAAGGAACACGTTGCCTTTCTGAATACCAACATTCACCTAGCTTCACTAATGAGCCTCTACTTTTGGCCCTGCAGTTGTATTAATAGTCCTAATGATACACCAAATTGAGTATGGAGCACTGTGTCTGTGCACTTCAGGAGCATCCCTCCTTATATTTATGCAGACCCTATACATGTCAGAAGTCGTAAGTATACAATCTAGGATAAGTTGCAATTCTCTTCAGTTCCTTCAGGATTTTCCTCTTACAACATGCACAGCCAAATCAGTGACGAAAAAAATCTAAAGTTGGTCTTACCTTAGAGGAAAACAGCAGTTTAAGTATCCTTGACTGTACTGAGATTTCTTCATTTCTGTTCACACTGAACGAGTCGTGAACAGATAAATTATTCCTCTGTTCAGGCTCATGTTGGAAAATACTGTGAAAATACTTTCTTCAAGAAAGACAATGGCTCAGTTAGAAGATAGCTACCCGATGGTGAGCAGTACTTCATCACAAATGTGAATGTGACTCTAAATCACAGAAAAACCATGCTAATACCCTGTGTCTCTCATTTCTTGTCAACTCTAACTCAATGTCTACAACCACTGTGACAGATTTCACTTACTGGCCCAGCCTCTACTCACAAAGAGAATAAAACTGCTAACCACATACTACGACAGAACGAAGTTCATACTCTGGCATCAGCACGTTTTACTACGTGTTCCTACTTATCCCATGGAAACCACAGATAAATATGTAATTCACACTGTCTAGTGCCTAAATAGCAAGCTCAGACTGGACATATTTAAAATGTACGTAAGTGAAACTTATTATGCTTTCAGAAACATTGCCCCACAGGCCATTAGGTTTCACTGCCAAACAGATACATATTCTCTCTACTTAGAGCACCCAGAGCCCCCTTATGTCCTTTATTTGAAAAGATTTCAGCTCATACGGGTCTATGTGTTGATTATTTGTCATTCCTCAAACCCATACAGACACAATGAAGTAGATCTGCTTGCCAGTATGGCTACATCTGGGATTCCCCAGGCCCGCAAAAAGAGTGTCCTTCAAAGAAGGACTTCTTTGTCCTACTACCTGTAGGTAGTACCTGTCCTTCAAAGAAAAAAAAGGATTAAGTAAAATATTATCACAATTACATTGTCTTGAACAACTATCCACAAGCATCGTGAATGGAAACATCAGTGTACAATAGAAACAGAAGACAATCCTATAAATGAAACAGCAGAGCACATGGTACCATATTCTAGGAAGGAATGGTGAATTTACTACTATACACCTGATAAAGTAGCTGCATGTAAAGAAAAAAAAGAACCACAATGAACTTGCTTCCTCATCAAACATAAACTTATCTACTGTATTCTATGCAATATGCACCACAAATTCTAAGCATAACTCATGTAAAGATAAGCTCAGATGAGCAGGTGCCCTGAATATATTAACATGCAGCAGTTCTTGCAAGCATGTGTCTTTGTATACTTACTCAAATAAATTTATGTAACTGTGATAAATGTATACAATCTAATTTTTGATTTCATTGACCTTTTGTGAAGTGCTGTTCAGCACTGGTTTTCAGACAACATATGTTCAAGGAGCTTGCAGAATGAATAGCCAAAAGATACTGATGTCTTTGCAAGAAATGCCAATATCCAGTTATCACCAGTTACGGACTAGGAGGGTTAAAAATGACTGCTTCCGAGACTAGACACTTAGGCAACTGTTACCTGAAGCAAAGTACTGAGACGTCACTACCCCTGAAAGGACCATCACTCTTGGCAAGATGGGGACAGTAAGTTGAAAAATGTATCCATATTTATCAGAAATTCTCGTTTCTTTACATCCTGTGCAAAATCAAGTATAAGGAGTTCTGTAGGCAGGCTAAAATATTGTACTTAGCTCAATGACCTTTCCATAAATAAATGGATTACAGAAGCACTCTTTGAAAAGTTATTAAGGTACAAAGGAAGAATTCAGTTAACATTTTTCTCAAATTCCAAGGGACAGATATTTTAATATCTTTCCTGGATTTACTACAGCTACTTCTCTCTGCATACTGCTAGATCACTCATGCTAGAAATGAATCTACAGCTTTTCCACCTTTACATTGGAATGAAATACATCAAATGGCAAGATATTTAAAAACCTCCCTGACAGAGAGCAAGCACAGGTCTTTGTCCTTTACCTCTTTGTACTGTCAGATATGCATATTCTTGATGCATTTGAGCTCATCAAAAAGTTCAAAACAAAACCCTTCATTAAAATTCTGGCTGCAAAATGCCGTCGCTACAATTGCATGTGTCACACAGGAGGACGTTGTGAAGTTTAGAGACAGATGCATAAGGACACGAGAGCCAACTCCCTTTGCAAAGGAAATGGTATGATAGCTTGGATATTTTCTCTGTTTTGTACTGGACCTGGACACTAAATCCAAATGCCTTCAGGTCTCAGAGGAACGCAAACTTGTACTATGAGCCCAAGGTCTCACACTATCTGTTGCAATACTGAAAGCAAGCCCGAGTTCCAAAATAGGTTTAGCATTCTCCCATTAAATTATGAGTAAGTTCAGAGTGCTGTGGCTTCAGCTCAAGTACATAGAGCACACAAGCTTTGAACAAGCCCATCTAGGGCACTACTAATAAAATAGCCACAGCAGCATGCAGACGAGCAGCAACAACTGAGCATCAACCCATTTTTGCCACAGTTCATAGTGAGTTCCATACTGCTGGGAGTCCACTCTTCTCGGCACTCAAGTTAGCCAATTTAAAACCAGCTGCCCATGCACTGACTACAGTGTAGACATACATTTAACAAAAACTAAAGAGCCAGTTCTGTACACCACAGTCTATCTAAAGCATATATAGATACTTCAAAATAATGTGGTTTTCCCTGCACTCCATGTATGGATAAATAGTTTGCATAACTGGTAATTGTGTTAAAGATAGGAAAAGATAAATATTAAGATAGTAACTAGTAAAAACAAAAGAAAAAAATAAATGAAAATAGGCAAAGTATGATCCATAAATAGCAATGTACCTACAAATCTGAAAAATTAAAGAATATCGGCAATGACTAGACACAGAAGAAAATAGGGGAAAAAGACAGATCAGTGTTTTAATTTTTTACCAAATAATACCAAAAAGGTTGTCTAGTCAACAGAAATGGACAGCAACACTGAAACATTAAACATTACCTAATGAGATAAAATATTTGCATGATCAAAGCACTTTATAGAATCTGTATAGATCCAAATGTACCTGTAAGACTACATTTATTTTCTATCAAAACAAAAGATAGCGTAAACAAAAAATACCAAGACAACTGAGTCTAACAGAATGAAAAGACTGCAACTAAACATATACAAAGGGAAGCAGTAGAAGTACGCTAGTCCCAACTTATCTCAACACAGACAAAAGGAACAGGCTGTAGAATTACCTCGGGTTTTAATAGAGGCTACAGTTTAACATGCTTAGTAAAGAAAGTACAAAATGTGTCACTGTGAAACTAAATTTTCAAACAAATGAGAGCCAGAAGGTAGTAAATAAAAGGCAAGAAATTAACATTCATAGTCTCAGCTTGGAGAAGACATACACGTCTCCCAAAAGGCATTCAGACTCAGCAAGAATAAGCTAACAGTGGGGCAAAGACAAGATAAATCTTCCTGTACAGTCAGATACTGGTAGCAATTGTTGACCCCCATTCCTTGAATATCAGCGGCATCTTGTCCTTGGATTACATTATTTATATAAAATACTAGATTTCTTAATTTCATAACAGAGAAGCTTTCTATGATTGATATAGATGTTTCAACCTTAGGAATAATTATTTGTGCCAGTTCAGTAACTTCATTTCTGATTATACAACACATTCATAATCTCAAAAAAATGACTGCAGGTCACACCTTGTCTGGTACTGAGTTAGTGTATTCAACAGATATCTTTCTACTGATTTCACTGGGCTTTGGATTATTTTATTAAATGGTGTTCTAGTTTGCAATAAAGGCCTCATATTTACAGTGTCAATACCTAATACCTTCCAGTTATGTTTTACAGTCCAGATTCAGCAAAGTAATTAGTCTAGAGCATTCTAATTCCCTGATGGATGTGCCTAAGGACTTGCGTAACAAATCTAAAAATCAAACTGAAAATTGCTTAACTGATAAGCTGAATTTTAAGCTAAAGCATCCTTATTTCACTAGCTCTCTTCTCCCTTCCGATCAGTATTATGCATTAAGAAAATTTTGTAATTTTAAGAGAAAGTTATCACCACTTAAATATTCTCTAACATTCAAGACCAACCAGCCACATTTTAGTCAAAGCTGTATAATACAAAGCAAAAGTAAGATAAATTAGAAACTTCTAGTTATTAACATCTTAACATAAATCAGCATGACATTACTGACCAAGCTGCACCACTAGGCCATTGTCCTAGTTAATGATCAGAGAAAAGCAGCAACGCCACAGAGGAATGGACAATGTCATTCAACCCTGGCACTCACAGTTCCTCTTGTGATACAGTGAGTAGATGGAGACTGAGTCCTACTACTGTGGGAGCAGCTGGCATACTTCTCTGGGCAGCAAGAACAACAGCAAAATCACTTGGTGAGTCTCCGTCCTCCTTCACTGACTGTACGCTGCTGCCATAAGCAGGTAGCTAATATTCATTTTTATGGTGAACTGTTTGTTATTTGGTAATTTTTTTTTTAAGCTCTTAACTCTCAAGTCATGTAAGGACCACGATTTCATCTTTCACTAAATATATATGCACACAATAAATTTAGATTCTTTATTGAAATATATTACATCATCTTATTTATTATATGAGATATAGATTATTATTTTTTATTTATATATACATGCCTTTTCTGCCACCAGGGTTGTAGAATTTAAAACGCAAAATGAAATGGTGCAAAAAACTTTAAAAAATTACTGAGAGCAGATGCTGCACCAAACAAGTGTGGAAAAGCACAGCAGCTATGTAGATGAGATTATAAGAAACAGCATCATATCCAGCTGCCTCTGACATCCCCAAAACAAAACACTAAGTTAGCTTCACCAAGCAAGTTTTTTGCTGCTGGACATCTGAAGCAAAGCCCACTCCACATCGCTCACCTAGCATCCCCAAAAAAGCCCTCTACCACAAACAAATCACAAGTCAGATAAAAAGGTCTGCCACTGATGATTTTCAAACTTGCATTTCTAAGCCACTTCCACAATCTCAAAGGAATCTTTCTTAAGATGATTTTTTTTTTTAAGTAACTTGAGAGGATAATATAAAAGCTGTTGCATGGCTCACACGATCAGTCATAGTTAAATACTAGCTCACCCTCTTGGTGCCAAGGTCTGCATGAAGCATAGGTGGAGAAACGTGAATGAACAACAGTGCTACTGAAGCTCTGTCTGTCTCCTCTTCCACCCTTCGAAAAGTTATTTTGCATAAGAAAAGCATCAGACTATCTAAAAGCTGAAATATCAAAGTGAAATTACTGGCTTATATTTCATTTAGCTTGGGCCATAATTCTGGTCTCCTGAGTTCATTTCACTGTCTGGTTCTCATCATCTCTTGACACAGTTACTCTTTACCTTTTTGTGATCTGTGGTAACGTGTAAATACCAAGTGTTTTGGGGGCTGCTTCTGTAGGTGTACTGTGACCTTGTACATGCTAAACAAGATTTGATTCTCACTACTTTGAACAATGAGTGAGGCTTCAAGCATAATCGAAGCAAAGCACTACAGAGCAAGGTTGTATTTCCATGTAGCTGCTCTTTGTTTGAGGGCCTAAGTCAGTACATGAACTGCTTGAGAAATAACAACTTGCAATCAAAGTATGTTTGAAAGTTCTCTGTATTTTTTGAAGAGAGACAAAAAAACACACCAAAAAACACATAAGCTACATGTTCATCTGCTACAGCTGGAGTAATTTTCAAAAGACTCATAAGGTTAAAAGTATGTATTACAGACATTATATTAGTAAGGAAACCGTACCAATTACTACCTCACATTTTGTACAAAGTTAAAAAAACAAGCAAATGAGATAGCACCACACTTGAGTTCTATAAAACCAGTGACTCAGCTTCCAGATTTGCTCTTGACACACTCACTGATCATGCAGCTAGCTCATATTTCCCAAGGGAGAGCTGTGTCTGGTGTTACCTCTTACTAACTGCAACTACATAGTACATTAGCTCATTAAAACTACATAGGAAACATTAGGGTGGATGGTCACATACAAGCCACATCATGCCCCTGATCCCATTTCCTCATCTAATTCTCACCCATCCAGGAACTGCAGGCAGGTAAGACATAATGAAATTAGTATTAGTTACCTACCTCACTTTAAACATTACCAAAGGCCTATCCCACCACTTGTTATTCAACCATGCCACTTGAATACGACTTCTCGATATGTAGCAACATAATTCAAATCAGAACAAATGAAGGAATGACCTGAAGGACAAGGCTGCCAACTTGTGATTTTGCAACTCTAGATTGACTTTAGATACAAGTCCTATAGCAATGCTGAGCAGGTGATGTACGGTGTGCTGCTGAGAAATGTGGTAATAGCAAACACTGAAGTTCCAAGGCTATAATCAGATTGTTTTCTTCAGCCAAGAATTTTATTTTAGATTGCATTCAGTAAGAAAAGGCAGGTCAGTCAGAAATTTACACTGGTTGACCTAGATACCATGCACCTTAGTTAAACGTTAGTCAGTTACTTTTTACATCTTTTTTTTCATGGGTTTATCTTCCTGGACAAAAATTCGTAACTGCTCTTGCAGTTAACATATTTAGACAAAGATCCCTATGTATGCAATAATCGATGGGCAGTATTTGTAATATTTGTAGCATGTTTTGCCTCAAAGTCTCTAAAGCTACATTTTCACTGGCTTTAAAAATAATGCTTTTCAGTTCAGAAATCACAGGTTACAGTGACTGAAGAAAGTTCTGTCTCAGTAATTCCAGCTGGCTCCTCCATCAGTACAACATAACATGACAGCTTTCACAATGCATCACCTTCCTTGAACACTATCTTTCTGAAGTACTGCCAAGACGTTTGGCACAGTTGCCAGTCTGGATTACAAGGAGCAAACCACTACAGCACTGACTTGCTCAGAGCAGAATGCTGTTTGGGTAAATACACCTACTCCTTTACAAAAATCAAACACAACAGGTAAAATAACAGTTACAACCATGGTAGTCATTTACCTATGTTACATACCACACATAACCTTCAGTGATAAAACTACGAACATCAGCCGTTAATGCTCTAACCTTACTACCACCAGTGGAGTTCGGAGGCCCTGCCTGGTCCTAACCAATTTTGAGAAGAGACAGCCAGAAATAAGCAATTGCAGAACACATTCATCACCCACACTGCTGATGTTATGATTTCTAGGACTGATTATAATGTTCCACTCTAACATCTACAATATATTCAGCTTGCCATCTCAAGCTACCTGTGGGTTAACTGGAGCTATTTAGCTTTATGGATTTTAGCAATAAAATCTGTTATTTGGCTGGATAACTCACTGCATCTTCCATTGAATTTATTATCAAGAATACAACATAATAAACAGTTGAACAAGATGTAAGCTATTGCCATGGCACAGCACCACACGCTTTCACAGCTTTCAGATCAAGTACTAAATGCTTTAGCAGGAAAGCTCAGCTTCATTGTAGCTGAAGGCAGGCGTAGCTTTTTGTGGCAATTGCTATATCAGCACTTTTGTGTAGAGCAGTCACATCCAAAAAGACAGGATCTGTGCCCCACAGAGCTGTTTATCCAAAATGGCAATAAGTAGTACAACAAAAAGAAGAAACATGAAACAGACAATGGCAATGACAACTAGAAATCAGAAAATATATATTGTTGAATCAACAATGGATCTCTGTATTTTATTTTTAATGCTTTATTATCCTATTATTATTATTGCTGTTAACGATATTAAGACTCCTGCTACAAAAATCAAAAGGGCAGGTCAGTGCTTTGCTGAGAAAAAAAATGAGGCACATTTCAGATATTGTTTGGGGCTGTGTGGCTTACTCTCATTTCTCCTTACCTCATGAGCCTGTAAAAATTCACTGCCAGAGTTCCCAACTCACTAAACCAAATGGTTTAACAAGCTGAAGGTCACAATAAGCAAGATTCCCCTAGCTGCTGCCTTCATGTCAGACACTTTGGTTGATATGAGCTGCCTGTCAGCCAGAGCTATAGCCTGTAACACCAAAACACAGCCATAAACCACAAACACAGTGAAAGATTAGGTCAATAAATTGTTCGTGTTCTCATACTGGTAAGTGTCAAGCTCTCAGTGAACTGGTAGACCAAAAAAACCCCGTGTTCAAATTAAAAATAAAAAAATCCTTTCTTCCACAGAACAACAGAAGGGGGAAGTTGTTTTGGTGGGTTTCTTTCCCCTCGAGAGAATGTCTCCTGAACGTCTACCACCAACAAAGCAAATCTCTCTTCCAAAATTAAATGAAGCAAACAAAAGGGTTCTTTAGAGTTCCCTGTGTTCCCCTCCCCATCTCTCAACCCCGAGAAATCGTTTCTCTCCATTCCTTTCAAGTTTGCTGAATGTACTAACCTACCAGATCCTACTGGTATCTCTATTTTCTCATCACAAGACATGGATGTGCTGCCAGACTACTGTTGTTTCCATTTCTTTCCCCTTCCCTCTCTCTAAACAGCACACATTCTCTCTGAACAGCAATATCCATATCCAGTTTGTCCATACTGACTCTTCCTATCCATCCCTCTCCAGGGAGACTCAGTATACCCATATCACAGGCTTTTTTTTTTTTTTCAAAAGCTCATTTTTATGAAGCTGCATTATTTTTTACCAGCAATCTAGACAGATAGCCAATGTCCATTTCAGGGTATTGCACACCTTTGTCCTTCAAGCTTATATTTATCTCCCATTGTTCCTACCTCAAACCCTACAGCAAACAAACAGCAGTGACAAGCCTGCAGTTGTCACTATAGGATTATCTGCCAAAAGCAGTGTAAGCACAATTCTGTACAAGTAGAAAAAAAGGAACTTGACTTCTTTCAATGAACTGTTTGTCCTTCAACTTTCAGAGAATCTGGGCACTGGAAAAGACTGAAAGATGTCCTTAACATCTGAAGTTTAAGAACAGACACTATAGTAAAAAATCTGAGAAGAGTATCTAAAGGGCAAATTTAAAAGTTATCAGGCAAGGAAATTCTCCTTGATTTCAATATGACCATTAGAAGTAAGAAACTATCAAAGTAAGAAGCTACAACTTGTTCCAGAAAAAGTGAACTCTTTTCTCCTCTCTGCCTGAGGTTATCAAAACGACTTTGAAAAGCCCCCAGACACTGCCAAATATTTTGTAAATTGCAGCTGCCAACCAAAATCACTAAAAACTGAAAGCACAAAGGGAAGCCTTCCAGGAATTATTTAATGACATGGAATTATATCTACAATTACCTCCTTTCTCTGGGATGCACAGCAAGTCGAGCCCTTCTTTGTGTCTGCTTTCTGGGATGGGAGTTCACTGGAGCAGAAATTCCCTTTATAATTGTGTCTTGTGCAGCACAGATAATGTCACTAGTATTTTGCAAATACAGCACTGCAGCAGAACATCAGCACTAAGGAGTTGATTGTCGAAGTGACCTTATGAACTTAAAACTTTGTTTCGCGAACATGGATGTCCGCAGGACTTTTTTTGGTGCCTTGAACCGACAAAAAAAAAATCTTCTGCAGGCTTAAATAAAAATGAAAGGGATACTACTTCCTCTTATTTCAGTTTCCAAACTACAATTTGCTATATCAGTCCAAGTAACTTTATATTTTAACCCGAACAACATAGGAGGAAACTTAAGACACTACTTCTCCACCTCTTCTTGTTTAAGGGAAACAATACACCTAGCATAGACAAGCTTTTTCTTGGCCCTCTTCTCAAAGCTTGGGAATGTTAGGGCAGTTCAAGGCTAGCTGATTTGTTCCTCCACTCTTTTAACAATATTATGTGCAGCTATTAGAAACCAATCTAATTAGGAGAAAAATAAAAATAGTAAGTCAATCACCTTTCTCCACATGTCATACATGCTAGAAAACCAATGGGTTTTGCTAGCATGCCAAAACAATGTATGAGCCCAGACTGCATTCATAAGATTAGTCTTTCAGGTTCCCTAACATGAAAGAAGAACACTTGGTATGAAAAAGATTATCAGGAAGGCAGAAGTTTTACTATCTTGTCTATAATGCCCCTTATACCATGATTGTAATTTAATAATGAAATTGTTTTGGTTGGAAAGGACCTTTAAGATCATCGAGTCCAACCGTTAACCTAACACTGCCAAGTCCACCACGAAACCATGTCTCTTAACCATGGATTACTGAAGGTGAGGATAGTAGAGAGGGATAATTCCTTTGCTAAACAAAATGCCAAAGACCTTGTTTTACACAAATTTACCACTTCAAGTTACAGAACAAGTTACTACTTCGAGCGTTGGGACATATTCTTAAACATGGACTTCCCAGCTTCCTCCTTCTTTGAGATGGTTATTACCCATCAGTCAAAGCATTTAATAAGCCATGGTTTAGGGAATGGACTGTGAACTACAGATGCTGTTGTACCAGAAACCAGAACATAGATGCGACACACAAATATATTTTGCTATTTTTGCATATCATACTGGTCTACAAAAGCCCACTGTGAGCTTATCAGCATCCCATACCAGCGAGTCACATATATTACTGATAGCACAATTACTGGACAGATAAGAGAAAGAACTTTCCATAGCAGTAAAGCAGTCTGATCCACTGAGAAAAAATATCCGCGAAAAGCCAAAACAAGAAGGAGTAGGGATGGAAGAAGACGACCATTATCTTGCAGCATATTGCAACTGAAAGTGTGTCTGATCATCCCGATATGTGCATACATCAAAAAAACATGTCAAATGTCCAAAATGTAGAATAAATGAGAAATGCACAAATAGAGGGTCTTCCTTAAAAAAAAGTGTTGTTTTTTTTTTCTTCTCTTCATTCAATGTTTACAAATAAGGTTAAAAGTATTAAACATGATATGGCAATATATTTTCCTTTTCTCAGACTACTGCCCATCTTGTAATCACCTTTGTATGGGCCTTGGTGGCTGCTTCAATTAATTGATCCTACTTTATTGCAGAGCTACAATCCTGTAGCTGAGCCTCCTCATGCAACAGTTCCTCCTTCCTAACATTGTCCTTAGATTCTCTTAAGTCCATTACAAATGTGGGCAGATATCCTTTCTTGATGACATTTCTACTTGCATAGAAAAAATGAAAGCTTGTCAACCTGCCTCCTAGATCCACATTATGATGTCCAGTCATGTCCTTAATGATTCCATCTTTGTTGTAATGAGTTCACAGGAGTTGCTTGTTCTTTCTCTTTAACTAAATTCCGGAAATGAGCTTTCATACTCAAACAACAGGGACTCATAATGCTGTTATAAAAGCGCTTTATCACTAGGGTTAAAGTGCGAGGATGTTTTCAGTGTATCAAAAAGTAAATTGCTTCTTTATTAACAGGAATTAAGCAGCAATTGATTGCTTTTCAAGTTATTGAAGGAATGCAAAGGAAACTAAAATTTTCAGAATGCCTTTTCAAAATGGCCCTTTCATTATTTCAGTGGTTGTCCTAAGATGCCAAATTCTAGTCTTAAAAAAAATTAAGTTCTTCATACAAGGATATTTTATTCGCCATTGTAAACAAAAACAAAATTTGTTTCTACTTCTCTGCCACTTTACCACTCTTCTTCCTTTCCTATTTCCCAACTTTTGTTACCATTTTTTTGTCCCAAGGAAATCTCTGCTATCCCAAAATACAGAATCTTACTGAACAGTAGCCATCATTTTAAGGACTGACTTAAGTTCACAGAAGACGAGTTTATATATCTCACATTTCAGCAAAAGGGGACCAAATGAAGTTTGGGGTGTTAAGTTCAGGCCTGAACTTTGGCATAGGCAAAATAAGCAACTACTTACAATAGCATGGTTCTGTGCACAGCACATGCCTGTGACTCCTCTGCCTGATACACTTGTGCCTATGCTCTAGAGACAGATTTCCCATTGCTACTTGATAAATGTTAGCGTATAGGGAGTCGGGGCTACTATGGAAGCAATTTCTGTAGTCCCTGCTCTCTATGTTCCCCTTCCTCAGCACTCCATCAGCTGCAAGAACAGCAAACCTGGCTTTCCAGAGATCTTGTCCAATCTGCCAGGTCTCATACCTGATCATTTTGGTGACAAAACTTATGCTGATAACACACCTTCAGCTACCTTTGACTGAATATTTTGAGTGACTCAGCTTTGAGGCATTCTTTAGATTTCCTTTCAAGTGTATCAACGAGAGGAACATGCCTTGTATCCTCTCACACCAAGTCCTACGTAGGCAAGGCAGAGTGTTGCAGGGTGAAGCGGTTCCCCACTGAAGATAGTACGTGTAGTCTGATGCTATTTTGATAGTATCTTTTCTGAAGCTCAGACCTTGCATCCACTAAAACAAAACATTTTAACAGCTTAAGGCAACTACCTTTGCAGAATACGAAAGGAAACATTTTGAATGCAATGGTTTCAAACTCTGATCATACACTGCAAAGTTTTCTGGCATTCTCCAAAAAGACCAAACATACATACAGTAATATAATCCTTATGAGACATGATAATGTAATTATTACCAGAGTATTTTAAGTATTAAAAACAATAAGATCATAAAATATATTTCATAAGGTTTCTAAAAGACTAGATGTATCATCAGAATACCTAAAGTAGAAACACATGCAACAAATAACTTGGCAATGCTGGCTAAGTTATATTTACAAAAGACCTCCTTACAAAAAGACTAGTATCTATTCCAGCCATTTCAGTTTCTATAGTCAAAATTCACACTACTGCTACGACAAGAAATCCTACCCTCCTCTCTGTTTTCTAATAAGAAACTATCCAAGGTACCTGTTGTATGCTATTAATGCCTAAAATGTAATACCCACAAAAGAAAATGTACTCCTTATTCCAAAGGTACTTTTCATTGTCTGCACCATCTTGATTCAGCAAAATAATTTAGTATGTGTCTAACTTCAAAGACAGCAGTTATTACATTCATTTCCATGGCATTTCTTACATGCTTAGGAACTTGCTAGTGTGCACTAATCAAGGACAGCAATACACTAAAAACAGTGCAACAGATTGCATTCCTGACCTGAAACTACTCACTTTGTATGGAGATTTAAATTTATTATTAGTTAAAATGTAATGACAGAAAGCACATTATAGGAGAGGAGATTCACTGGATAATCTGAAAAAGTAACTGAATTTGACAGACTGTAGTGTGATTTCAGTTGCATATGCAAAATGGCAAGACCTCATTCTATCTAGAGCAATTTCACTGAAAAAACTAATCTGTGTGGTAAAATTACAGGCACAGCATACCCTAGCTACTAGAGTCCAGCCTGTATTGTGTGTGTGGCACCTTGTCAATCTTTATGTGGAAAGCAATGGCTTACTTGCAGTAATGATGCCTCCATGACCACCTTGTTTATTTTACTAATTGCTCTTCCTTTTTGGAGTGATTTCTTAACATCCAGTGAAAACTTTCTTCCTCCTTTAGCTTCAGGCCATATTTCTTGCCATAGAATCAACACAAGCATTTGCAAAAGCAAATGGGGAACAAACTTCCCAGGTTGGTCTTGTTTCATTATTCTTCTGTTTGTTTTCTGTACAATAGATAGCATTACTTTACTGGTACAACACAGAAAGCCTCATTTGGAAGGGCCGTAGGTGACCACAGTTCTGGCTGTCTTTAAAATATCATCAGCTCTTCCAAGGGGGAGAAAAGCATATGAATAATATTCATATCTAACAGCACGCTGCATATCAATGTTATCCAGGATAAACCAACCTATCTATATGAAAACATTCAACCAGTCACTGCCAAAAAGTTTTTATTACAATACAATACCTGTAGTCTTCCTCCTTCCTGCTACTGACGATAGCAAAATGCCTGTTCTCGGTACTAAATATAAAACCATCATCCATGGAATTTTGGTATTGTACACAAGTCACTTTTAAGTGGTATTTCAAGTTTTTACACACTACAGCAAACCAATTCTGAAACAAAGCCATTGACAATAAAAGTAGATGTGAACGTGTTTGACTAGTACTGGGCATCTTTGTATTGCCAGGATGGCATAATGTGAGCAGAACATAGCCTTAATCTGGATAAAGAAAGATGAAGCCATTGCAAATATAGGAAAATCTCTAAATAAAGGACAGCTTATAGATGAATGGGCATATTAAAATCTACAGTAAATTAATCTCAATATATCTTAGTAAGCTGCCCCACAAATTCCACTGTATTAAAGAAAATGAGAAGCACTGATAGTGAAATAAACCAAAATTAATACAAACCCTAAGACATTACCCATTTCATTTTCCTATGTGACAATGGGCACTAACCTGCAAAATATTATTTCCAAAACGTTAGCTAAGGTACAAACAAGCTGCTTCCAGAACTGAGAAAGGAAAGTTAGAAATTATTTCTCACCATAGGAATATATTAATAAGCAGAAGTCTGATGAGGTAGATCTGTCATGTACAATATGGGTGCTGTATCATGTTAAGGAAAACACAAATTGTCAAAAAGCAATGACACCTTCAATGACTTCTTGTGTGTGAAATACAGTCTATGACACAGACCTTCTACAAACAGATGCATTTTGAAAAGATGACATATTAGTGGAAATAAAGTGCAGCAGGACAAACAGCTTGAAATATAATTGACCCAACCAGTACCTTTTTTAACAGAACTCAACATGTTCAGAGATTAATTGAACCAACAATCCAGATGAGGCTTCTTTTACCTCCACATGCAATGCAAAAATTCTAGTTATTCTGAGAGTACTTATTGTTGTAAATTACTGTTGTATATATGTTTCTCAACAAGGCTATTCTACCCACAGTAAATGAGGCTGGAAATATCAAACACAGGATATCCACAAGGATATTGAGAACAGTCAGATAGAACAGCCAAAATAAAATCCAACAAGCCATACCCTACCACAGGAAACACACAGAGAAAATGGCACAGGATAGCTATCCGCTCACCAATCTGGCTGACACTGATGCCATCCTGCGCCTAACTGCTCAACTCTTCCCAGCCTGAGAAGTTTCACAACACCTTAAATTCCAGGCAATACCATTTGTGTTGTTGCCACAGCATTTCTGATGGTATAAAAATGAATAACTGCTTACAATTCACAGGGGGCAGCTAATTTCAGTAATTCTCTTCAGCACATCGTTCAAACATCCTACGTCAAGCTCTGACTATGTGAACTGTTTGCGAGAGCAGAAATCTAGGACTAGTAGAAAACTCACAAATCTAGAAACTTTCCATAGGAGTCTCTAAAGTATTCTTTTATTAGGAACTCAAAAGTGAAAAGTACTCCAAATCAGTGGAATCCTTCAGAACTGTACTTTAATTTCTGCATCTTTTTTAAAATAAAGGTAGTTTTAGATGTGTCTCATAAAATTGCTGCGAGGCTTCCTAAACACCTGCATGCAACTACTGTCATTTGTAAAAGACAGGAAAAAGAAAAATTATTTGACCTAAAAAAAAAAATAAAAAACGAGTGCTTTAACTATTGTGTATAAAGGTAGAAAATAAAGATCCTCCTCGTTCTTCTTCCTCTTTTTGCCTCCCATGCAAAAATCAAACTACCCAGTGACCTGAAGCTGATGGAAA
This sequence comes from Nyctibius grandis, assembly GCF_013368605.1. Classification (NCBI taxonomy): domain Eukaryota; kingdom Metazoa; phylum Chordata; class Aves; order Nyctibiiformes; family Nyctibiidae; genus Nyctibius; species Nyctibius grandis. The sequence goes on along the minus strand of NC_090663.1, from coordinate 68,158,677 downwards.
ATAAAAGGACTATAAAAAAGCCAAAACAAAACAAATCAAAAAAACAAAACCCAAAAATTCCACGGCTAATTCTTATCTCATTTCCTCAAAGAATAACTCCATAAAGTCTTAGCTTTTATCACAGTAATTAAGACCAGATATACAAAGGTGTAAAAGAAACCAGAATGTGGACCATATGTCTTTTTCCCTTCACTATCACAATTGTGCAGTGAGGTAGCCAATGTTATCAAGAAACTTTTACAGATAACAGAAAGAGAAAAGCATCAAACATCAAATGAAAGATTACAGCATAACATTTTGTGCCCATTTACTGCCAAGTACTTCATAAAACTGCCATCTTACTCATCTCCTGTATTTTACAAACTGAAAATATGGGAAAACAATGTAAAGTATGAAACAACTCAGACAACTAAACTAACACCATCTCAGTACAAAAAAACCCCACACTTTATCACTCTGATTCAAAGCCTTCTACACATGCCCAAATCCCATCAAATAGTTAAAAAAGGAAGGATCTCACATGCAACTGTAAGAACAGAATGCTGATCATACTAATGTTACTTACATTTCCTAAATCAAGAGCACTTCTTTCTAAAGCCCACATTATACTGCAATATCTAGCACATATACCAGCTATATGTACACTACATAAATTTATCTAGTCATACTCATTGAATGTACGTGGTGCTTTGAGCACTGAAGTCTACGTAAAACTAGCCTTTTAATTTGACACCCAAAGCAACATGCCTTGCCTCCTCTCCTGTCCCCCACAGTGAACAGTAACATTGCTCAACTGTACTGATCAACTGTACTGAAAAATGGTCAGTGTTCTCATTTCTCACAGAATATGTTTCACAAGAAATTACTTCTATTTACTCACTGACCTATCAGCAGATTGTAATTTTACTTTGTTATAAAGTGCGAACCCTAGGAACTCTGTATGCCATCTAGCCATGTCCCTAGTAGTAGTGTTTTTAAACTGATGTTAAACATAATTTTAATTTAAGGAGTAACAGGTGCTTGGTTCTGTGTGCTTTTTCTGGGGGGAGGTGGGGGGGAATTTCAATTCTAAACAGCAGGTGTTCAGATGAAAGCTCTTGGATTTCAACTTGAAATTAACTCTGAACATTTTCCACTGCTGACAGTGCAATTGTTGTTGATCATTTTAATTGTATTGGCTAGTCTTCTCATGTCAATAAACACTTATCCTCAACATAATATGGGATTATCTTCTTCAGCCTAGAACCTGAACTATCTAAACTACTGATTAAACTTGTGGTTCTGATCTGTGACAAGGGACTAAGCAGTCTGTGATTAGGTTCCAGTTCAGCAGGCCATTTTACATGCTGAAAGCATTTCAAGCAGAAGTGGAAGGTGGGGTTCTGCTTCACATACTTGACAGATGTTTTTCATGCACAATGACATCACATGTTGAAATATCACAAGAGTCCTCTCCACCCAGAAAATGTGAGTGTTCCTTCAGGACATGTGGAGAACCTCAGTATCTCGTATTGCATCAGTGTTGCACTGCTCAGCAAACAAACAAAGAAAAATCCTTTGGCTGATCAAATTGTTTTCCTACACTTGCTAATATGGGTTTCTGAGATGCAAATCTATCACCAAACCACAACAGAACACATAGCCCAGCATGGTGTGAATTCTGACTCTGAGGACTCCAATCCTGTCATGTACTACCCTTTGCAAAAAATTATTAGTATGGACTGTGTTTATTTTGTTCTCAGAACAATACAATTAAGTCAAAAGTAGGTGTGCATGCTGCTGAAATGCAGAAATGTTGCTGCAGATTGAAATGATTACCAGAGAGAGGTCAAGTATCCAAATGTCTTAAATAGTATATTGTCACCTACGTCCCTGGTTCAATCCCATTTGCAGACTCGAATTAGCCTATTAACAGGCTAGTTGTATTTGCACCCTTCCTATACTCAGTAAAATGCAGAACCTTCAAACCACCGATTCTGTACAATTCATGCACTTCATGTAAAGAAAGTGGGACTCTCTTTAAACAGTTTTGGATAAAAGCTTAACTAATATCCTGCTGGCAATTTTAAAGATGCTGAACAAGCATTTATCAATTAATTTGTCAGACTGTTAACCTAGTTCTGCTTTACAGAACTATGCAGAAAATAGTTTTGAGCTTACAGATCACTAGAAGAATCACTGAAGAGAAGGAAAGTTTTCATACTGAAAAAACAATTGTTGCTGCAGCAATGGCTTGAAGAGTAAAACAGGGTGAGCAACACAAAAACGTGCTGCCTATTCTAACACTTGCTAAGACTTTTTTAGAAACGTGCCCGAGGTTCTCTAATGATCAGAACTGGAGATAACCTCTCTTACCCACTAGAGAACGTCAAGTTATATCAGCTACAAACTAAATAAATAACTCCATTTATTTAATCAGGAAAAATATTAGAAAATCATAGAATTGCTTTGGTCGGAAAAGACATTTAAGATTATCAAGTCCAACCATTAACCTAATACTACCAAATCCACCACTAAACCATGCCCCTAAGCACCACATCTACATGTCTTTTAAATACCTCCAGGGATGGTGACTCAACCACTTCCCTGAGCAGCCTGTTCCAATGCTTGATAAACCTTTCAGTGAAGAATTTTTTCCTAATATCCAATCTAAACCTCCCCTGGTGCAGCTTAAGGCTGTTTCATCTTGTCCTATCGCTTGTTACTTGGGAGAAGAGACCAACACCCACCTCACCACAACCTCCTTTCAGGTATTATAGAGAGCAATAAAGTTTCCCCTGAGCCTCCTTTTTTCCAGGCTAAACAACCCCAGTTCCCTCAGCCGCTCCTCGTAAGAGTTGTGCTCTAGACCCTTCACCAGCTTCGTTGCCCTTCTTTGGACACACTCCAGCACCTGTCTTTTTTTTTGTCGTGAGGGGCCCAAAACTGAACACAGCATTCGAGGTGCAGCCTCACCAGTGCCGAGTACAGGGAGACGATCACTTCCCTGGTCCTGCTGGCCACACCATTTCTGATACAAGCCAGGATGCTGTTGGCCTTCTTGGTCATGTGGGCACACTGCTGGCTCACATTCAGCTGGCTGTTGACCAACATCCCCAGGTCCTTTTCCACCAGGCAGCTTTCCAGCCACTCTTCCCCAAGCCTGTAGCGGTGCATGGGGTTGTTGTGCCCCAAGTGCAGGACCCGACACTTGGCCTTGTTGAATATCATATAATTGGCCTCGGCCCATCAATCCAGCCTGTCCATATCCCTCTGCAGAGCCTTTCTACCCTCAAGCAGATTAACACTCCTGCCTAACTTGGTGTCATCTGCAAACTTACTGAGGGTGCATGCAATCCTCTCTTCCAGATCATTGGATAGAGATATTGAAGAGAACTGGCCCCAGTACTGAGGCCTGGGGAACACCACTTGTGACTGGTCCTGAGCTGGATTTAACTCCATTCACCACAACTCTGGGCCTGGCCCTCCAGACAGTTTTTTACCTGATGAAGGGTATTGCCCGTCCAAGCCATGAGCAGCTGGTTTCTCTAGGAGAATGCTGTGGGAAACGGTGTCAAAGGCTTTATTAAAAGCCTAGGTAGAAACATCCACAGCCTTTCCCTCATCCACTAAGCGGGTCACCTTGTCATAGGAGATCAGGTTAGTCAAGCAGGACCTGCCTTTCATAAACCCCTGCTGACTGGTCCTGATCACCTGGTTGTCCTGTACGTGCCCCATAATGGCACTGAAGATGATCTGCTCTGTAGCCTTCCCCAGCACCGAGGTCAGACGACAGGCCTGTAGTTCCCCAGTGCCTGCCTTCCAGGCGCTAAGGTGTGAGATATTGCTGAGAGGGTGCCACATCTTGTTAAGAGATCGGACTACTATCCTCTGCTTCTCTTTCATGTGGGCATGAATGACACCACGAGCCGGAACCTAGGTAGGATCAAGGACGAAGACTACAAAGTCCTGGGGGTGCAAGTGAAGAATATTGGTGCCCAAGTTATCTTCTCCTCCATTTTACCTGTCAGAGGAACGGGGGCAATCATAAATAGACGTATAATGGAAATCAACTCTTGGCTTCATGGTTGGTGCTATCGTGAGGGTTTTAGCTTTTATGACAATGGGACACTCTTTGACAACTATAACCTGTTAGGGAGGGAGGGGATCCACCTGTCTAAAAGAGACAAGGGATTCTTTGGCAGCAGGCTGGCCAACTTGGTGAGGCAGGCTTTAAACTGAAGGACTTAGCGGGAGGGGTCCAGAGCAGTAATGCTCATGCCATTGCCTCTGTTGGGGGAATAAGCCAGGCCAATCAGAGCAGGGAGAAAGATTCCTTAGCTGCCTCCCAAGATAGGAACAAGAAGGCCAGCTGCCTCAAGGGTATGTATAGATATCACAGATCCTCTTGCGCCTCTCCTGGGAAACCTGCATGCTTGGCTACCTCTCTGAAATGCTGGTATACCAATGCATGCAGCATGGGGAATAAACAGGAAGAACTGGAGATCTATATGAGGTCGCAGGGCCATGATCTCATTGCAGTTACACAGACATGGTGGGATAGCTCTCATGACTGGAATGCTGTCATGGATGGCCACGTACTTTTTAGGAAGGACAGGTCAGCAAGGCGAGGAGGTGGAGTTGCCCATTATGTGAGAGAGCAACTGGAATGTATCGAGATGAGCCTAGGGAAGGATGAAGAACGAGTAGAGAGCCTATGGGTAAGAATTAAGGGGCAGGCTAACACAGGTGACACTGTCGTGGGGGTTTACTACAGGCCACCTGAGAGCTGGTCAATGTTCAAACATCACTTCCTCCAAGCTCAAGATCGGTGCATCCCTATGAGTAAGAAATCAAGCAAAGGGGACAGGAGACCTGCATGGATGAGCAAAGAGCTTCTGACAAAACTGAAATGGAAGAAGGAAGTCTATGGAATGTGGAAAAAGGGACAGGCCACTTGGAAGGAATACAGGAAGGTTGTCAGAGTATGCAGGGAGGCAACAAGGAAGGCCAAGGCCCGCTTGGAATTAAATCTGGCAAGGGACATCAAAGACAACATGAAGGGCTTCTTCAAGTACATCAGCAGCAAAAGGAAGACTAGGGAAAATGTGGGCCCGCTGCTGAATGAGGAGGGTGCCCTGGTGACGGAGGATGCAGAGAAGGCAGAGTTACTGAATGCCTTCTTTGCCACAGTCTTTACTACTAAGGCCAGCCCTCAAAATCCCAGACCCTGGAGGTACAAGAGAAAGTCTGGAGAAAGGAAGACTTTCCCTTGGTTGAGGAGGATCAAGTTAGAGATCACTTAGACAAACTGGACACCCACAAATCTATGGGCCCCGATGGGATGCACCCACGAGTGTTGAGGGAACTGGCAGATGTTATTTCCCAGCCACTCTCCATCATCTTTGAAAGGTCATGGAGAAGAGGAGAGGTTCCTGAGGACTGAAGGAAGGCCAGTGTCACTCCAGTCTTTAAAAAGGGTAAGAAGGAGGACCCAGGCAACTATAGGCCGGTCAGCCTCACCTCCATCCCTGGAAAGGTGATGGAGCAGCTCATTCTGGATGCCATCTCTAAGCATGTGGAGAAGGTCATCAGAAGTAGTCAACATGGATTCACCAAGGGGAAATCACGCTTGACCAATCTGATAGCCTTCTGTGACGACATGACTGGCTGGGTTGATGAAGGGAGAGCAGTGGATGTTGTCTACCTTGATTTCAGCAAGGCTTTTGACACTGTCTCCCATAACATCCTCATAGGAAAGCTCAAGAAGTGTGGCTTAGATGAGTGCACAGTGAGGTGGATTGAGAACTGGTTGAATGGCAGAGCCCAGAGGGTTGTGATCAGTGGTGCTGAGTCTAGTTGGAGGCCTGTGGCTAGTGGTGTTCCCCAGGGGTCAGTACTGGACCCGGTCCTGTTTAACTTATTCATCAATGACCTGGATGAAGAAACAGTGTGTACACTCAGCAAATTTGCTGATGACACAAAACTGGAAGGGGTGGCCGATACACCAGAAGGCTGTGCTGCCATTCAGCGAGACCTGGACCTGGGCAAGCTGGGTGGAGAGGAACCTCATGAAGTCCAACAAAGGCATGTGTAGAGTCCTGCACCTTGGGAGGAATAACCCCATGCACCAGTACAGGTTGGGGGCTGATCTACTGGAGAGCAGCTCTGCAGAGAAGGACCTGGGTGTTCTGGTGGACAAGAAGTTCACCATGAGCCAGCAGTGTGCCCTTGTGGCCAGGAAGGCCAATGGTATCCTGGGGTGCATTAGGAAGAGTGTGGCCAACAGGTCAAGGGAGGTTATCCTGCCCCTCTACACAGCCCTGGTGAGGCCACATCTGGAGTACTGTGTCCAGTTCTGGGCCCCCCAGTTCAAGAAAGATAAGGAATTACTGGAGAGAGTCCAGCGAAGGGCTACAAAGATGATCAAAGGACTAGAGCACCTCTCTTATGAGGAGAGGCTGAGAGAGCTGGGTCTGTTCAGCTTGGAGAAGAGAAGACTGAGAGGGGATCTTATCAACACTTACAAATACCTTAGGGGTGGGTGTCAAGAGGAGGGGACCAGACTCTTCTCAGTGGTACCCAGTGACAGGACAAGGGGCAATGGGCACAAGCTGAAACATGGGAAGTTCCATCTGAATATGAGGAGGAACTTCTTTACTTTGAGGGTGGCAGAGCACTGGAACAGGCTGCCCAGGGAGGTTGTGGAGTCTCCTTCTCTGGAGATATTCAAAACCTGCCTGGACAACCCTGTGCAACATACTCTAGGTGAACCTGCTTTGGCAGGGGGTTGGACTAGATGATCTCCAGAGATCTTTTACAACCCTTAACTATTCTATGATTCTGTGATCCTCCTTCCAGCCCTTCTCGTAGATGGGCATCACTTTTGCTAACCTCCAGTCAACTGGCACCTGCCTGGTTAGCCAGGAATGCTGATAAATGATGGAAAGTGGCTTGGTGAGCACTTCTGCCAGCTCCTCCCTCAGTACCCTTGGGTGGATCCCATCCAGCCCCATAGACCTGTGTGTGTCTAAGTGGTGTAACAGGTCACTAACCATTTCCCTTTGGATTATGAGGGCTTCATTCTGCTCCCTGTCCCTGTCTTCCAGCTCAGGGGGCTGGGTATCTGGAGAACAATTGGTCTTACTATTAAAGACTGAGGCAAGGAAGGCATTAAGTACCTCAGCCTTTTCCTCATCCTTTGTCACTATGTTTCCCCCCTGCATCCAATAAGGGATGGAGATTCTCCTTAGTCCTCCTTTTGTTGCTAATGTATTTACGGAAACATTTTTTATTGTCTTTTACGGTAGTAGCCAGATTAAGTTCTAGTTGGACTTTGGCCCTTCTAATGTTCTCCCTGCATAGCCTCACGACACCTTTGTAGTCCTCCTCATTTATCACTCTATTACAATTTGGCTAAATACCCAACACAAACATTAACAGTTTTATTCGTGTGCAAGTTGCATTTTGTACCTCAAAGTAAAGGTCATGCTTGGGAAGTTACATGGAAGGCCTCAGTGCTTTGGATAGAGATGCACAAGTAGTTTAAACTGCTGTTCCCCCTATTTAATGACCAAAAATAGTACCTCTCTGCAGACTTTGTAACAGGACAGTCTAGAAGTAATCACTTCACTAACACCATTAACAATGGCAATAATACGAATAATAAATAGCAGTCTCTGTTAAAAACTAAGAGAACTTCTACTATCTATCACACTAGCAGTTAGTCTATCAACCACCTTCAGTAAAAGTCATCACCAGCCACGTCACACAAAGGACACAAAAATCTTGCAAAGTTTACAGAAGACACTGGGATGAAGGTCTTACCTTCTCCATGGCAAGAAAAGACCTAATTTATGTCCAGAATCTAAATTCAAAATCTTCACAAATATATCAGTAACAATTCTTCTATTACTTACACATTTGGTTTCACTGACTCACATCTCTGGAGCCAAGAAATAGAAACACACACGACAGCAGGTGTTAATTACATAAAACACGGGTGTACCTCTAGCTACTTCATCTTCTGCTCATTACTAAACCTTGCAGAGACAAACAATACTTAAATACACTGCACCGAGCATAGTACCAGCATCAGGCTAAGAGGTCAGGTCTCACTCAGAGGCATTTCACAACATTTGAACATTACACCAGTGACAAGAATATGAATGAGGTCTGTGCAGCAAACACACTTTCAGAGAGACAGGCAAAACACATTTCTGTCACCTGTGCTGTCACCTACTGCCTCAAAGCAGCATGCCTTCCGACAAATACCAAAAAGGGGGTGAAAAAGTGCAAAGAAAAAAAAAAGGGACATAAAGGAGGATTTTAGACTGCCTGGTTTTCGTGTGTTTACCCTTACAAAAGCCAAAGATAAAATTACTGTTGCGGACTGTTCTCATAAAGCTATATTTCTCCAACAGCAAGTTCTGACTACTTCAGGAGTTATAAAAGTAGTCAGCAGCAGCTCACTTCTACCCTAATCAACAGTGGTTTAATTCTTGCAAGGTAGAAGAAAATCCTAAAATTACCAGCTGTAATACACAAAGCAACCGCAAAGTCTCTTCAACTGCTGGCAACAGCTTCCCTTTTTCTAGAGCTTTAGAGGGACTGTAAACAACCTTAGCACATCGGAATACAAACTGAGGCTGACTGAAGACGTCACAGGAAGACAGAGGAGACAATGGGGATCATCCTTCCAAAATGCCTGAAGAAAATGGCCATGTCAGGAAACACACAATTCAGACAGGGGATGGTATCCTCCTTCACCAATTTCACTCTCCCTCAATTCCATTCCTAATCTTGCTTGCTCCCTTCACAATTCAATGCATTCCTTCTTTCAAGTATCATTTTTCCTCTGCACCTCATTTTTTCTCCTTTCTCTTGTTTTGTTTCTTTACTACACCTTTTACCACTTCCTTTTCTGCTTTATTCTACCCGTACTGCCTCCTCCTTTTCTATTCTGTCCACTGCTGTTTTTCAATGGCCAATATTTCACTTTTTTTCCCCTCTTTCTACTGCCCAGAATGTCCTCTTCTCATTTCTTCATTCATTATGTCTCTACCTGAGTACACCCTTCCCACTTCTACACTTTCTTTTTCCCTGCAAGGACACTTCTTGACTTTTCCAGTATCTTTAGTTACTTCACTCCTTTTCCTGTCTTCAGTCAGCAGACTGAAAGGGATTCCAGAAATGAAACCAAGCCCAATGCCCAGTGTAAACTCTGGCATAGTCTTCAATCATCAATCAAAACAGAAGGGCCGTTTATTGGCTTTACTGATCAAAGAAAGTGAAATGGACAGATGAGAAACAAAAGCAATACAGTCAAGAACAGTACTTTGATCATATCAATGCTGCATGTCTAGTTGTTGTAGTTTGGAGATCACTAAGCCTTACTGATAGACACTAATACTTTTCTGCTGTTCTGCCTGCATGCTCTTTTGCCTCAAGAGTCCTCATTTCAGCTGGGGTTAGTTGAACAAGATTTTTGAAGAGGGGACATGATTCACACCAGACTGAGTAAGGGAAAGAGAAGAATCCCTATTTTATAACAGAGTAGACAGAATGGCATTTTTTCATCTACTTCATGCAATCCTTGGATACCTACGCCACCTGTAGGGAGGTAACCAGCACAAAGTCTGTTGGGCAACTAAAGACCTGTTTTGATGTAGTCTGGGAGCAGCGAAACGGTAGGAAGCAAGTGACTGATATCCCAGTGATGAGCCCCATGGCTAAGTTACCCTGGAGACAGGGAATCCGAGTTTTAAATTACTTGACAGCTCTACCTGAAACTCCTAATACTGCTGAATATGTCAGTGAACTCAGCACATGAGCTGAGGCACAGCTTCGGAAAGCAAATGAAACAAAAAGCACACCAAAAAAGTCACTTTTTATACATTGGTAAAACCAACAAATGGTGAAGTCACCCCAAATTCAATTTGTGCATCTAAATCCGAAATAGCTCCACATAATTGTTTTCAGGAACCCCCACACTGGGCTATTTGTGTTTGTTTAATTATAACACTGATTAATCTATCATCAGTGTCCCTGATTCTCCAAGCTTAACAATGAAAAACAGCCTCTTAAAATTTAATCCAACAGAGCACCCAGCTGCCAGAAAACATGGACAGGCTCTCAATGTAGAAAGAAAATGTGCTCCCTGGGAAACAGGAGCCTTACACAGTTGTACTTTCTCAGATTTCTGAGAAAACGTGCAAGGACACAAATGCACAACCCCCTGAACTCAGAATATCCATATTAACAGACTTCCTTCCTGCCAGGATAAACTTCATTAAACTCCCTTCACGCACAACACATTAAGCGCAATTGATCACATACAGAGATGCAGTGAGCAGTTAAAAGCAGCTGAGATTTTTCATGCCATTTTATTAATAAAGAGCAACAGTGACTAAATTCAGTATTGCTTCTCAGCTGAAAAAAAAAGCAGCTGTAAAATCAGTAAAGGCCTGCTAACAGTCTGCTAGTTTCAGAAGTTATCATATGTCAGACAGTCTGGTAACAGTCCCGTTTTGGTCAGGAACACATAGGATTTTAAAACCCGCAACACGTGACAGTTTTCTTCCTTCGAAGTCCTTCTATAGCAACTGATTCATTCCCCACCTGACTCCCATAAGGAAGTCCAATTCTACATCTCCAACTGCCCCTGAAGGGAAGCAAAAGATTTCTGAATGCCTTAGTGTCTATCTTCTCCACCTTTGCCTACCTAACAGTTGCCCAAGGTAGATCTAAGGGACAAGGAAAAGAATAGTGCAGACTTCAGCTTCCTGCCAGACTCCTAATGCTGCAGGAATAAGTGTGTCCCACGTCTGCTGTTCACTCTTCAGTCCCCAAGTTTCTAGTTTAGGATGAAGGGAGGACAGGCCATAGGGAACCATATGATGAATCAGATCACATTAAAAACTATAAAGGAGGTGAAATGGAATGTAAATATAAAGGAGGTGAAATGCTGATGGAACGAGACCATGTGAAGTTATAGATTACAAACCAAAAAAAGAGATGTCAAGAGGGCTGAGAGTTTGGAAAGGCATTGTAGATAGGAAATATTTTGGGTAATAGCAAAGAGTAAGCATTTTCCTCTTTCAATGCAGAGACAGTCAAAATATGTCCCTGTACCATATACTTGAAGAACAAAATGAAAAGAAAAAGTATCTACTCACTCTTTCCCTTTCTGATTTCTTCTTTGGAAATCTTTGGTTCAAAAGTTAAAATAGTTCACCCTAGTGATGAGGTACAGTGAAAAGCAAAGTATTTCCTATTGTTAGAAACTGCCTCTTCCTTTTCAGAGGTTTTTCTTCATTATGACAAAAGCAGTTAACATATACTAAAAGGAAAACATACTGGAGAACAGTAATCTCTTTATGCTGTGCAGCAGAAAGATGCTGTTGACCATGCATAGAAACAAACCTCAAGTTTATTTAACCTCCTGAGAGCAATTCCTACTGACAAGCAGATTAAAAAAACAAAACAAAAACATGAATACCAAAATGCATAAGAGAAGTGTTAATTAAGTAACACACATAATACAAAGAGCATAGTCATGAGACAGAACTGTTGAGTGGTTTATCTCAAATTCTTGTAATTTGCATAACCAAAAAACCAAATCTTCCCACTTACCTCCTGTATCTTTCTGCAAAACTACTAAACAGTCCTTATTGAGGAACCTTACAAAATACCAACCCTACTAGTAACATTGCTCTCCTATACAACACATACAGACCAAGTCTCATGTCTGCTCACAGTCAGGCCAAAACCAGCAGAGTTGAGGTCTCTAACTGCCTCATACAGACTGCCTACTTTCAGAAGACAAGATGTCTGGTGGTTCTTGATGTGAGGAAGAAACAACTGCAGACTGCTTTGAGGGGACTAAGGGAGTGAAAAAGACTACTGTCCTCTGAACCCATAACAAATGCAGAGGACCCAAGTGAGAAAGAAAACCAGAAAAGAACTGGATTCCTCAGGATGATAGACAAACAATTCAAGCAAAGCAAAAGGAATCAAGAGGAAGGGGACATTATCCTCATACAGTACCTTGTTATGAAACACATTGACTCATATAATCCTCCTTCAGTAGCTTCCATTTGAAAATTGCTCACGATTCTTCTTACACTGTCCTGTATCTCACTGAAGCAGAACTTTTTCAGAATACTTTATCACACAGGTCTAATGATTTCTGTCCTTTGGTATTTTCTCTTTCCCATTAATACACACCACTAAAAACAAAGTTATCATTAAAATAACGCATACATGCCCCAAATCCCAATATTTCTTTTTCATGTTTCACAGCATCCTAATATAATCTGTTGAACTATTGATGTGTCCCCACTCTACTAAGAGGGACTAGTAAACAAGTATCTGAACACAGTCTGGAAGCTCTTTTCCTTTCACCAGATAATATTCTATAAGTAACTGCCCTGACATTCATAAGAATGTTTGTGGAATAGGACATACCCAGCAAGAGGAAAACATTCACCATGTGCTCTAGGTCACTGTAGATTTAGAACAAGAACCTACAAACTCCATTTCCCTCTGACACCCTCTAAGACTTCCTCTTCCTCTCAAATTATAAGGTTTCCTCTCCCTTTAACTGCAGTGAAAATCCACCCAAGTGTGTTCTGAGGAAGCCACTTCTGAACACACTGAAATCACACAGACCCGGGACACAAACTGAACTACTAACTGGCATTATCTTACACTTAATTTTCCAAAGAGTTTATAAATCCACCTCTGCATTTGCTCGAACAGCCACATTCAATAATGCAGCAATGATAAAAGCATAAGTAACACTCTCAAGCAAGCTCCATCTCTGCCCTGTGAACCTGCAGATGTATCATAAAATGACTCCCTGTTTGCACAGTGCTAGTCTCATTCCTTTGAAGTTCTGTTGGCTTGAAAGGAGGGAACTGAGGCAAACAGAAGTATCAGCTATGATGCTGCTTGAGGTCCCCAATCTCTTTTTAATTAAATTGCTGTAGAATCTAAAGAAGTTCAGGAGAATTATCCTGGTAACAGTGAAAAACCAACTGAGAGACTGTGCACAACTAATTTAACTTTCACATATAAGACTACAGTGAAAGATGAAAGCCAAAGAAGACACGGAAGATACAGTGCAGCAGAATGTGCCATCCTTCCTTGCAACTTTCAGACACAGGCAAGCTTGCAAGCTGAATGAGGCCTTGGGATGTTCCCCTAACAGCTCAGGGCCATAGGGGCTGCTCCCCTAACAACCAGCTCCTCTGTGTGTGCGCTGCAGCACTGAAAAGGGCTGGTAATCCCTCCCCCTCTGCAGCCTCCTTGGGACCACTCTCCTTGGCAGCTGTCTGATTCAGAAGCACCACAAGGTAACTCCCTAGGTGCTTTCTGTACAATAGCCTTAATACATATCATCTTCCATCTATCAGAGATGAGCCACCTGTCTGCTCCTGCAAAGGTCTCTCATGACCTGCCTCCATCCCTCTTACAATTTCCCATTAAGTATGGTATCAAATAAGTAGCCCTCACATCAGCCCAGAATGTGTGTCCATCATCCTGTAATCCTCATACTCACTCTCATGTTACCTGCCACATGTAGTAGTAATAATCTCCAGATGTCTGCTGAATAATGTCAGTTTATTCCTTAAAACAATAATTTTCCTGGATGTATATGAAGAAAAGGAAGAAAGACCATAAAGCCACAGGAAGTGCCATCACTTCCACATTTTTTTTTTTCTTTTCTTTCAAGCAGAAGCCAGAAAGACTGGTCAGATTTTCATCCAGGCCAGAAGATTTTTCCAGAGATTTCAAAATAGAATTACAGCAACTCCACCAGGCATGTGGAAAGACCATACTAAGTATTTGACAGTGCCTACAGAGAGTTACAGAAGTGCAGATGTAAAAGGTTGATGCCCAGTACTGTCAGCAGTTATTAATTATTGCTAATTTTTGCTCTAATAACTCTTTACACAGGAAATGGTGAATTTATTACCTTGTAACAGGTATGATTATTTTGTTACTCATCAGTAAGGTTCATGTTATCTGAGCTAAACTCAGGGAGGTTTCTGGACAAAAATAGGGGAGGAGGTGCAGATGCACTGTTTAATTTAGCAACTGTTGCCATGGAAATATCTTTTTTACTGACTGCTGATGATTATCTCATGTTTGAAATGTGATTTATGCACATTCTGCATGACAGCAGAGAAGCATATTTATAGATGAGTAAACCGAACTGTGGTTATTCCAACATTAAAATGCATTGTGCCCCATGTACTTTTCAGAAATACATATACATGATTTGTCAAAATAGACTATTAATCATGCAAATATATTGGCCTTCTGCAGTATATAACCCAATTACCAGAGTAAAGCAGAAGCCCTTCCCAGATCTGAAATGAACAGGAAACATAATGCAATTCCAATTTTCTTCCTCTTATCCTCTCACAGGAAAGGAGAGGGACAGAACCAAAGCAACTAGCTGGTCCAGCAGCTGCTATTGTTATGAATTTACAAATGCACAGGCTGCAGGAAGACATAATTCAGTCTACTGGATTTTTGTCAATTTTCTTCATTATCATGTCTTCATTTCTTCATTGTCTGTTTTCCTTCTTTAGCTTTTGTGCCTAAAACTCGTTTTTAGAATCAACACTCCCTCCACAAGCTTAAACACATTGTTTCATGTGCTTTGTCCTGATATTTGCCTGCTGATCAATCATCTCTCATTCCACATACTTTTCTATTTTGAATAGAACAGCTACAACAAACAGAAACCATGGGGATAATACACTTACTTGTGTGTGTGTGTGTGTGTGTAAAGCAAGTGATGCCAAAAATTTCATATCTCCATTCCTTCTGACCACTCCTTGAAACAGTAAGGCCAGAAAGTGAGGTCTTCTTTACCACTTGCAATGAAAGACAATGAATGAAGCCAGCAAGGATGAAAACAAAAATGGATGGTGGTGACTAGAGTAGCTTCAAATGTAGGAAAAAAAGGTTTTTTAGTGCAGACTGACAGAACAAAACACATACAAAACACTTCCCTGCCAGGAAGTCCCAGCAGTCAAAAGAAAGGACCTATCTGAGAAATGAGACCTAAATGGTAGCTTCAGCACAGAGCGACTTACACTACTGATAGGCAGTATGAGCATCTAAGAATCAAGGAAATAAGCACCATATCTTTATACTTAAATATAGCTTATTTATATTATTACATACAGCTTGCAGTGCAACTCCTGAGTAGCAGGGGTAAGGAGATGTTTCTATTGCATGGAAGGACATGGATTTGTGGGCAGCAGTAGGTATGATCATCTCTTCTATCAATGAACTAGTCTGGATGTACTGTAACTTTATACTTATGACTGACTTTCCTGCTGAATACAAAGGCAGAGGAAGAACAGACTGCAAACTGCCATCCTGGTCGAGCAACAGCTAGAACAATCACAATACGTTACTGCTAGAACTAAAGATGCCCACTACTACCAGATGTATACAATACAAAAATATTTAAATTTACTCTGAATATTTCTCTCTTTCGCAACATTTGTCTTTGCTATTATCTGTAAAGTTATCAAGAGGAAGCCTGATGCTGGAAGGCACACCAGAAGAGAAAGATTCCTTTTCTTCAGTAAATAAAGGTACTTAATGCTTGTTTTTAACTAGTTCTGGGTATGTCTGCATGTCAAAAAGAATAGTTTAGAGAGATAGATAAAAATAAAAACTCTTCAGAATTAAAAAGAATTACAGTTATAGAGCAATGGATAACTAGATAAAAAGAAGATGTATTGAAAGTCCCTGCTTTAAGGTGCAAAAAGCAATGTATAATTGCATAGCCTGCCCTAAGTCACAAGAACCCAAAGGTCTCCTTGACCCACCTGTGTAGCCAGGAACACAAAAGCAGTTTCAAAGTAAGGGAAGGAGGACCTGCACCAGTGAAAGTAAATGTACAACACGTCACACAAATTGAAAAGTCTCTGTAATTGTATGCAGCCACCCAGAATATGCTATTTGAAGTAGCAGAAAAACCACAGAAAATTAAATGTCTGTTCTCCCACACAAATAGCCAAAACTTTTTATACAAATTGTTTGCTGAACTTG
The DNA here is from genome assembly GCF_013368605.1 of Nyctibius grandis. Taxonomy (NCBI): domain Eukaryota; kingdom Metazoa; phylum Chordata; class Aves; order Nyctibiiformes; family Nyctibiidae; genus Nyctibius; species Nyctibius grandis. The sequence continues at coordinate 68,142,615 of NC_090663.1, read as the reverse complement.
GATGTGATCAAGCTGTTCTTGTGTATAATGTATCACAGATTAAGAGTAATTACACAGTACAGTGGTTTCCAAATTACAATTTAATAAGGAAAAAAGAACATAAGCTATCAGTAGACGCTGTAACCCTCACACTGACAGAGGCACACTCTCAGTACACGGAAAATCTTAGCACAAAAATAACCAAACTGCAGACATGCTCCTCCTAGGCAATGCAAGCTATTAGCCAGGCTCCTTGGGTACACTCCTGTGTATCAGGTATCATTTCTGAACTGTATTGCTGGGGAAGGAAACCTGCTAGTAGAGTGGAAGACTGGAATTCAACTGTTCTTTGTTCAGTATGAAAGCAATATACCTATGCATTTCAAGTTTGGTACTACAGCTAAAATTCATCTACTACCCTACATTTGAAAAAGGTATCAAAGGTATTTAAAAACCACCTGAATGTTGTGTTTGTAATATATGGAGGTCAAGGAAGAGTTGCTGGTGAAATCCTCCATTAGAAATTACAATCAAGAATAAGGCCACTCTTCAGCTCTCCCCCACTTTTAATGTCAACTGGATAAACGTATAAAGCTAGCATGCATTATAAGTTTACTGTAAACAAAGATGCACAACACCAAAAAAGAGCTGATTACACAATAACCAGAAATTTTGATGAAGTACAAGAGTTCTTGAATAAGCCAAATAAATACATCAAACGCTGAGTCACCACCATCATATGTGGATGCAGATATATGTTCTTTGCAATGACAGATATAGGGAGATGTACGCACAGTGCTGGTAAAAGGAGGGACTCCCAGCTGAAGCAAATAAACCCGCTCTACAGGATGATAGCCTAGCAAAAACTTGAGACATAGCAAGAACAGGATCCACCTCAATTCAGACATCTTAACAAGGCTATCCCGAGACTACATTCCTCAGTCCCCATACCAGACATTCAGTACAGCCAAATTACTAAAAACATACTTAGTAATCCATACAGATACTAACAAATTAAATGAGATAATCAACTGTCTGAACTACAAACTTTGACAGGGCGGGAAGTAACAAAAAAAAGTAATGTTTTTCCACCTACTTATTTTCAGCAATTGAATCAGCTGACAAAGTATTTTTTCTAACAAACACAGAAAAACCTGAAGGTGTGGCCTGCATTCATATATTAGCTGATGACATGATAAGAGCATCAGTTCAGGCAGAGACTAAAGCTAGAGATGGCAAAGGCCCAAGCAGAAAACTTTAAGGTCAGTCCAGGTAAAATCTAGTTTATGATGAAAGAAGAGAAATGCATGGGACACCTACTCTTATCTGATAGAACCCAGCCAGTGAATTTGAAGCCACTTCTACATCTGAAATCGTAAAGAGTGTTTCAGAAGATCCAGCTGCAGAATATGCCAGATGAAACCTATTTTGACCACTGCGGCAACTGCTACATGACCACAGTTTAGCAACCCACAGGACAAATACTCCTGACAGGAGAGCCAAGTCACCTTCTACAGTCAAGATTGTGCCTACACATAATGGTCACTGGTGCCCAGCACTGCAGTCACAGCAAATTGAGACATCAGTAGAGTACCAAGGCAACAGGAATGGGAAACACCTAACACTGTACTATGTGACATATACATAGCACACTTATTTACACTTAAAGAATAGCTGAAGCAACAACCAACATTTGCACCAGCAGTTAGAAATGCCACCACCATCTTTAGATATGCACTTTACATAAGAAGTGTCAGAAAACAAATTAACAAGTAGAAACGGGTTATACATTTTGGCTTCACATAACAGCTTCATTCAGGCACTGCATGAAGAAACAGACTCAGAGAGTAGTAAAGATTGAGCTCTGACCAGTTAAGTGTTAATAATATCTGACATACATGGGTGAGGATTAATCAGGTAGTTGTCAAGACTGTTATAATAACGGCTGCTTGAAATGCTGTTCAGTGGGAGGGATTCTAAAAATGAGAACACATTCACTTAGCAGTATACTTAGCAGTGCTCTCTTTAAAATTAATCATGAATAACCATTAGAGGGCTTCTGGTTCGAGGGAGGGAGTATTTCACATGACCCAGATCCTGGCTGTAAATCTACACAGATGGGATTATAGCTGTCTGGTATCTAATAATGAGAACTCTGTTTCAGACTTACGCCTTTTATTTCACTCTTGGTCTATAACATTGGGAAGCAATGACAGTTAGAGTTTAGCAGCTTTACCCAACAAACACACTGGTATTGCTAGGGTTGAAGAAAACTATGATGTAAATACAACTGTGCATGTGAGAGGTTGTCGAAGGCATATACTGGAAAGAAAACTGTGATTTCTGCCTGTGGAAACTTTTTTTGTTGTTGTGTTACAATTATGTTTTTCTGCATTCAAACCTAATATAGTAACATAATTAATGCTGTACTTAATTTTAAGTACCTGAATAGTCTGATTAAGGCACTATTCAACTGCTTAAAGTTAGATTTATCAGGATGATTCAGTTGCTTAAAATTAAGTATGCATATAATTATCCTGGTAAATTGAGCTCTCTCTTTTATTAGTCCTGTAAGCAGTACTGGATTCAGAAATGCTATTGACAGTAACAATAAAGCAGCTAGAAAGGACAGAATGCAGCTGAATACCTTTTTCCATAACAAGAATTCAATAGTCGATGGATGCTATTGCTTCTCAAATCAAAGTTACAAAATTAACTGCAGACTAATAATTCAGATGAGTATCCCAAATTTTTAATTTCTTCCTTCCAACTCCGGTACCCTGATTATATTGCTTATCTTCCTTCCTTCACTTTGAGGTTGTCTTATTAGTTCTCCTAGAGACACACTAGAGTTACTTCTACTGCTACTACTAACACCAACAGTGCAGCAAAAAGATTATATTTTTTCCCATTAGAAAAAATTATCGTAGTTGTTCACTCCTAAAAATGAACTGAGAGACAGCACTATTTGAATTTCTTCCTCCTTCTGTTGAGGTCAGGTACCAAACACTGCCTCATTGCCCCTTTAATCTGTGGGTCAAATATTAACAAGCTTGAATGCAAATGCTATTTAATAATTATTTTAGGGCGAAATACTGCTTAGATATGGTAAGTACTTCAAGTTCCAATACGCACGAAGGTTAAATACTTGTCAAAAACACCTTATGTTCTCACATCTAAACTACCTCTTAGGAAATAACAGATTTCTCAGTGATGCCAAAATGTTTCACCTATAAATCTCTAATCTTGAATTTACAATACAACCAAAATTCTCCCTCTCCTCAAAAGGTAGGCTTTTAATTTCCAGGTGGCTTCATCACTATTTATGACAGTTTGCTTCCAGTTTTGTTTCATTATTTTTTTCTTCTACTTTCTCACTGTGTGATTTAATTTTCTTCTGAAGAAATGAAGGTTTTCTATTCTTTGCCTGCTGTAGTATGCCTTCCATCAAGGCATCTGTAATTATTTATTCTGCATTTCCTGCTGTGGTGCAGGTTAGGAGATATTTCTGGAAGTCGCTGGTTATATGTTTCCTGTGAATTTATGCTAAAAAAAAAAAAAGGCAAGGTCAGCTTTTATTTAGTCCTGCAATTTTACTCTATTAGTTTTTTTTATTCTTTAAATGCATCTTGATGATGTCCACCTACCTACTTCACAATAGAAAGGGAAGTTTTCCCTATGTTAACATGCAATTGACGTTAGACTGCTTTGTTTTCCTGCTTAGACCCTTCTCAGCGACATAGGCCTTGAGCACAGAAAAACATCGTGGAGAGGTTACATACAAAGTCTTTGCTCAGAAGAAACTGGAAATGCTTTGGGAAGCTGAGAGAACACATGAGTTCCTTCAAAGGGTTATCAAGCATTGGAACAGGCTGCCCAGAGAAGTGGTGGAGTCACCATCCTTAGAAGTATTTAAAAGATGAGTAGATGTGGTGCTTAGGGATATGGTTTAGTGGTGGACTTGGTAGTGTTAGATTAATGGTTGGACTCACTGATCTTTAAAGGTCCTTTCCAAACAAAATTATTCTATGATTCTATTCTAAATCCAGCTTGGTCTGGGCATTTTGTCAAGGGCTGGATCAAAGTGCTATATCCCAGTCAAGATTCAGGGTCTTCCTGCCTGAACAGGTGAGCTGTGAAATAATGTCTTGACCATGATGCTTTGCCCAGCAAAGGCTCATGGAGTGCTCTCATGGTCATCCACTACAGGCCATGCTCCTTGGCTCTTCATCTCCACAGCAGGAGAAAGCCCTCTATCCTTG